>NC_089261.1:33225786-33534752 GCF_963930625.1 Muntiacus reevesi | reverse complement strand
GACTGCAGCTTCCCAGGCTCCTCCATCCATGGGATTTTCCAGGCAAGAGTACTGGAGTGGGTGCCATTGCCTCCGCCAGGGGATCTTCCCGACTTAGGAGTTGAACCCGTGTTTCCCGCATTGCAGGTGGACGCTTTACCCTCTAAGCCACCAGGGAAGCACAGTAGAAAACTATCAAAGTATATTAAGTAATGGCTTGACATAAAATGAACAATGTTTATAAAGAAACACTTCAGTGTCTATATGGAGTGGATTTGAGACCTGATTTTGTGACTGAAAAAGAAAAGAGAAGAGAAGATGCATGGTGAATTCGGAGTTGGAGCAGTGTGAGGAAGAAAAACTGTCACAGAAAGAATGTTTGCGTTCTTGACTGAGGAGCTGAATGGTGGTGCCGTGCGGCAGTGGGAATGGTCAGCAGACGGCAGCAGGCTGAAGGCAGCATCAGGAGTCAAGGCTGTAGCTGGCAACTTGCTAAGGTTGAAGATTAGTGTTCTCACAATGTACAAAGGTACACAGGGGCACTGGGGCCCCACATACTGAAATACATAATCTGAGAGTCCAAGATGTCACTAAATGTCCCCTTTTGTATGAGGTGAATTGCTCCAAATGTTTGCACAACTTGGGCACAAGTGAAACCTTTCCATCTAGATCTTTCATTTCAGTACAACTTGGTTAGGGTTATAAGGTTCACAACCTTTTATGTGAAATTTCGAGATCTAAAAATTATAAACTTGAAGTGTGATTCTGAAACTCTTTCAAAAACCAAATTTGGCAGCAAAACCCATGTGCTGAACTGATGGGAGACTTCATAGCCTTTATTTCATCCTGCCCAGCTTGACTGTGCATGTTTCACAGAAGTGTAAACAGAAATAAGAATGTATTTGATTATAAGATGCTACTGTATACCCCTCCAACAACATTCTGTAATATAAATGCAGTTTATTGCATTTCTTGAATCTTGAAAACTCAGAACCCAGAGGCACCTCTGACCCCAAGGATTTCAGATACAGGAATGTGGGACTGTAATGATACACACTTTCTGGAGAATCACTGAATATTTATCAACCAATAAGTATTACCAAATATTAATCGGTTAGCAAAGGACAAGAAAAATATTTTTTCTATTTTTGTTGCAATCCAGAGATAGATTTGGAAGCATGGTATCCTAATACAGAGTTGTCAACTGCCTTCATCTCAATCACAAAAAAAAAAAAAAAAAAATGGGATTTGGGAGAGAAAGAGAGATTGGAAGTTTGGTATTGACATGTAAACACTACTGTATTTAAAACTAATCATCAACAAGGACCACTGCATAGCACAGGGAACTCTACTCAATATTCTCTAATTACATAAACAGGAAAAGAATTTGAAAAAGATTATATATTTGTATATGTATAACAGAATCAGTCTGTATACACCTGAAATTAACACAACATTGTTCTTTAACTATGTTGCTGTTGGTTAGGGTTAGGGTTAGGATTTAGGGTTTAGGGTTAAGGGTTAGGGTTAGGGTTAAAGTTAAGGTTAGGGTTGTTGTTCAATCTCTCAGTCATGTCCAACTCTTTGCTACCCCATGGACTACAGCACACCAGGCTCCTCTGTCCTCTACTGTCTCCTGGAATTTGTTCAAATTCATGCCTATTAGGTCAACGATGCTACATGAGCATCTCATCCTCTGTCATCCCCTTCTCCTTTGTCTTCAGTCAGAGTCTTTTCCAATGAGGTGACTCTTTGCCTCAGGTGGCCAAAGTATTGGAGCTACAGCTTCAGTGACAGTACTTCCAGTGAATATTCAGAGTTGATTTCCTTTAGGATTCACTGCTTTGATCTCCTTGCAATCTCAGAGAATCTCAAGAGACTTCTCCAGCATCACAATTGAAAAGTATCAATTCTTTGACTCTCAGTCTTCTCTATGGACCAGCCCCCGCAACTATACATGACTACTGAGAAAGTTGAAAGGTTGATGCTATGAGTCATGAATGATGCCGGGATTAATGGCCTCCAGAGGAGAGAAATTCAATCCGGGGCCAGAGACAAGGCTTGATCACTCAGAGCTTTTCATGTAGCAAAGTTTTACTAAAGTATAAAAGAAATAAGGAAGCTTCTGACATAAACATCAGAAAGGGACAGAAAGAGTGTCCCCCTTGCTAGTTTTTAGCAAGGCGTTATAAACCTGTTAGCAAGCTGCTAATCAGAGAAAGGAATCGTCCCAAAGCTGAGAGTTGCACCCAGCCCCTCACCCACAGCATGCATTTTGTGATAACTTTGGCACAAGGAGAGTCATCAGAAAGGCAGATTTCCAAGCAAATACACAGTTTATTAACATAGCTTAAGAAAACATTTCCATAAGAACAATGCATTGGTTACCCCAAGGTTTGAGATAAAGTTAAGTTCAGGTGGAACCAGGTGTCTCCATGACAACACAGGATTAGAAGAGAAAAGAAAAAAATATATTTTTAAAAGTCTATCATTTGCAGTTTATTTCCTCCTACCTCTCAGGAACCTCTGGCCTTCCCACTGAGGCTGTTAACACTCTCAAAACCATAGCTTTAATTATACAGACATTTGCTGGCAAAGTGATGTCTCTACTTTTTAATATGGTGTCTAGGTTTGTCATAGCTTTCCTTGCAAGGAGCAAGCATCTTTAAAGATTATGGCTGCAGTCACTGTCCACAGTGATTTCGGAGCCCAAGAAAATAAAATCTTGTCACTGCTTCCAATTTTTTCCCTTCTATTTGCTATGAAGTGATGACACTGGATGCCATGATCTTAGTTTTTTGAATGTTGCGTTTCAAATCAACTTTCTCACTCTCTAACGCTCATCAAGAGGCTCTTATTTCTTCCTCAGTTTCTGCCATTACAGTGGTATCATCTGAATATCTGAGGTTGTTAATATTGCTCCCGGCAATTTTGCTTCCAACTTGTAATTCAGTCTGGTATTTTGCATGATGTCCTTTGCATATAGGGCTTCTCAGGTGGCTCCCTGGTAAATAATCCAGCTGTCAATGCAGGAGACATGGGTTCAACCCTGGGTCAAGAAGATCCACTGGGGGAAGAAATGGCAACCCATTCCAGTATTCATGGCTGAAAAATTCCATGAATAAAGGAGCCTGGTGGGCTCCAATCCAGGGAGTTGCAGAGAGTTGGACACAATTTAGCAACTGAGCATGTGCACACACACACACACACACACACACACACACACACTGCATGTAAGTTAAATAAGCAGGATGACAATATACATCCTTGTACTCTTTTCCCAATTTTGAACCAGTCAGTTGTTCTGTGTCCAGTTCTAACTTTCTAACTGTTGCTTCTGGATCAGCACATGTTTCTCATGAGACAGTAAGGTGGTCTTATACTCACATTTCCTGAAGAATTTTCCATAATTTGTTGTGAGCCACACAGCCAAAGGCTTCAATGTAGTTGGTGAAGCAAAAGTAGACATTTTCCCTGAAACTCCTTTGTTTTCTCCATGGTTCAGCAACTGTTGGCAATTTGATGTCTGGTTCCTCTGCCTCTTTGAAATCTAGCCTGTATATCTGGAAGGTCTCGGTTCACAAGTATGTGAAGCCGGGATTGAAGGATTTTGAGCATAACTTTGCTAGCATGTGAAATGAGCTAAATTGTATAGTAGTCTGAACATTCTTTGGCATTTCCCTTGTTTGGGATTGGAATGAAAGCTGACCTTTTCCAGTCTTGCGGTCACTGCTCAGTTTTCCAGATTTGCTGACAAATTGAGTGCACCACTTTAACAGCATCCTCTTTTAGGGTTTTAAGTAGCACAACAGGAATTCCATCACCTCCACTAGTTTTGTTCACAGTAATGCTTCCTAAGGCCCACTTGACTTCATGTTACAAGATGTCCAGTTCTAGGTGATTTATCACACCATTGTGGTTATCTGGGTCATTAAGACCTTTCTTATATACTTCTTCTGTGTATTCTTGCCAATTCTTCTTAATCTCTTCTGCTTCTATTAGGTCCTTACCATGTCTGTCCTTTATCATGCTCATCCTTGCATGACATATTCTCTTGATAGCTCCAATTTTCTTGAAGATATCTCTAGTCTTCTTCATTCTATTGTTTTCCTCTGTTTTATTGCATTGTTCATTTAAGATAGCCTTGTTATCTCTCCTTGTTATTCTTTGGAACTCTGTATTCAGTTGTGTATATCTTTTCCACTCTCCCCTGCCTTTCACTTCTCTTCTTTCCTCAGCTTTTTGTTAAGCCTTCTCAGACAACCACTTTGCCTTCTTCCATTTCTTTTTCTTTAGGATGGTTTTGATCACTGCCTCCTGTACAATGTTAAGAATCTTCATCCATAGTTCTTCCAGCACTCTATCAGATCTAATCCCTTGAATTATTCATCACAATTTTTAGATCATTCCTGAATAATCTGGTGGTTTTCCCTACTTTCTTTAATTTAAGCCTGGATTTTGCAATGAGGAGCTCATGATCTGAGCCACAGTTAGTTTCAAGTGTTGTTTTTACTCATTGTGTAGAGCTTCTCCATCTTTGGTTACAAAGAACGCAATCAGTCTGATTTAGGTATTGACCATCTGGTGATATCCATGTGTAGAGTTTTCTCTTGTATTGTTGGGAAAGGATATTTGTTATCACCAGCATGTTCTCTTAACAAAACTCTTTTAGCCTTTGCCCTGCTTCATTTTGTACTCCAAGGCTAAACTTGCCTGTTTTCTGGTATCTCTTGACTTCATATTTTTGCATTCCAATCCCTATGAAGAAAAAGACATCTTTTTTTTTTTTTTTGGTGTTACTTCTACAAAGTGTTGTAAGTATTCATAGAACTGGTCAACTTCAGTTGCTTTGGCATCAGTAGTTGAGACATATTCTTGAATACTGTGATGTTTATTGTTTTACTTTGGAACAAACCTGTATTGTCCTCTTATTTTTTGAGATTGCGCCCAAGTAGTACATTTCAGGCTTCCCTGGTAGCTCAAGTGGTAAAGAATCCACCTGCAATGCAGGAGACCCTGATTCAATTCCTGGGTCAGGAAGATCCTCCAGAGAAGGGATAGGCTACCCACTCCAATATTCTTGGGTTTGTCTGGTGGCTCAGTCAGTAAAGAATACACCTGAAATGTGGGAGACCTGTTTTTGATCACTGGGTTGGGAAAATTCACTGGAGGAGGAAATGGCAATCCACTTCAGTATTCTTGCATGGAAAAGTTCTAAAGACAGAGGAGCCTGGCGGGATGCAGTCCGTGGGGTCACAAAGGGTCAGACATGACTGAGCAGCTAAGCAGAGTATAGTGCATTTCAGATTCTTGTTGACTATGATGTCAACTCCATTTCTTCTAAGTGATTCTTGCCCACAGAAGTTGCTATAATGGTCATCTGAATTAAAGTTGCCCATTCCTATCCATTTTAGTTCATTGATTCCTAAGATGTCTATGTTCAATCTTGCCATCTCCTGCTTGACCACATCCAATTTACCTTGATTCATGGACCTAACATTTCATGTTCCTATGGAATATTTTCTTTACACAACCAGACTTTACTTTCACTTACAGACATATCCACAACTGAGCATTGTTCCCAATTTCACCCAGTCACCTCATTCTTACTGGAACTATTAGTAGTTGGCCTCAGCTCATCCCAAGTAGCACATTGGACAGTTGCCACCCCGGGGTGAGGGGGTGGGGGGGTACTGGGGCTCATCTTTCAGGATCATATCTTTTTGCCTTTTCATACTGTTCATGGGGTTCTCCAGGAAAGAATGTTAAGAGTTTCCTTCTCCAGTGGACCATGTTTTTTCAGAACTCTTCACTATGATCCATCCATCTTGGGTGGCCCTGCACATGTCTCATAGCTTCACTGAGTTATACAAGCCACTACAGCATGACAAAGCTGTGATTTATGAAGGTGATTGAATCAATGTCTGCTGCATTGGCGGTGATTCTTTACTACTGAGCCTCCAGGGAAGCCCTAATCAACTATATTCCAATATAAATAAAATTCTCTAAAACGTAAAAAAAAAGTGCAAGTAGAAAGTATTACTGAAAAAAATCAAAGTGGATGTAAATAGACATAGGAGTAATCCATGGCCATGAATTGTAAAACTTGATATTGTAAAAATGTAAATTTTGTGCAAATTTATCTGAAAATACAATAATAATTTCACTATTTACAAAAATGAGAATGAGATTAATTCCAAAGACATTTTTTGTTTGTTTTTTGTTGTATACTGAAAGTGAAAGTGTCACTCAGTTGTGTCCTACTCTTTGCATCCCCAGGGACTGTAGCCTACCAGGCGCCTCTGTCCATGGAATTCTCTAGGTAAGAATACTGGAGTGAGTTACCATTTCCTTCTCCTGACCCAGGGATCAAATCTGGGCCTTCCGTATTGCAGCCAGATTCTTTACTGTCTGAACTACCAAGGAAGCCACTTGTTATAGACTAAATGAATCCAAAATGCTAACTGAGTGAAGAGAAAAGAAGAAGTTAATTATTGGTCCTTCCCCAAATCTTCACTTGATTTTGGTTCTAGTTTGGAGAAGGTGATAGCAACCAACTCTGGTTTTCCTCCCTGGAGAATCCCATGGACAGAGGAGCCTGGCAGGGGGTCACATGGGAGTGACACAGAGTTGGACATGACTGAAATGAATTAGCCTGTATGTAGGAAGGAGCAAAACCTGAAGGATCCCTGGTGGTTCAGTGGCTAATGCCCTGCACTCCCAATGCAGGGGCCTGGGTTCAATCCCTGGTCAGGGAACTAGATCCCACATGTGCTACTAGAATATCCTGTATGCCACAAGGAAGACTGAAGATCCCATGTGGTACAGCCAAAAGTTTGAGGATCTCAACTAAAGATCTCACATGCTATATCTAAAGAGCCTATGTCCCACAACTAAGACCCAGTACAACCAAGTAAATGCATTAATAAGTAAGGCATTTCAGCATAACTGCATCTATGTGTTCCCACTAACAAAGCACCTGGCACCCAGAATGAGAAGGACTTGGCAACTTGGGCCTGTCTGCTTGGTAAGAAGTAACAGCTGCTACTGTATACCAGAAAAGAAAAAAAAAAGTTCTAACCACCTTCTTGGAGTGGAGGAATCAAACCCTCATATCTGTTTGACATTTGAATGATCGTAGATCTCTGTGCCCAATGAGATCCCTGCTAGATCCCTCATCAAAAGGTATAGAGGGAATCAAGCATGAGAGTGCCATCATGCCTAAATCCACAGAGCTCAGAAAGTAGAAATTTATGTAACCATAGTACAACATCATAATGAGACAAGGCTCTGTTGCTTTATTTGGCCAGATGTTATCCGTCATTCAACTAGACAGAGAGAGGACAGTATCCAGAAACTAGACATAACTCTCAGGGGTCTATTGCCAGTTCCAGCCTTAGAAAATTGGAGCAACTCTAGAAGGACAGCAAAAGTAGGGGCAATTATTATTACTTTAATATAATAAATAATTATCCTTAAACTTTGAACACTTAGAAGTGTCAGGCACTCAGCTGGTTACTCCATATGGATAATCTGGCTAAAACCTACAACAATCTTACAAAACAGTCACTGTTTTCATTGTACATACGCAGAAACATTTGCATGGAGAGATTAAATAACCTGCCCAGCCAAGTACAGCTTGTAGGATGTGAAAGATTTCCAATGCTCCAGAGCTTGCATGGTATCCAGGATTTAAAACTAAGTCTCATCTTAAAATAACTAACATCGGTATGGCATCTGACAGAATAAAGTACATCACCATCTCAGACTGTAAAAATAACATTTTGAAATGGAAAAGGCACTTTTCTGGAAAGCAAAGAGGAGACCCAGAGAGAACTAATGGTTTTCATTGAGCCATTTGACTGGACAGTAAGAGACCCAAGACCAAGAAGCAGAGTATTGACCCTAAACTGAGCCCTCTTGTCTTATTTCATGTAATTCCTCAAGTTCAAAGACACAGAAATGAAAATCGGAACTCCATAACTTTTTGTTGCTCACCACAGAGTTAGCAGAGAGGACCAGAATAATGACCTGTGGGATGAAACGGTCATTTTTTGGTTTGTTTAGATTATCCCCAACTTGATTCACTGGGAGCTCTTGTGGTACCTGTGGTTCTTTGCGGACTGTTTTTTAGTTTATTCTATTCTCTTGAAAAAAATCTCAAGAATCTTAAATACATTGGGACTGCTGGTTAGTATCTGCCTTCCTATGGTCCACCTTATTTCCCTCTTGGAGGAGTTTTGTAGATATACAATATATACAATAAATGAACAGACTTAAAAATAAGTAAAGAGCCAATCTAGACTTCCAAATAAGTTGAAATAGTGCATTCCATCAAAGCAATGAAATGTTAAGAAGAATGGTTTACTTGGGTCAGAAATGGTCAACAGACTCTTCCCCCACCTCCCATCCCCCAAATTAAAATCTTGAACTGAACTGGTGTGCTGGTGGGGGGTGGGGAGTGGGACCGCAAGCTGGGGGGAGCGGGTAGGGGAGAGGGGAAGAGGGCAAGGAATGGGGATTTAACTGGAGAGATCTGGAGGAAGCCTCTTGGACTTCAAATCTGTGATGTGCATCTCTATGCTCTAGTTTAGGCTAAGAATGTCCTCTGTCTTTTTTTTTTTTTTTTAATCTTAACCATTTTATTTATTTATTTAAGATTTTTTGGTTAAATGTGTAATATATAATTTATCTTCTATACGATTTTTTCCCAATTATTTTTATCAGTTGGAGGCTAATTACTTTACAATATTGTAGTGGTTTTTGCCATACATTGACATGAATCAGTCATGGATTTACATGTGTTCCCCATCCCTCTGGGTCATCCCAGTGCACCAGGCCCGAGCACTTGTCTCATACATCCAAACTGGACTGGTGATCTGTTTCACCCTTGATAATATACATGTTTCGATGCTGTTCTCTCAGATCATCCCACCCTCACCTTCTCCCATAGAGTCCAAAAGTCTATTCTATACATCTCTGTCTCTTTTTCTGTCTTGCATATAGGGTTATCATTACCATCTTTCTAAATTCCATATATATGTGTTAGTATACTGTATTGGTCTTTATCTTTCTGGCTTACTTCACTCTGTATAATGGGCTCCAGTTTTATCCATCTCATTAGAATTGATTCAAATGTATTCTTTTTAATGGCTGAGTAATATTACACTGTGTATATGTACCACAGCTTTCTTATCCATTTGTCTGCTGATGGGCATCTAGGTTGCTTCCATGTCCTGGCTATTATAAACAGTGCTGCGATGAATATTGGGGTACACATGTCTCTTTCAGATCTGGTTTCCTCAGTGTGTATCTGACATAAATCACAGCAAGATCCTCTATGACCTACCTCCCAGAATATTGGAAATAAAAGCAAAAATAAATAAATGGGACCTAATTAAAATTAAAAGCTTTTGCACAACAAAGGAAACTATAAGCCAAGTGAAAAGACAGCCTTCAGAATGGGAGAAAATATTAGCAAATGAAGCAACAGACAAAGGATTAATCTCAAAAATATACAAGCAACTCCTACAACTTAATTCCAGAAAAATAAATGACCCAACCAAAAAATGGGCCAAAGATCTAAACAGACATTTCTCCAAAGAAGACATACAGATGGCTAACAAACACATGAAAAGATGCTCAACATCACTCATTATCAGAGAAATGCAAATCAAAACCTCAATGAGGTACCATTACACGCCAGTCAGAATGGCTGCTATCCAAAAGTCTACAAGCAATAAATGCCGGAGAGGGTGTGGAGAAAAGGGAACCCTCTTACACTGTTGGTGGGAATGCAAACTAGTACAGCCGCTATGGAGAACAGTGTGGAGATTCCTTAAAAAACTGGAAATAGAACTGCCATATATCCTCTGTCTTAAGGAAGTTTTCATCCCAGAAATGCAGACAGGTGAAGGTGGAGGGGAGAGGAGAGGAAGCAGCGGGCAGAGGGCTGCACCCTTAGCAGACTTAATGCACAAACCACTTTTGCAGCTCCTTTTGGGTCTCGAGTCCAGCTCAGTCCCCTAAATAGAGCAAGAAGGTCAGTACATTTAGGCAAAGGTTCTCTCTCTGGAAAAAGAGACCCCGATGCTGCCTGTGCTGCTCTGTCTGTCCAGAACACAGCTCACAGCATCTCATCTTCAAGACTCAACTGATGCTGCATCTTCCTGGGAAATGCTCTTGTATCCCTCTGTGTATTGTAAATGTCCCTCCAAGCATCTCCACTGTACCCATTTTAGTATCAGTCTCTTAAATATATGATATCACAGACTTAACTCTTTGAGAACAGGAACTGTATCACATCTTTTGTTTCTCTAAGAGCTAATGTAATCATGAATGATATTTTTATACAAACTTTATATTTATTTCCTAGTCTCCCTTTAAACACCTCAATTAGGGAAAAATTCCTCTTCCTCTAAATGAAAGTGATGGTAGAATTTACGGCTTTTTGCTTACTCTTAGACCAACTGAAGTGAGAATTATTTCCATTTATCAATTAAAATATATATCCAAACAATAATAAAAACTTTGAATATGAGTTGCAGTTGGACCTTCTATCAGCTGGGTCTGGGTTTAGGCAGGCAGCTGACTTCTAGGAAGGGGGTATAAACTTTTTATTTTTATTTTTTTTCTCTCTTTCTCTGCATGTCCTCATCCAGCTCACTATCTACCCTTGCTGTAACCTTTATAGTTTGAGTGCAGGAGAAGAAAAAGAAACTGTCCAGAAAGTTTAACTTGAGTGTTTTTATATTCTCCAGGCATAGTGTTGTTCAAAGTTGACCTTTTCTTTCATAGATGATTTCATGGGCTTGTGGACTCCGCTCCTGCTGGAGGCCTCCACTTTCTTCCTCCACCTGGCTATTCTCCCTCCACCTCTCCTCTTCTGCAACTATTGGTTCTTTGGTGGTCACTGCAGCGCGTACCTCTTTGCTGGTATCTCCTTGCCTTCTAGTAGAAAGTTTTAAGGGGAGAACACCCTTTAAATTGATTGGGGCTGGCATTTCTAGCACAGGATCCCCACTGAAGAGACTGGAGTTATTTCCAGTACAACACCAAACCCATCCCATCTGCCTTAGCCTTAGACTGATAGCGGCAACCTCCAGCATTGAAACACTTCCACCATGTCTAACACCATCTATCCCTCCCCACAATACCTGAAGACACAACGCCTGAAGACACATGCTCCCCTGGAGAGCAGATTTTGAAATATACCAGCATCACCCCCTCCCCCAACACCACTGCTCCAAAAAACATCAATCTTCAAAATTTCTTTCATTCAATATCCATGTGTGTTAGTCACTCAGTTGTGTCCGACACTTTGTAACCCATGGACTGTAACTCTTCAAGCTTCTCTTTCCATGGGATTTTCCAGGCAAGAATACTGGAGTGGGTTGCCATTTCAATAAACATACATGATAATTTTATGCCTCAAAGTAAATCAGACATTTCAAGTATGTAGTTGAATCTTCTAAAAATACTTTTTTGCACCTAAACCTTTACTTTGGAATTTAAATCTTGTATCCTGGTGCCTCAGTTGAATATTCAATTTATCCTGCCTGCCAGCAAGCACCTAGTAGGCGCTACTCATTTTTGAATGAAAAGGTGCCGATTTTAAAACACACTTTAGAGCATATAAATTGTCTCCTCTATATTTTCCAGAAAGGAACTTCTAGATTTAGTACTTTTTACTGAGTTAATTAACAAGATCCATATCCCATTATAATAAACTTCTTGGCAAAGGCACCCAACAGTCACTATCTTATTTTAATAACTGCAATCTTTTCTTACAGCTTATCTACCAGCAGAGCCAATGCTACAAATTTTACTTCTTTTTCTAAGTGCTGACTGAGCAACATCTTTACATAGACCTTGCTCCTCACTAAATCAGGCAAAATCAGGGACAAGAGATTGAATGCGTACCGGATGTACAGAGGAGAATTTGAGGTTGAGAAGATTGAGCAGACAACAACATTTGAATTTAAATATTGCCAACCAGGGCAGACTATACTGTGTACTGAAAGCAGATTCATATTCAGCACCTTGAACTTCAGAAACTAAAATTACCTGCTAACCCAGCATAATTCATATACTATGAACTGAATTCATAGTCATATTGAAATACTTTTTAAGATCTCTTTTTTTTCATATTTTTTCTCCTGAATGACTTAACACCTGTACCAAAGTTTACTGTTCCTCCTAATTTTGAGTTCAGTGTGAAGGAGTCCAGTATAAGGAGGCTATATTTAGACAATTCTGAATGCAATGATCTCTTTTTGCCTTTATGATTACCTTTATGAGTATCTGATCTTTACCTAAAGGTATCCACTGGCTTATGGAGTAAGATGAGAACTTTTCAAAGAGGGTAGATGGGAAAGGGAAAAGGTTTGGTAATAATTTGCCTGTTAAACAAAATAGAATTCTTCAGGATGAAAATGTCTTACAAACTTAGATGTTGGGATGCTGTTTTAAGAAACAGTTTTCCATATACTTTGATTTCCTCCACATTAGCAGTATAATAAAGACAAAGCAAAACACACACACACACACACACACAGTTGTGGATGTGACTGGTAATAGAAGCAAAATCGATGCTGTAAAGAGCAATATTGCATAGGAACCTGGAATGTTAGGTCCACGAATCAAGGCAAATTGGAAGCGGTCAAACAGGAGATTGCAAGAGTGGACATTGACATTTTAGGAATCAGCAAACTAGAATGGACTGGTAGGGGTTAATTTAATTCAGATGATCTTTATATCTACTACTGTGGGCAAGAATCCCTTAGAAGAAATGGAGTAGCCATAATAGTCAACAAAACAACCCAAAATGCAGTACTTGGATGCAATCTCAAAAATGACAGAATGATATCTGACAGTTTCCAAGGCAAAACATTCAATATCATAGTTATCCAAGTAATGCTGAAGAAGTTTGAAGTTGAACAGTTCTATGAAGACGTACAAGACCTTCTAGAACTAATACCCCAAAAAAGATGTCCTTTTCATTATAGGGGACTGTAATGCAGAAGTAGGAAGTCAAGAGACACCTGGAGTAACAAGCAAATTTGGCCTTGGAGTATATAATGAAGCAGGGCAAAGGCTAATAGAGCTTTGCCAAGAAAATGCACTCATCAGAGCAAACACCCTCTTCCAACAACACAAGAGAAGACTCTACACATGAACATCAGATGGTTAATAGGGAAATCAGATTAATTATATTTTTTGCAGCCAAAGATGGAGAAGCTCTAAACAGTCAGCAAAAACAAGACTGGGAGCTGACTGTGGCTCAGATCATGAACTCCTGATTGCCAAATTCAGACTGAAATTGAAATCAGGAAAGACCACTAGACCGTTCAGGTATGACCTAAATGAAATCCCTTATAATTATATAGTGGAAGTGAGAAATAGATTCAAGGGATTAGATCTGATAGACAGAGTGCCTGAAGAACAATGGACAGAGGTTCGTGACATTGTACAGGAGACAGGGATCAAGACCATCCCAAGAAAAAGAAATGCTTTAAAATAGCTGTCTGAGCAGGGCTTACAAATAGCTGTGAAACGAAGAGAAAGGCAAAGGAGAAAAGGAAAGATATACCCAACTGAATGCAGAGTTCCAAAGAATAGCAAGGAGAGAAAAGAAAGCCTTCCTCAGTGATCAGTACAAAGAAAAAGAGGAAAACAATAGAATGGGAGAGACTAGAGATCTCTTCAAGAAAATTAGAGATACCAAGGGAACATTTCATGCAAATATGGGCTCAATAAAGGACAGAAATGGTATGAACCTAACAGAAGCAGAAGATATTATGAGGTGGTGACAAGAATACACAGAAGAACTATACAAAAAAGATCTTCACAATCCAGATAATCACAATGGTGTGACCAGAGCCAGACATTCTGGAACATGAAGTCAGGTGGGCTTTAGGAAGCATCAGTACGAACAAAGCTAGTGGAGGTGATGGAATTCCAGTTAAGGTATTTCAAATCCTAAAAGATGATCCTGTGAAAGTGCTGCACTCAGTATATCAGCAAATTTGGAATATTCAGCAGTGGCCATAGGACTGGAAAAGGTCAGTTTTCATTCCAATCCCAAAGAAACGTAATGCCAAAGAATGCTCAAACTACCACACAATTGCAATCATCTCACATGCAATTAAAATAATGCTCAAAATTCTCCAAGTCAGGCTTCAGCAGTACATGATTCATGAACTTCCAGATGTTCAAGCTGGTTTTAGAAAAGGTAGAGGAACCAGAGATCAAATTGCCAACATCCATTTGATCATTGAAAAAGCAAGAGAGCTCCAGAAAAATATCTATTTTGTCTTTATTGACTACACTAAAGCCACTGACTGTGTGGATCACAACAAACTGTGGGAAATTCTTAAAGAGATGGGACTATCAGACCACCTGACCTGCCTCTTGAGAAATCTGTATGCAGGTCAGCACGCAAGAGTTAGAACTGGACATGGAACAACAGACTGGTTCTGAATCAGGAAAGGAGTACTTCAAGGCTGTGTATTGTCACCTTGATTATTTAACTTATATGCAGAGTATATCATGAGAAACACTGGGCTGGTTGAAGCACAAACTGGAATCAAGTTTGCCGGGGGAAATATCAATAAACTCAGATGACACCACCCTTAAGGCAGAAAGTGAAGAAGAACTAAAGAGCCTCTTAATGAAAGTGAAAGAAGAGAGAGAAAAACCTGGCTTAAAGCTCAATATTCAGAAAACTAAGATCATGGCATTCAGTCCATCACTTCATGGCAAATAGTAAGAAAATAGTGACTGACTTTATTTTTCTGGGCTCCAAAATCACTGCAGATGGTGACTGCAGCCAGGAAATTAAAAGACACTTACTCCTTGGAAGAAAAGTTATGACCAACCTAGACAGCATATTACAAAGCAAAGACATTATTTTGTCAACAAAGGTCCATCTATGGTTTTGCAAGTAGTCATGTATGGATGTGAGAATTGAACTATAAAGAAAGCTGAATGCCAAAAAATTGATGCTTTTGAACTGTGGTGTTGGAGAAGACTCTTGAGAGTCCCTTGGATGGCAAGGAGATCCAACCACTCCATCCTCAAGGAAATCAGTCCTGAGTGTTTATTGGAAGGACTGATGTTGAAGCTAAAATTCCAAACCTTTGGCCAACTAATGTGAACAGCTGACTCATTGGAAAAGACCCTGATACTGGGAAAGACTGAGGGCAGGAGGAGAAGGGGACAACAAAGGATTTGATGGTTGGATGGCATCACCGACTCAATGGACAAGAGTTTGAGTAAGCTCCAGGAGTGGGTGATGGACAGGGAGGCCAGGAGTGCTGCAGTCCTTGGGGTCTCAGAGTTGTGCACGACTGAGCAACTGAACTATACTGAACTGAAATCTCCCAACAAGCAGATGTTAGCATTCTTCATTCCAAAGAAGAGGACCTGAGGCCAAATTAAAGGAACCAAAGAAAAGCTCATCAAGAGACTACCTGAGACCAGATTAAAGGAATGCAGACCTAAGCACCCCCCCACCCTTGAACAATAAAATAATTTCAATTATAAGTGTTACCATAGAGACAGAGAAGAGACAAAGAGAATTCCACACGAGGACCTTATTTAGTTAGGACAGTTTGGGGAAGACCTTTGAGGAATACCTCTGTAAAGTGAAGCATGATATGAGAAAATCACATGCAGAGTTGGGGTGAGTGTGCGTTGCGGGATCAGTTCAGTTTAGTTCAGTCGAGTTGCTCAGTCATGTCCAGCCATTCAGTCTGTGTCCATGCCATCCAACCATCTCATCCCCTGTCAACCTCTTCTCCTCCTGCCTTCAGTCTTTCCCAGCATCAGGGGCTTTTCCAGTGAGTCAGTTCTTTGCATCAGATGGCCAAAGTATTGGATTTTCAGCTTCAGCATCAGTCCTTCTAATGATATTCAGCACTGATTTCCACTAGGATTGACTGGTTGGATCTCCTTGCCATCCAAGGGACTCTCAAGAGTCTTCTTCAACACCACATTTCAAAAACATCGATTCTTCAGTGCTCAGCTCTCTTTATAGTCCAACTCTCACATCCATACATGTCTACTGCAGAAACCATGGAGCTGGGGGATGGGAGAATACATATCATGCAAAGGGCACAGCTTATGCCAAAGGGCTAAGGCCGGAAATAGTAGGGAGTGGTCACAGAAACACAGTTGGCCTCTCATGTGTCAAGCTTGAAAGGGTGTAGCATGACATAAATTTGATAAGATATGCTCCAAACATTCATGAATGGCCTTGTAAACTGGGGTAGGAAATGCATTTTTTTTTATATTAAACTCAGAGGAAGCCCCTATAGCTTGCAAAGTGGAGTGTGATCCAATTTGAGTGTTAAGAATATCATAGCTACAACAATCTGGAGACTGCATGAGAGGGATACAAGGATGGAAAAAGACAGGCTGGATTGTAGATGATGGGAGCAATCGGGGCAGGAAATGACTGTGGTCTGATGAATGAGCTGGCATTGGAGGTGGAGGGATAAAATATATATATATAGGAATTAGAATCAGGATGGTTAATGGTTCCCTTTAAGTGTGAGGGGAAGGAATGTTACAAACCGAATTTGGGTCCATGTGGCAAAACCAATCTACTTGCACCAGGTCATGTTGGAGGAAAGTACAGTGCTTATTGCAGGCATCAAACAAGGAGAACAGGCAGCTCATGAGTAAAAATCCCAAACTCCCTGAAGGCTTTCAGGTCAGGAGTATTTTTTAGGGAAACATTTGGAGTGAGAACTGCAGGATGCGTGATTTTCCTTTGATTGGTTGGTGGTGATTCAACAGGATGGTGTTCAGGAAAATTAATCATCAACCTTCTGGCTCCAAGCAGCCTGGGGTCTCAGTTCTTGTAGTCATCATGTAGTCACCATCCTCCACTGGGTGGGAGTCTTAGTTTGTGCAGAACAACTCAAAGGTATGTGTCAGATTGTTATGTATTAATATATTCCTTGAGGAGGAACTAGGACTGCTTTTATCTCCAAATTATTTTCATTATGCTTCTTTCTTTGCTGCTTTCCCTTTGTTTCTACATTACCTCACTTCCCTAATTAATAAATGCTTGAGTCTGCTCTTTGAAACTCAGGAAAAGCCTAGGAGAATAAAGCTTTTCCACAAACAGAAATGGGAGACATGGAGGACCTTTCATATCCAGAAAGGTCCTGCAAATTCCTACTTGCTTTCAATCCCTCTTTTTCTTTCATACTCCTCAATCCTGAGGGGAACAGGGACAAGACAAGAAGAGGAATAAAGTACTGGGTGAAGATGTTCATCATAAACTTGGTGGGGAATTCAATTTTGGGGGGATTCAGTTTCAGGAAGAATCAGGGTGGAAAGTACAGAAAAATTTGTTGTAGACATCATCATTATCTTAAAGATGGGATTAAAATCCCTGAGAATTGGTGAAATCTCCAAAGAAGAGTCGATAGTAAAGAAAATAGAAACATTATCCCAAACACCACACAATCCTTTGAAGTCAGTATTGATATATTATTTCTATATTACAAGATGAGAAACTAAAACTTGGTAAAGGTTCTGTAACTTAACCAAAGTTTATGCAGCTATTAAGAAACCCAAAGTACATTTCAGTCTACATTTGAATCTACTCTGATTCAAACTAATTCAGACCTAAACTCAACTGAACAAATATCAAGCAAACAAACAAAACCAGTCAAATTCCATCTGTTGATCTGGTTCTAATTTTCTCATATAATTTGTTAACAATTTGCCCAACATTTCTTGTGTATAACAGGTTATGAACTTAGTATATTTCCTAAATTTAAGTCTATACAGAAAATGGAACCATTTGGCTTCTCAGATTCATCTATGGAGAAACCCTACTTACTAATTTGTTACAAAGTGAAGAGGCCAGCTTCCCACAGAGACAACATATGTGATTCTAGACATCACTTTATGCAGCTGCCACTGTATAAGTGAAGAAGCTAAAAGGTTACCATTACTCTGTTTTTTTAATTAAAAGTCAGCATACACAGGGTGATTATTGACTTGCATTTTACAGAAAGTTGCATAACCCATCATTAAAATTTCAAATCAATGTAACGTATGTTTAATATATATGATGAGGTGCACACATTTGGCCTTTACTTCTCAAATGAAATTTAAGCAAACATGAAAGAGGTCTGCAGCTTTATTCAAAATTAATTAAGAAGCTTTATTGACTATACCTGATCTACAGTGCTGTGCTCGCTTCAGGTTTAATCAAGCAAGTTTAATCAGTCATATGTACATTTCCTGGACTCCACTTAGATTCCGCTTCCATACAGGCCATTACAGAATGCAAAGTAGAGTTTATTCTGCTACACAACAGGTCTCTATCAGTTATCCATTCTGCTTATAGTAGTGTATACATGTCAATTCCAATCTCCCAATTTATCCTTCCCCCCTTATCCTTGGTAGCATAAGTTTGCTCTTCCCATCCTGGACTCTATCTCTGCCCTGAAAACAAATGCATTTGCACCTCCTCGCTTGTCTCCACATACAAGCAACTTTGCAAGACATCCATCCATCTCTATCTGACTCACGCCACTCAGTCCAACAGTCTCCAGGTCCATCCATGCTGTGCAGCCTTTTGTTTAATTCATGGAAATTAATAAGGTCCAGAAAAGTTGTATAAAGGTTGATTATGATTTTAGTTCAAAGATATCATCCCTATTCCATTCCAAAATCCAGGTTACTATAAATGTAATTCTTCAGGCAAACCTGAAGTTTGAAGAAAGTTCTGTACAAATGTTCTTCAATTCTCTAAGGAGATTTGTCACAATCACACTCCTAAGAATTTTTATCAATGCAAAACCAGGCTACTTCATAGGAATAAGATGGTATAAAGACACACTACCTTCTTGAGATTTAGAAGCTTGAATAGAATCACATTCACAGGAGTTCTGGAATATATAATGCTACATAGAATAAGTTATAAAAATATTTCCTATATTATAAAAGTCTATAAATATGAAATATTCAGTGTTGTGTGGATATTACAAAAGCTCCAGAAACTGATAATCTGGTTTTTGATCCAGTAACTTCCATATGGTTCAATGGATGGTAACTAGTAGTGTAAAATATGAGCATTTGGACTGCTAAAAGGAAGACTGGAATATATTACCAAGCCTGAATTGATCATGTGGGTATATACAGTAACCTAATGTATGAAGGTGACATATTTTCAAATGTAATCCAGTAGACTCAGTCTGAACTCTGTAAAATGCATATGCTCAGAAACAAATGAATAAAATTTGAAGCATAATGCATTATTCACAAACATACTCTAAGCATTTCTTACAGATTTATGGAGTAATTTATATGGAAACATACATACCTCTCAACATTTCCATCCCATTCCAGCTACCTTAAACTTGTACCTCTGTAACCAATGTACTCTACAAAGTCAATCCAAAAAAAAAGTACAATCTGTATGACTTACAGTTTATTTAAAAAAAAAAAAAAAAAAAAAAAAAAACATTTTCCAAAAGAACTCAAACTTATTTAGGTAGGCAGGCAAAGATTTTTAACATGACATATTGAGCAAGATAATCTTTCTTACAAAATGAAAATCTTTTGCAAATATTAAACAATACTTACAATTTCCAACTCCTCTCAAATAAGAACAATGTATTTATATGTCTTAAGGATTTCTATTGGTAAAAGTAAGTAGATCAAAATAATAAAAGAAAAGGATTAAATTCCTCTGACTCAAAGTAATGCAGCTCTTTTCAATAGCAAGTGATTTGAGTTTAATTTTGCTTTTGCAGCAGGAATGATGGCTTCTCAGGGAATTTCAACCTTTTACAAAACAAGTATAGTACAGTCAACAAAAAGAATATATATTTATATCTCCTCATTTGAGATTTCTGTACATATCATTAACTCCCTAGATAAAAATTTTTATTTTATAATTTCAGAATCACTGTACATAGAAGTTAACTCTCATAGCTTTTCAAGGCTTTATTTTCTTATTTTTGGAGAGCATATAAAGGAATAAAGTTGAAATGAGCTAAAGATATGTCCAGAGTTTGTACCATGCTGCTGAGAGTTGTACATATTGCTTCTTATAATTCAGACTAAATGTAAAAAAAAAAAAAACAGTTCCTGATATTGATTTCTTTGATATAAAAATAATGATTTAAAAAAGTAGTGGACTTCTTGCTCTGAAGTCTTCTAAATACAGGATTTTTCTTAGCAACTGTATATAAATGGCCTTGTTGATGGACAAGGAAATTACTGGACCAGTCCCTAAAGAAATAAGAAAATTCCCTTGGTTATAATCCCAAGGGATTCCAGATGCTCTTTCCTGATTCTGTTAGAGCTACCATCCCACCATAAAAAAGAAAATTATAGTTTAATTATTATGGATGCTTGTTTTAAAAGTCACTTATTATTAAATGTTGCAACCACAGACGGAAATGGTTGCTTGGTTCAGTTTTTCTTTGTTTTCTTCTCACAATTATATAGATAGCATGAGATCAAATCTTTATATTGTTATCCCCACTTCCTCGAATAAAAATAAAATTGATAAGGAGAGTGTTTATCTGTTCAAACAGAGGATAATCATTCTCATGGTTAAGCGTGTGAATGATGTTAGCTTAAAAATGAAGTGAGCAGAAAGGCCAGTATTACTCTGATTTTGAAACATGAATACCTAAATCCACATGTCATGTATGTTGAGCCTTATTATCCCTTTTGTTCAGAGTCCATTGCTTTGTGTGGGAAAAGAACTCAGGGAGGAGTTTCACATATTTATAACACCTTTCTAGTCTATAAGACTTCAATGAATAGGGGATTTGAATCAAATTTGAATCAAACAGAGGATATAAGACAAGTTCCTTACCATCTTAGGAGAAAGGAGGTAGTGAATCCATGGAGAGAAAGTGGTTAACCTTACTATAGGGCCATGAGACATCAGGGCCAAGAGGATGATCAGTTAACCCCAATGTTAGTGTCACTAATTCCTGATGTGGCCTATAAATAAAAGAAGTCTCAACAGCAGGGCATTTCACTTGGAGGCAGTTAGAGTTTTCCGTCTGAATAAAAGTTGATTCTGCTATATTATATCAAAGATGAATAGAAAGACATGGATGCTTTGTGGCTGAACCATCTAGAAAAGAGATGTTCAGATTTTGAGTAGAAACTCAAATTACAAGGTTAAGAGCACCCTTAGTATCTATGCTGCAAGACCCACCAAAATGAAAGCTGACCCTGGGCATTGTCATTTAAGGGGCATTGGAAAGGCAGTTATGCAAATTATCTCCCAGAAGAATGATGCTAATATTCAGGTTCTAGCAATGCAAATCCAAATCTCTGCTACTCACTTGTTGTATGACCTTGGGCAAGTGATCTAACTTCTTTAACACAAATGATGCTAAGATGAAATGAAATACTGCATTTGAAGCACTTGAGAGTGCCTCATACATGTTAAGTATTTTAATAGGTATAATTAATAATGAGATAATTAAAAGCTTCTTTCAGCAGAATGACTCTCTGAAGCAATCAATTTTGATAGAGATGGGGGAAATTATCAAAGTGAGGGAAGCCAAAGTGTTAGCGGAAATTCAGGGACTAAGGAGAGGAAGAAACAGAGAGAAAGATAGAGAATCAAATGTCCTAGAAAAGAAAAGTTGGGCACATTAATTGAGAGACAGAAAATATGATCAGATCTGAGCACATAAAACAAAGAGGCTTTATTCTGAAAATATGTAATAAGCAAAGGTGAAAGATAAATCCAAAATGGTTTAAAAAAATTAAACCAAAAAAGTGCTATCTTCCTAACTTTATTAAGGAGTTTTTTTTTTTTTTAATTACTAAGAAAAAGATGTGCACCTGAGTCGAAAACAAAATGATTAATGTCCTACGTTCAGAATTCAGGAAAAAATGGCCCATATACATATAAAAATGTTCAATTTTTCTAGTAATCAAAGAGTTGAGTTGCTATTTAAAGCAACAGTGAGAAGGCTTTCATTTTTTATTTTACCTGAATATCAGAAACTTTTTAAAAATATGCCTATGACTGTGAAGTTAAAGCAAGTTTTTCCTACACTTTTTTTCAGGTGCAAATTGGGTAAAACATTCCTTACGGTAATTGGCAAGATCTTTAAATACGCTCAGAATTGTGATCTTGAGATGAAGACAAAGTTGCCGAGCACATGGTCTCCCTAGCAGTGGTCCAACCATGAGTGAGGACTACCTGCAGGCGTGACCCATCTACACATCCCATGTAATCCCCCTCTCTGCTTCTCTTCCTCAGTCCACCCTGTGCCTCATCTCCAGGGTGACCTCTGAAGCCATGTGTGACCAGGGAACAGCCTGCAGCCGTTTTTCTGGAACTGAATATGGCCTTCGCTCTGCACCACCACCCCCAAAACCACACTTCACTCTGACTAAACTTTTCTTTTTTTTTTTTCATTTTTACTGGCACATATTTGCTTTACAATGGTGTGTTAGTTTCTGCTGCAGCAAGGTGAATCAGCTAAACATACACATATATCCTGTTTGTTGGAGTTCCTTCCCATACAGGTCACCACAGAGCGCTGAGTAGTGTTCCCTGAGCAATACAGCAGGTTCTCATTGACCTCTATGAGAGCAAAAGGTACATCCAATTAACAACTCATATCTTGGAGTAGCTTCAGTAGCTAGTTCAACTAAAATAGAACCCTTAATTCTACTTTCAGATATTTATCCTTACTGCATTTAAAGAATATATCAACCATTAACTAAAACACTGGGAAAAAATGAGAATTATCTAACTAAATAAATTATAAAATTAACTACAAAATGTTCACTTAATGGAACATCTTGCAACAAGTAAAAACAATCAGCTTTAATTAAATATGTAGGGAAATGTAAATAGAACATCAGGCTAAAAAAAAAAAGAAGCACACAAAATTGTATATGACTTACAGTCACAATTTATACACACCATCTAACTGCAGTTATTTTGGAGGTTTTGGAATTATGAGAAATTGACTGTTTTTTTATTATCTGAATATTTTAGAATATTTTTTTTGGTTATATTTGGGAAAATATTCTCATCAATATTATTTTAAAAGATAAAGAGGTGGGAAAAAGAAAAGGGGAAAAGAAGAGGGAAAAAAAAACCCCAATGTCTGCATTTATAGTAATGTGACATGATTTGCCAAGGCTGCCCTATGCACATAATTACAGAGCTTCTCAACTGGTATGTTGTGAGGGGTACCTGGATGCGCTTAAGATACTGCGCCTCTCAGCCCAGGCCAGCGGAGCAAGGCCCAGGGTTAGTCAAGCCCCAGGTGGTCATCTTATGGCCATCAAGACTCATTATTGACCCTATTGTTCTATACGATGCCGCTGTGCTGTGCACTCAGTCATGTCCGACTCTTTGCAACCCCATGGACTGTAGCCCACCAGGGTCCTCTGTCCTCCAGGGTTATCATGCCCTCCTCCAGGGAATCTTCCCAACCCAGAGACTGAACCTGCATCTCCTGCTTCTTCTGCATTGCAGGCAGGTTCTTTACCACTGAGTCACTGGGGAAACCCACTGTTCTATGTAAATACCACCATTTCAATCAGGCAGCATGATAATATCATTAGGAATCATCAGGAAAACACTCCAGTTGAAGAAAAGGTATAGATTTCTTGCACACCCATTTTATTTTATCCAAAGAGGACAACATTATTAATAACAAGTGTTTACATTCATTAGAAAAAAATGTGTATATATATATATATATACATATATATTTAAAAGCATCCATGAAATCACATAATCTGATTATAATATTAAGTTTTTCTTTTTAAAAAAGTCCTGCACTATTTTTAATAGTAGTTAAAATCTTGATCCTATTTCGCTCTGGCAAACTTGCTACCAAAACCTGGGGGAATGTTGTTTAATGATTAGATGTTATACATTTCTCTTCCTTTAAATCAAATATAGCCAATGTTCTTCATGCACACACTCAGACAACTAATAAAATATTTTATAATAACTATACCATGCTTGTAAAAATGTTACAATATGTTAACCAGAAAATGACTAGAAAGTGAGCCATATTTTTCTTATTTGACTGTGTTTTGATGAGAATGAATGAAGCATCTGTAGATAAAATACTTTCTAAAGCTCCAGGACATATACTGAAACTTGGCAGAATATTAGCATATGAATGATACAGAACAGGGGGAAAAAAAGTTCATTACAAAGAGTTTCTTATCCTGGCCTACCACTATGTGATATTAAATGAGTTTCAAAAAGTACAGTGGTCCCATTGAAATTTACTTCATAAAAATAAAATTGTATACTAAATGCTTTTCCAGAAATAAAACAAACCCTACCAACATCATCTTGCACACCTGCCAGTAATGATTAAACAAGCAGAGGGGGGAAAAAAAAGCACTGAAATGTAGGTCTTACAAAGAATTGTGAGATGCTCTTTCTCCTCGTTCTGAAAAAAAAAAGTGAATTAGTCTTAGGTTTTCATCATAGTTTTCAGACATTATGCTTAGCATGTTATATTTGTAAAGGACTAAAAAGATAAATTTAGATTCTCCTCTGAAATTCTCTTATGGTAAATTAGAAACTGAAATGCATTAAAGAACTAATTTTCTGCTTTAAAATGTGCATGTGTTTATACCTCAAAACCAGAAATGACCTAGAATTTGTGGATATACTCAATTTTAAAGAGTGAATCATGCTAGGAAAAAGCTTTCCTGAGCCCAGAGAAGCAAAGATATGTTCTGCTTATTCCCAGCCAAACACATCTAACCCAGGCAATCTGCTCTCTGTATAACAAATCAGTCCAGGTGTATACTACATGGAGCAGCTGGGTACCCCTTCTTGGCATGTTAGCCCTCTGCACTCCCCTCTCATGGATTTCTCATCCTGCAATGCATCTATAGTTGCCTGGCCAATGGTCCGTATACTCTAGTGAACAGCAACTTCCCTCCATGTGGGAAGGACCAGTGCCTCTTCTTTCCATCCTTGTTCCATCAGTTACTAACACTGTGTTGACACATATCAGACACTCAATAAATACGTGTGAATATTTCTATAATGTATACATAGTTTTCAAATAAGCTATGTGCTAAACACTATTCCAAGCACATGGCATAAAGTGATGAATAAGATAGACCATTTTACAGCAAAATATAACTCTATAAGTAGTAAAGGGATCAGTAAAAAGAAGCATTGTTTTCAAGTAGGACAGGCAGGAAGAGCAGGTTACATCCCATAGTGGCCTCTATAGCCTAAAGATGAAAAAATCTGGGACACATCTGAGACCCAAGGAACTCGGTACAGGCAGGGCTGGGAGATTTTGATGAGAAAATTTAGATGATATAGGTATTTAGTGAGATCTACAAGTGAGTGAAATGTAAATACAAATGGTAATATGAAATAATTGATAACCATAGAATGGTGAAGCCTGAGGATGTTAATGTTGTATATGACATGATCATAAACTGAAGTTGACTATGCTTTTAAAAACCTTAATCATCGAAAACAAACAAAAAAAAACCTTAATCATGTAAAGATTGGTAAGAAATATCTCCCATATATAAGAGATGTCCATTTTGTTTTTTATATACACAGACATTTAGTTAAAGTGATATCTGAAACAATTTTCTCAGTATTTTAATGGCTTCCATGCTTAAAAAATTTACATTAAAATTCAACTTTTTTTTGTTACATTGTATGAATTGTTTATGTATGTTGGATATTAACTCTTTATCAGTTATATCACTGGCCAATATTTTCCTTGTTCGTTAGGTCATCTTTTCATTTTGTTGATGGTTTCCTTTGTTGTGAAAAAGCTTTTAAGTTTAATTAGGTTCCATTTGCTCATTTTTATTTCCTTTCCTTTAGGAGATGTATGAAAAACGTGTTGCTACAATTTATATCAAAGTGTGTTCTGGTCATGTTTTCCTTTAGGTGTTTTGTGATATCCAGTCTTACATTTGCATCTTTAATCCATTTTGAGTTTAGTTTTGTACATGGTGATAGAAAAAGTGAAAGTGAAGTTGCTCAGTCGTGTCTGACTCTTTGCAACCCCATGGACTGTAGCTCACCAGGCTACTCCCTCCATGGGATTTCCCAGACAAGGGTACTGGAGTGGGTTGCCATTTTCTTCTCCATATGGTGGTAGACAATATTCTAATTTCTTTTTTACATTTTTTACATTTTTACATTTCATTCATTCATAGTTATCCAGTTTTTCTGGCACCACTTATTGAAGAGACTGTTTTTCTCCATTGTATATTCTTGCCTGCTTCATTTGTCAAAGATTAAATGACTGGAGGTGTTTGTTTTTTTGTTTTTCCCCCTCTGGGCTCTCTACTCTCTTCCAATGATTTGTGTGTCTATTCTTGTGCCAAAACAACGCTATTTTAATGATTGTAGCTCTGTAATATAGTTGGAAATCAGGCAGCAAATTCCTTCAGCTCTGTTCTTCTTTCTCAAGATTATTTTGTCTATTACAGGTCTTTTGTGTTTCCATAAGAATTCTTAAATTACTTCTAGTTTTGTTAAAATGTCACTGGTATTTTCATAAGGATTGCATTAGATCTCTAGATTGCCTTAGCATTGGTGGGAATGTAAATTGGAACAGCCACTGTGGAAAAGAACATGTAGGTTTCTCAAAGAACTAAAAAGTAGAGATATTGTAAGACCCAGCAATTCCACTCCTGGTCATATATCTAGCAAAAACAACAGCAACAAAAAACAACACTAATTCAAAACAGATACACTCACCCCAATGATCATAGCAGTACTTTATAATTTACAAGATACGGAAGCAATCTAAGTGAACATCAACAGTTCAGTTCAGTTGCTCAGTCATATCTGACTCTTTGTGACCTCATGGACTGCAGCACACAGGCCTCCCTGTCCACCACCAACTCCCAGAGCTTGTTCAAACTCATGTCCATTGAGTAGGTGATGTCGTCCAACCATCTCATCCTCTGCTGTCCCCTCCTCCCCCCACATTGAATTTTTCCCAGTATCAGGGTCTTTTCAAATGAGTCAGTTCTTCACATCAAGTGGGCAAAATGTTGGAGTTTCAGCTTCAGCATCAGTGCTTCCAATGAATTTTCAAGACTGGTTTCCATTAGGATGGACTGGCTGGATTTCCTTGCAGTCCAAGAGACTCTCAAGAGTCTTCACCAGAACAATTCAAAAGCATCAATTCTTCAACACTCAGCTTTCTTTATAAAGTCCAACTCTCACATCCATACATGACTACTGGAAAAACCATAGCTTTGAGTAGATGGACCTTTGTTAGCAAAGTAATGTCTCTGCTTTTTGATATGCTGTCTAAGTTGGTCACAGCTTTTCTTCCAAGGAGTAAGCGCCTTTTAATTTCATGGCTGTAATCACCATCTGAAGTGGTTTTGGAGATCAAAAAATTGAAGTCTGTCACTGTTTCTATTGTTTCCGCAATTATTTGCCATGAAGTGATGGGACTGGTTGCCATGATCTTAGTTTTCTGAATGCTGAGTTTTAAGGCAACTTTTCACTCTCCTTTTTCACTTTCGTCAAGAAGCTTTTTAGTTCTTCTTCACTTTCTGCCATAAGGGTGGTGTCTTCTGTATATCTGAGGTTATTGATATTTTTCCCAGCAATCTTGATTCCAGCTTGTGCTTCATCCAGCCCAGTGTTTCTCATGATGTACTCTGCATATAAGTTAAATAAGCAGGGTGAAAAAAAAAAAAAATAAGCAGGGTGACAATATACAGCCTTGACATACTCCTTTCCAGATTTGGAACCAGTCTGTTGTCCCATGTCCAGTTCTAACTGTTGCTTCTTGACCTGCAAACAGATTTCTCAGAGAGGCAGGTCAGGTGATCTGGTATTCCCAACGTTTTAAGAATTTTCCACAGTTTCTTTGTGATCCACATAGTCAAAGGCTTTGGCATAGTCAATAAAACAGAAATAGATGTTTTTCTGGAACTCTCTTCCTTTTTCCATGTTCCAACAGATATTGGTAATTTGATCTCTGGTTCCTCTGCCTTTTCTAAATCCAGCTTGAACATCTGGAAGTTCATGGTTCACATACTATTGAAGACTGGCTTGGAGAATTTTGAGCATTAGTTTGCTAGTGTGTGAGATGAGTGCAATTGTGCAGTAGTTTGAACATTCTTTGGCATTGCCTTTCTTTGGGATTGGAATGAAAACTGACCTTTTCCAGTCCTGTGGCCACTGCTGAGTTTTCCAAATTTGCTGACATAGTGAGTGCAGCACTTTCACAGCATCATCTTTTAGGATTTGAAATAGCTCAATTGCAATTTGATTACCTCCATTCACTTTGTAGTGACATTTCCTAGGGCCCACTTGACTTCACATTCCAGGATTTCTGACTCTAGGTAGTGATCACATCATCGTGGTTATCTGGGTCATGAAGATCTTTTTCATTTAGTTCTTCTGTGTAATCTTGCCATCTCTTCTTAATATCTTCTGCTTCTGTTAGGTCCATACCATTTCTGACTTTATTGTGCCCATCTTTGCATGAAATGTTCCCTTGGTATCTAATTTTCTTGAAGAGATCTCTAGTCTTTCCCATTCTATTGTTTTCCTCTATTTCTTTGCATTGATCACTGACGAAGGCAAAAAGATAGGACACCGAAATATGAACTCTCCAGGTTGGTAGGTGCCCATTGTGCTACTGGAGATCAGTGGAGAAATAACTCCAGAAAGAATGAAGAGACAGGGCCAAAGCAAAAACAACACCCAGTTGTCGATGTGACTGGTGATGGAAGCAAAGTCCAATGCTGTAGAGAGCAATATTGCATAGAAACCTGGAATGTTAGGTCCATGAATCAAGGCAAATTGGAAGTTGTCATACAGGAGATGGCAAGAGTGAATATGGACATTTTAAGAATCAGTCAAATAAGCTGGACTGGAGTGGGTGAATTTAACTCATATGACCATTATATCTGCTACTGTGGGCAAGAATCCCTTAGAAGAAATGGAGTACCCATGATAGTCAACAAAATAGTCCAAAATGCAGTACTTGGATGTAATCTCAAAAACGACAGAATGATCTCTGTTTGTTTCCAAGGCAGACCATTCAGTATCACGGTAATCCAAGTCTATGCCCCAAACAGTGATGCTGAAGAAGCTGAAGTTGAATGGTTCTATGAAGATGTACAAGACCTTCTAGAACTAACACCCCAAAAAGATGTCCTTTTCATTATAGGTGACTGGAATGCAAAAGTAGGAAGTCAAGAGATACCTAGAGTAACAGTCAAAATTTGCCTTGGAGTACAAAACAAAGCAGGCCAAAAGCTAACAGAGTTTTGGCAAAAGAATGCACTGGTCTTAGCAAACATCCTCTTCCAACCAAGAGAAGACTACACATGGACATCACCAGATAGTAGACACCAAAACCAAGTTGATTACGTTCTTTGCAACCCCAGATGGGGAAGTTCTATACAGTCAGCAAAAATTAGACTGGGAGTTGACTGTGGCTCAGATCATGAACTCCTTATTGCCAAATTCAGATTGAAATTGAAGAAAGCAGGGAAACCCACTATACCATTCAGGGATGTCCTAAATGAAATCCCTTATGACTATACAGTGGAAGTGAGAAATAGATCCAAGGGATTAGATCTGATAGAGTGCCTGAAGAACTATGGACGGAGGTTCGTGACATTGTACAGGAGGCAGTGATCAAGACCATCCTCAACAAAAGAAATGTAAAAAGGCAAAATGGTTGTCTGAGAAGGCCTTACAAATAGCTGTGAAAAGAAGTGAAAGGCAAAGGAGAAAAGGAAAGATATACCTGCATTTGAATGCAGCATTCCAAAGAATAGCAAGGAGAGATAAGAAAGCCTTCCTCAGTGACCAACACATCAACAAATGAAATGCAAATCAAAACTACAATGAGATATCACCTCATACCATGACTGATGAATAGCCATCATCAAATGCTCTACAAGCAATAAATGCTGGAGAGGGTGTGGAGAAAAGGAAATGCTCTTGCACTGTTGGTGGGAATGTAAAATGATACAGCCACTATGGAAGACGTTAAGGAGAGTCCTTAAAAAAGTAGGAATAAAACTGCCACATGACCCAGCAATCCCACTCCTAAGCATATACCCTGAGGAAACCAAAATTGAAAAAGACACATGTATCCCATTGTTCATTTCAGCACTATTTACAATGGCTAGAACGTGGAAGCAACCTAGATGTCCATTGACAGATGAATGAATAAAGAAGTTGTGGTACATATACACAATGTAATTGTGCTCAGCCATAAAAAGGAATGCATTTGAGTCAGTTCTAATGAGGTGGATGAACCTAGAGCCTATTACACAGAGTGAAGTAAGTCAGAAAAAGAAAGATAAATATCATATCCTAACGCATATATGCAAAATCTAGGAAAATGGTACTGAAGAATTTATTTACAGGGCAGCAGTGGAGAAACAGACATAGAGGATAGACTTGTGACATGGGGAGAGGAGAGGGTGCGGTGTATGGAAACAGTAACATGGAAACTTACATTATCATATGTAAAATAGATAGCCCATGGGAATTTGCTTTGTGGCTCAGGAAACTCAAACAGGGGCTCTGTATCAACCTAGAGGGGTGGGATGGGGCAGAAGATGGGAGAGAGGTTCAAAAGGGAGGGGATAGATGTATACCTATGGCTGATTCATGTTGTTGAGGTTTGACAGAAAACAACAAAATTCTGTAAAGCTATTACCCTTCAGCTAAAAAATAAATTTAAAAAAAAGAACGAACGGATAAAGAAGATGTGACATGTATACACATTGGGAAACTACTCAGCCATAAAAAGAATGAATCTTGGCCGTTTGCAGTCTAAAGTCCTCAAAAAGCTTGGAAGACATTAGGCTAAGTCATATAAGTCAAACCACTACTGCTGCTCTTTAGTCACTAAGTCGTGTCCAACTCTTTGCAACCCCATGGATTGTAACCTGCCAGGTTCCTCTGTCAGTGGGATTTTCTAAGCAAGGATACTGGACAGACTTGCTGCTTCCTTCTCCAGGGGGTCTTCCTGACCCAGGGATTGAACCCTGGTCTCCTGCTTAGCAGGCAAATTCTTTTCCAGGGAACCGCCAGGGAGGCCTGAGTTAAGTAAGTCAGACAGAGAATGACAAATACTTACTGACATTACTTACATGTGATGTGAGATCTTAAAAAATGAAACAAACTACTGAATATACCAAAAAGAAACAGACTCACAGATATAGAGAACAAATTAGTGGTTACAGAGAGAGAAGGGGAGGAAGAAAGGGCAATATAGGTGTAGGGCATTAAGAGGTACTTCCCTGGTAGCTCAGATGGTCTGCCTACAATACAGGAGACCCGGATTCGATCCTTGGGTCAGGAAGATCCCCTGGAGAAGGAAATGGCAACCCACTCCAGTATTTATGCCTAGACAATCCCATGGACCGGGCTAGTGGGCTACAGTCTATGGGGTTGCAAAGAGTCAGACACGACTGAGCAACTTCACTTTCACTATTAAATATAAAATAAGCTAAGGATATTATACAACCTGGGTTATATACTCAATATTTTATAAGTACATGGAGTATAAACTCTAATAATTGTGAATCACCATATTGTGCACCTGTAATTTATGTAATGTTATACATTAACTACGGGCTTCTCTGGTGGCTCAGGGGGTAAAGAATTTGCCTGCAATGCAGAAGACCCAAGTTCAATCCCTGGGTTGGGGAGAGTCCCTGGAGAAGGGAATAGCTACCCACTCTAGCATTCTTGCCTGAAGAATTTCATGGACAGAGCAGTCTGGAAAGCTACAGTTCATGTGTTCTCAAAGAGTCAGAAATGACTGAGTGACTAACACATGCACTTTTCATACATTAAGTGTATACTTCAATACAAAAAATAACAGGAGCTTTAAAAATTTGTTATGAATAATTTAAGAATATCAGTTTTCAAAAGGAAAATGAATCTAACACAGAGAAATGGTGCTTCTGCCCAAATGTATATCATCAATGTGTCATATAAACTGTGTGTAATTTTTTTAGTAATAGAACAAAACATAGAGCTACATAATAGATAATAAATATGTGCATAAGAAAGGAGGAAAGAAAGAAAAAGAGAAAGAGAAAACTAAAAGCTAACCAAGTGGGTATCTATCGATTTGTTAAAAAATACATATCAAACACAAATTGCTCAATTATAAAGATGAACAATGCCAAACTTTGAAGCATAAAGGGAAGATGGGAAGGTTTCCCCTCCCTGACTGGCTCACTATGCATACATATATCATGTATCTAGCATGTGGATACAGGCACAGATTTATTTATAGATATAGACAAACTGTGATTATATATGGGCTGGTCTTATGAAATTTTGTATATTGACTATATGGATTGAGGACTGGCTTTCTGGGATTCAAGACTTATAATACTAGAGTCAGCAAAATCCTGGCCAAACTAGGATTAGTTGGTATTGTGCTGTTCACCCCTGATGAACAAGTTTGATAAGCACACTCTCATCTCTGTAATATGATTTGCCTTTCACAGATCTCTATAACTGGGTTTTCACCTTACAGCAAACTTAAAAAAAAAAAAAAAATTGGAACTTTGGAAGGTCAATCTTGAAAATCAGATACACTAAAAAGAAAATAATTTCAAATGCACCAGATACAAAATTAATGTATGCAGTCTAAATGTTTACAACCAATCACTTGGTTGAAAAAAAATTATGAATTCATCACTTAACTTGTCAAGACACTAAATTTCATAACACTGTGATAAAAGCAGGAAATATGAGAAAATGTGGTCACATATCAGAGAAAGTTGAGAGAGCAAGCAAACGTAAAAGCAGAAAAATTTCAAAGTTAGATAACAATATTTTATTATGGCCACAATCTTGTACACTTTCCTTTGAGACAATATACAGACTTGAGACAATTTTCACTTCTTCATGCCAAAAAATAGCATTACTATTATATATAAAAAACTGTTTTACTACCTAAAATCTCATCTGAAAACTAAAGAATTACCTTTATTCAATTATTATTTTTATTTTCTTTCTCAAAACAAAAGTCTCCACTGACATATGGAAGGTTATTACTCTTTTATAGCTTATGAAAAATTGGTCATAAGTTATAAAATGTTGGCTGATTTTCAAGACCACAGTAAACTGTGCTTACCAATAAATAAACTGTAATATTTGATTTCCTTCAGAAAAGAATGCTACTGTCTGCATGGATGGTTGTGATGTTTTGCTCCTTGGATAATTTTTGAATCTATAGCAAACATAATTTGCTTTCATTTTTTATTCTTACAAATATTCACACAGGTGAGAAGCCACTTCAGAAATCACCTGAATCATCATAAATCTTCATATATTTAAAAAGCAGTTTTTACTTTTGAATACCATCCAAGGAAGAGCAACAAAATTTATGATGCAAGAGTTTAAAAACAAAAGATTAGAAACATTGCTGTCTACTTGCTTAGAATCCTAATTTTGGCCTACTACTGTTTCTTCCAAATTTTGTCTTTGGTCACACAATAAGACAGTTTTTTTTTTTTTTTAATCTTCCTCAAAACAAAGGGGAAAAAAAAAAACAGTCATCCTTTCTTATTTCCCTTAGGGATAGGAAGCAAGTGTGGTATTTCATTATGAAACTGAGAAGGACCCTGCAGGGCTTTCCCAGGGACAGACACCCACATGTCCCCCACCTCTTGTTTGTAGAGAAGTTTTAGCCTTCAAGACCTTCCCTGAATTCCAAAGAGTAAATTCGATCAGAGAAGTGAGAAAATGCAGAAACAAGGCAAATAGTCAAGCAAGACAAAATCATAACAGTTTAGCCATAAAACAAAGCCAAGGACCTTGAGCTCCTCCTCAAGGACTATAGGTAACATCCTGAGCCATAACCTTTAGCTGTTTTGCAGATGGTGAAGCCTCCACCAAATAGAGAAAGTTAACTGCATGCTGCCCACCAGCATGTAGACCCCAGACAGATTGGAACCATCACCCTGTGACCTCACAGTCAGAGAATTATGCACAAGCTGGTTACACACCAAGATTTCCTCCCTCAAACCATCTTTAAAAGTCCTTCCCTGAAATCTGTCAGGGAGCTTGAGTCTTTTTGAATGTAAGTTACCTGTTCTCCTTGCTTGGAGCCTACAATAAACACTGTACTTTCACTCCCCTTCTCCACAACCCAGTGTCAGTAAATTATCTTTGCTGTGTATAAGATGAGCAGACCCAAGATTCAGTTCAGTTCAGCTCAGTAGCTCAGTCGTGTCCGACTCTGTGACCCAATGAATCACAGCACGCCAGGCCTCCCTGTGCATCACCAACTCCTGGAGTTTACTCAAACCCATGTCCATCGAGTCAGTGATGCCATCCAGCCATCTCATCCTCTGTCGTCCCCTTCTCCTCCTGCCCCCAATCCCTCCCAGCATCAGGATCTTTTCCAATGAGTCAACTGTTTGCATCGGGTGGCCAAAGTATTAGAGTTTCAGCTTCAGCATCAGTCCTTCCAATGAACACCCAGGACTGATCTTTAGGATGGACTGGTTGGATCTCCATGAAGTCCAACAGACTCTCAAGAGTCTTCTCCAACACCACAGTTCAAAAGCATCAATTCTTTGGCACTCAGCTTTATTTACAGTCCAACTCTCACATCCATACATGACTACTGGAAAAACCATAGCCTTGACTAGATGGACCTTTGTTGGCAAAATAATGTCTTTGCTTTTTAATATGCTGTCTAGGTTGGTCATAACTTTTTTTCCAAGGAGTAAGCTTCTTTTAATCTCATGGCTGTAGTCACCATCTGCAGGGATTTTGGAGCTCCAAAATTAAAGTTTCTCACTATTTCCATTATTTCTCCATCTATCCCCCATGAAGTGATGGGACTAGATGCCATGATTTTAATTTTCTGAATGCTGAGTTTTCAGCCAACTTTTTCACTCTCCTCTTTCACTTTCATCAAGAGGCTCTTTAGTTCTTCGCTTTCTGCCATAAGGGTGGTGTCATCTGCATATCTGAGGTTATTAATATTTTTCCCAGAAATCTTGATTCCAGCTTGTGCTTCATTCAGCCCAGCGTTTCTCATGATGTACTCTGCATATAAGTTAAATAAGCAGGGTGACAATATACAGCCTCGACATACTCCTTTCCTGATTTGGAACCAGTCTGTCATTCCATGTCCACTTCTAACTGTTGCTTCCTGACCTGCATACAGGTTTCTCAAGAGGCAGGTCAAGTGGTCTGGTATTCCCATAATTTTAAGAATTATCCACAGTTTGTTGTGATCCACACAGTTAAAGGTTTGGTGTACTCAATAAGCAGAAGTAGATGTTTTTCTGGAACTCTCTTCCTTTTTCGATGATCCAGCAGATATTGGCAATGCGATCTCTGGTTCCTCTGCCTTTTCTAAAAGAAGCTTGAACATCTGGAAGTTCTCGGTTCACATATTGCTGAAGCCTGGCTTGGAGAATTTTTAGCATTACTTTACTAGCATCTGAGATGAGTGCAATTGTGCGATAGTTTGAGCATTCTTTGGGATTTCCTTTCTTAGGGATTGGAATGAAAACGGACCTTTTCCAGTCCTGTGGCCACTGCTGAGTTTTCCAAATTTGCTGGCATATTGAGTGCAGCACTTTCACAGCATCATCTTTCAGGATTTGAAATAGCTCAACTGGAATTCCATCACATCCACTAGCTTTGTTCTTAGTGATGCTTTCTAAGCCCCACTTGACTTCACATTCCAGGATGTCTGGCTCTAGGTGAGTGATCACACCATTGTGATTATCTGGGTCATGAAGATCTTTTTTGTACAGTTCTTCTGTGTATTGTTGCCACCTATTCTTAATATCTTCTGCTCTGTTAGGTCCATGCCATTTCTGTCCTTTATTGAGCCCATTTTTGCATGAAATGTTCCCTTGGTATCTCAAATTTTCTTGAAGAGATCTCTAGTCTTTCCCATTCTGTTGTTTTCCTCTATTTCTTTGCATTGATCGCTGAGGAAGGCTTTCTTATCTCTCCTGGCTATTCTTTGGAACTCTGCATTCAAATGGGAGTATCTTTCCTTTTCTCCTTTGCACGCAGAAGCGCACCAGCTGCGACAGACCACGCAGAAGCGCGGCGGTGAGGAGCTACCCCTCGCCCAAGGTCAGGGGTAGCGACCGAGAGCGCCAGGCTGCGACAGCGCAGGAACCACAGCCGAGAGGAGCGTCCCCACGCCCGAGGTCAGGGGTGGCGGCCGAGAAAAACTACCCCACCTCGGAGGTCAGGGGCCTGGCCAGAGAGGAGCAGCCCCACCTCCAAGGAGCAGCTGCTGCGGGGCGCAGAAGCCCGAGAGGAGCTACTCCACGTTCAAGGTCAGGAGGGCAGCCGGGAGAAGGTAAGGGAAGGAGCAGCGGCTGCGCTTTGCTGGAGCAGCCGTGAAGAGATACCCCGCGTCCGAGGTAACAGAAGCCCAAGTAAGACGGTAGGTGTTGCGAGAGGGCATCAGAGGGCAGACACACTAAAACCATAATCACAGAAAACTAGCCAATCTGATCACAGGACCACAGCCTTGTCTAACTCAGTGAAACTAAGCCATGCCGTGTGGGGCCACCCAAGATGGATGGGTCATGGTGGAGAGGCCTGACAGAATGTGGTCCACTGGAGAAGGAAATGGCAAACCACTTCAATATTCTTCCCTTGAGAACCCCATGAACAGTATGAAAAGGCAAAAAGATAGGACACTGAAAGAGGAACTCCCCAGGTCGGTAGGTGCCCAATATGCTACTGGAGATGAGTGGAGAAATAAGTACAGAAAGAATGAAGGGATGGAGCCAAAGCAAAAACAATACCCAGTTGTAGATGGGACTGGTGATAGAACCAAGGTCTGATGCTGTAAAGAGCAATATTGCATAGGAACCTGGAATGTTAGGTCCATGAATCAAGGCAAATTAGAAGTGGTCAAACAGGAGATGGCAAGAGTGAATGTCGACATTCTAGGAATCAGTGAACTAAAATGGACTGGAATGGGTGAATTTAACTCAGATGACCATTATATCTACGACTGTGGGCAGGAATCCCTTAGAAGAAATGGAGTAGCCATCATAGTCAACAAAAGAGTCCAAAATGCAGTACTTGGATGCAATCTCAAAAATGACAGAATGGTCTCTGTTCTTTTCGAAGGCAAACCATTCAATATCACGGTAATCCAAGCCTATGCCTCAACCAGTAACGCTGAAGAAGCTGAAGTTGAACGGTTCTATGAAGACCTGCAAGACCTTTTAGAACTAACACCCAAAAAAATATGTCCTTTTCATTATAGGGGACTGGAATGCAAACGTAGGAAGGCAAGAAACACCTGGGGTAAGAGGCAAATTTGGCCTTGGAATATGAAAGGAAGCAGGGCAAAGGCTAATAGAGTTTTGCCAAGAGAACGCACTGGTCATAGCAAACACCCTCTTCCAACAACACAAGAGAAGACTCATGGACATCACTCATGGACATCACCAGACGGTCCACACCGAAATCAGATTGATTATATTCTTTGCAGCCAAAGATGGAGAAGCTCTATACAGTCAGCAAAAACAAGACCAGGAGTTGACTATGGCTCGGACCATTAACTCCTTATTGCCAAATTCATACTTAAACTGAAGAGAGTAGGGATAGCCACTAGACCATTCAGGTATGACCTAAATCAAATCCCTTATGAATATACAGTGGAAGTGAGAAATAGACTTAAGGGACAAGATCTGATAGAGAGCCTGATGAACTATGGATGGAGGTTCGTGACATTGTACAGGAGACAGGGATCAAGACCATCCCCATGGAAAAGAAATGCAAAAAAGCAAAATGGTTGTCTGAGGAGGCCTTACAAAGGCTGTGAAAAGAAGAGAAGCGAAAAGCAAAGGAGAAAATGAAAGATATACCCATTTAAATGCAGAGTTCCAAAGAATAGAAAGGAGAGATAAGAAAGCCTTCCTCAGCGACTCCCACCTACTTCACCACAAACTGTCAGAATAATGTCCATGAACTGGTCACACCCTCTTTAAACTATTAGTGTTAAACTCCTCACTACCCTCTCCAGGTTGGGACACACAGTTTTGAGGGCATTAGCCCACTGTGGCTGCCTTTGCCTGGCAAAGCAACACATCAATTTTTTTCTACTTCACTCAAAACTCTGTATTTGAGATTTAATTCAGCGTCAAGATACAGTGGTTGGTTTCACATCAGTTTCACCCTGAGATTTGCTATTTTTATATTTCCTGAAGAGCTATACTCAATGTTTTGACACTTCTTCTGCTAACCACATACATGTCAATTCTTCATTTTTCCTTTTCTTTAGAATATGCTTCAGGATCTAACAGGTTCCCATGTGGCTTATACCAATGGAAATAATATTTTCGCATCAGATTACTTAGATTTCTAGATGAGCAAATGTTCTGTTCTCATTCTGATTAGAGTTACCTTTCAATTTTTGTGCTTATTATTTGATAAAAGGCTATTTTTATAGATCAAATTTTCAAAATCTAGATGATTGCTAACAAAGTCTTATTTAAACAAGTCAGCAATAATTTTAGTTAATAATACTAAGAATTCACTCATGTAGCAAAAAATTATTGAGCACCTAGAATGTGCCAGTTCTGGGGTTGTGTCATTAAATAAAAAGATACGGTTTCTTTCTTCATGGAACTCACAATTTAGCAGCTTTAAAAAAAATGCTTTGAAAAAAACAAAAAGAAAACAATTTATAGAAAATAATTTTTAGTATTATAAGATTTCTAATCTCTGAAAATGGTAATTAAAATATTTAAGCAAGCTAAGATTTACTGTAGCCACAGAATTATTAAAAGATGGATATTTTATTTTGTTGAGAGTAAAACTGAGCAACATCATCCAGTGATTGCCTTTTCAGGAACTTAGCTTTACTTCATTTTTTAAGATCCTAAATGTAGGTTTCTACTGTACTTTGCAAATAGGAACACGTATAAGCTGCTATATATTGAACCATCAAATTTCTTGTGCAGAAATTGTAAGACATATAAAGCAACTATTAATAAAAAAAAAAAAGCACACTTTAGAGTCAAAAAAATTTAAATTAAGGTACTCAAATTCACTTTTTACTATTTTAATTCACTATTTTTCACTAAATTGTTCATTTTTGGAGAAACAACTTTCTAGGGTATTTTAGTCTTCCTTTGACACAGTGATAGTACACCTGCCAAGTGTTTGAAGGAATAGAGGAGCCAATTATTAATTTCCTATAGCTTTGTCCTACCAAGTTGTTCACATTCCCCAAGGTCAAGTATTGATCTATCACCACAAGCCAATTACCCAATAGGGTACAAGTAGTTCAGTTCAGTTCAGTTCAGTTCAGTTGCTCAGTAGTGTCTGACTCTTTGCGACCCGACGGACTGCCCCACACCAGGCCTCCCTGTCCATCATCAACTCCCAGAGTTTACTCAAACTCAAGTCCATTGAGTCAGTGATACCATCCAACCATCTCATCCTCTGCCATCCCCTTCTCTTCCTGCCTTCAATTTTTCCCAGCATCAGAATCTTTTCAAATGAGTCAGTTCTTCTCATCAGGTGGCAAAAGTATTGGAGTTTCAGCTTCAACATCAGGAATATTCAAGACTGATTTCATTTAGAATGGACTGGTTGGATCTCCTTGCAGTCCAAAGAACTCTCAAGAGTCTTCTCCAACACCACAGTTCAAAAGCATCAATTCTTCAACATTCAGCTTTCTTTATAGTCCAACTCTTACATCCATACATGACTACTTGAAAAACCATAGACGGACCTTTGTTGGCAAAATAATGTCTCTGTTTTTTAATATGCTATCTAGGTTGGTCGTAGCTTTTCTTCCAAGGAGTAAGTGTCTTTTAATTTCATGCTGCAGTGACCATCTGCCATGATTTTGGAGCCCCCAAAAATAAAGTCTATCACTGTTTCCACTGTTTTCCTATATATTTGCCATGAAGTAATGGGACCAAATGCTATGATCTTAGCTTTCTGAATGTTAAGTTTTAAGCCAACTTTTTCACTCTCCTCTTTCACTTTCATCAAGAGGCTCTTTAGTTCTTCTTCACTTTCTGCCATAAGGGTGGTGTCATCTGCATATCTGAGGCTATTGCTATTTCTCCTGGCAATCTTGATTCCAGCTTGTGCTTCATCCAGCCTAGCATTTCTCATGATGTACTCTGCATATAAGTTAAATAAACAGGGTGACAGTATTGATGTACTCCTTGACATCCTTGATGTACTCCTTTCCCAATTTGGAAGCAGTGTTTTGTTCCATGTTCACTTCTAACTATTGCTTCCTGACCTGCATACAGATTTCTCTGGAAGCAGGTCAGGTGGCCTGGTATTCCCATTTCTTTAAGAATTTTCTACAGTTTGTTGTGATCCACCCAATTAAAGGCTTTGGCATAGTCAATAAATGTTCTTTTCTTTATAATAAATTATAATAAATTTATAATACACTGGAATGAAAAAGTAGGAAGTCAAGAAATACCTGGAGTAACAGCAAATTTGGCCTTGGAGTACAGAATGAAGCAGGGCAAAGCCTAATAGAGGTTTGCCAAGAGAACACACTGGTCATAGAAAACACCCTCATCCAAAAACATGAAAGGACGCTACACATGGACATCACCAGATAGTCAATACTAAAATCAGATTCTTTATGTTCTTTTGCAGCCAAAGATGGAGAAGGTCTATACAGTTAGCAAAAACAAGACCAGAAGTTGACTATGGCTCAGATCATGAGCTCCTTATTGCCAAATTCAGACTGAAATTGAAGAAAGCAGGGAACACCACTAGACCATTTAGGGATGACCTAAATCAAATCCTTTATGATTGTACAGTGGAAGTGAGAAAGAGATTCAAGGGATTAGATCTGATAGACAGAATGCCTGAAGAACTGTGGATGGACGTTTGTGACATTGTACAAAAGGCAGAGATCAAGATCATCCCCATGTAAAAGGGTACAGGTAACTTTAAGTTTATTCACCTACTTTAAGGTCAAGGAAAAAACACTAATGACCACTCTGTTTTTTAAAAATTTAAATGGTGCTCTAATACTTAAAGAGAAAAAGGGTAGAAAAAAGATAATGAATAGATAAGGCTAATGACAGAGAATAAGGAAGGACTGAGGGGCACATTCCTTAACCAGTGTCTAAAAAAAATCTGATATATCCAAGGTTTTCCATGTATATGGTTTAATCAATGAACAAGCATACATTAGAAATTAACTCAGAAGAACAAGAAAAAACTGACAGATAGGCTGTCTGAAATACCACTCGTGAAATAGCAAGAGAAAACAAACTCACATAAATGATCAAATAAATTGAAAAGGGAACACTCCACAGACACTAATAATAGTGTGTCTGAATTCATTCATTCAAAAAAGAACACATTATTGAGGGACTTCCTTGGTCATCCAGTGGTTAAGACTCCATGCTTCTAATTCAGGGAGTGGGAGTTCGATTCTGTTCAGGGAACTAAGATTCCACATGCCATGCAGCATGGCAAAACAAAAAACAAACCAACAAAAAAAACTTACTGAGCATTTTCTGTATGCACACAGTATTCTAAGCATGAAGGCATCAGCCTCGTGATGTTTTCGTTCCAGAGGTGACTGACCACAGCAGGACATTCAGTTGGATTTCTGCTTCTGCCCACAAAATATTATTACCTGTCCCGGGACCCACCCTCCTGCCTAAAACAAACAGATATACCAATAAAAATCAGGAAAGACATGAAAACTGTTCACAGATATCAGTCATCATACAGCACAGGATTGTGAGAGTTCAGAGAAGTGAGGACACAGGATGAATGAGAAGAGGCCCAGCTTCATCCTGGGAGTCAGTTTCCAGGATGCAGCTCGACCGTTTGCTGAACTGGAATGACAGGTCAAATTACTCGGGAGATGCTAGGATTTACAGGGCAGAGTTTCCCACAGGAAGGCATCCACACAAGGAGACAGCTCATTGCGTCAAGTCTGCCCAAGCATTTGTCTGTGCAGATGTGAGGTGAAACTCCACGAGACTGAGGGGCTAGCCAGGTTAAAGCAGAAGACCACATAATTCCTAGAACTTGCACAGCTCTGGGAATTGTTTGTGCTCCCACCAGGGAGAGTGAAGGAACATTTTAATACAGTGTATCTGAGGCCCCAGGAGGCTCACATCTTCTTAGAGGATAAATGCTACCTGGAGTAAAGGCTGGCTGTTCTAGACTGATTGCAAAAGCTTAAACACAAACCAGGATTTAACTGATACAAAAGTGACATACCTGGGTGTGCATTCAGTTTTCACTGTTGTTTAAAAACTAGCACAAATGTATCAGCTTAAATCATGTTGCAATCAAGATGTCAACTAGAGCAGTGTCTTCTCAAGGCTCACCTGAGAGGTAGCATCTGCTTCTGAGATCACTCAGTTGTTTGCAGAATCCACTAACTTTTGATTTTAAGTCTGGAGGCCCTCCCTTTTTGTTTGCTTTTAGCTGGAGGCCATCCTCAGGTCCAAGACACCACCCATAGTTTCATGCCATAGAGGCCAACCAACACAGCCCTTTTTTAACTGAGCCTGCAAGGAAAGCTACTGACACCAATCTGATAAGGTGGAGTCTCAGGTAATGAGGTAACGTGGCAGAAGTGACACTCCATCACCTTACTAGGAGTATCACCTTCATCTTCATGACACTCTACCAATTAGAAGCATTCAAGCTGAGGAGATTATCCTCATGGATAATGGACACTAGTAGGTAAGATCATGGATAATGGACACTAGTAGGTAAGATCATGAGGTCCTGAAGTCCTTCATCCACTTTGTGCTATTGTTGTTTAGTCTCTAAGTTGTATCTGACTCTTTGCGATCCCATGGACTGATCTAGACTTCCCTGTCCTTCACCATCTCCCAGAATTGACTCAGACTCATGTCCATTGAGTCGGAGATACCATCCAATCATCTCATCCTCTGTCGTCCCCTTCTCCTCCTGCCCTCAATCTTTCCCAGCATCAGGGTCTTTTCCAATGAGTCAGCTCTTTGCATCAGGTGGCCAAAGTATTGGCACTATACTAGAGTGCTAAGCCAAAGCTCAAACTCTTAAATGAATACAAGAAAAATCTAATATTCAATTTAAAATTTACAAATTGTTCATCCAGTCAAATACAAAGCATGAAAAAGTGAGAAGCATCCCCACAGCCTGAAGTAGAAGCAGACACAGAAAGGGCAGAGATAACAGAATTACCAGACAAGGACTTAAAGCATCTATTATAAGTCTTACAAATATATTCAAGAATGTGCTAAGTTGAGCATAAAAGAGAAAACGCAGAGAAAATTTAAAAGATCCTAATTGAATTTACAAAAAACGCTATAATATCTGAAATAAATAATGCATTGTTTAGGATTCGTGATAGATTCAATATTGCAGAAGATGTGGAAACTTGCACATAATATGATAAAAATAATACAATAAAAGCCTTAAGAAGAAAAAATATATCCACAGAAAGGTATGAGGCAATATCAAACAGTTTCACTTATGTGTCTCTGAAGATCAAGGAGGAGAGAAAAGAGATGAAGGGAGAAAAATTTTGAAGAAATAATCATCATACATTTTACAAATTTGGTGAAAATTATTAACTTTTAGATCCTAGATAATCAGCAGACAATAAGTGGTAGAAATATATTAAAAATTACATCAAGGAGCATTATAAAAAAATCAAGTTCAAAGTAGGAGAAAATATTTGCAAACAAGTTATTGATAAAACGTGTTTATCCAGAATAAGAAAAGAACTCTCAAAACACAATAATAAGAAAAAGAAACTAATAAAAACAATGGGCAAAAGATTTAAAACATAATTCAACAAAGAACTTAAACAGATGGCAAATAAGCACATAAAAAATGCTTAATTTCATTAGTCATTAAGAAAATGCAAACCACACTGAGATATCATTATGCATCTGCTAAAAAGACTGAAATGAAAAGATCAATAATACTGATGTTGGCAAGGGTGTGGGGAAGACAAGCTAAATGATATCCCATCTTGGAAAATATTTTGGAAGTTTCTTGTAAACGTAGCCTATCATTTACCATATCACTCAGTGATCCTATGTGTAAGTATTTACCCAAGAAAGTGAAATACTCACAAAGACTTTTACATAAATGTTCAAGCAACTTTATTCACCATGATCCAAGCAGGAAACAATCCAAAGGTTCATCAACGGGTGACTAGAGAAGCAAACTGTAGATTAACCATAGATTGCAATACTTCTCAACAATTTAAAAAAAAAATTGTGATATATTAAAAAACGTAGACAAGTTTCAAAATCATTAAGCTGAGTGAAAGAAGCCAAACAACGAGAAAACAAATGTTCTGTTCCATTTGTTAGGTAGGAAGATAGGCGGAGCAATGAGGGATGACCTAGCTGAAAAAGACAGCACGTGGGATCTTTCCAGACAAGGATCACAGGGATCCTTTAGGATGGACTAGTTGGATCTCCTAGCTGCCCAAGAGTCTTCTCCAACACCACAGCTCAAAAGCACCAATTCTTCAGCCCTCAGCTTTCTATATAGTCCAACTATCACGTTTATACATGACTACTAGAGAAACCATAGCTTTGACTAGATGGACATTTGTTGGCATAGTAATGTCTCTGCTTTTTAATATGCTGTCTAGGTTGGTCATAGTTTTTCTTCCAAGGAGCAAGTGTCTTTCAATTTTGTAGCTGTAGTCACCATCCTCAGTGATTTTGGAGCCCAAGAAAATAAAATCTGTCACTGTTCCCATCTGTTCCTATTTTCTACCCATCTATATGTGAGACTGCAGTCCTTGGGGTTGCAAAGAGTCAGACATGACCAAGCAATTGCACAACAACAATGTGGGACTGGCGGAGTGGATTAGGCCTGCCTTCCCCTTTGGTGGTGCTCTATGCAGAGTGCATGGACCCCTCAGAAGTAGCAATTGGTCCTTACCTTCTTGTATCTTATTGCTCATGTTTAACCCCAACTTCACGTGCATGCAGTTATTTTTAGTACCTTATTGTTTCTTTCTATCTATTGAGGAGACCTTTGTCCATATGTAAACTCCACAGCAAAGAGTCCCAGGTCCCAGCTGTCTCTCTAAAGGTTTGGGGAGAATACTCACTGCAAAAAGCACTTTTCAGATAGCAAAAAATTTTTAATCTTGACTGTGGTGGTTACACAAGTGTGTAAATTTGTCAAAATTTCACCAAATTTTATAGGTGAACTGTACTGAATGTAAATTATACTTTGATTAAAATAAACAAATACATTTTTAATAAGTAGATCACAATGCCTAAAAAAAAATTTTAAGCCAATATGTATGATGCTACAAAAGTGTAATAAGTAAAGTCACGTGGTGATAGGTGACATAAAGAAAAGGAAAGCATCAAGGGGCATGAGAGTGTCAGAGTGGGGGAGGACCTGGATTATTAAGGAGAATGATCAAAAAAATGTGACTGAAACAGAGACATGAGCAAAATCTAAAAAGAAACTAAGGAGGCAACTATGAGACTGTCTGGGGAGGAGTGAGAGCAGATGCCTAGAGACTGAGCAGGTCAATTGGTCAAGAATTGGTGCATCTGGAGCAGACTGACTGTGGGGCAGGGTAAGAGGGAATTCCCTAGAGGGGAGGACCCTGTAAAGACTTAGGCAATCTAAAGACTTAGAGATCTAATTGCCAACATTCATTAGTAAAGGAGTTCCAGAAAAGCACTTACTTCTGCGTCATTGACTATGCTAAAGCCTTTTACAGTGTGGATCACAGCAAACTGTGGTAAATTCCTAAAGAGACACTAATACCAGACCACTTATCTGTCTCCTGAGACACCCGTATGCAGGTTAAGAAGTGGTGTTTAGAACCAGACATGGAACAGTTGACTAGTTCAAACTTGAGAATAGAGTATGACAAGGATGTATATTGTCACCCTGATTATTTAACTTATTTGCAGAGTACACCATGTAAAATGTCAGGTTGGATGAATCACAAGCTGGGTTCGAGATTACTTGGAAAAATATCAACAACCTCAGTTATGCAGATGATTGAGCAAATGGCAGAAAATGAAAAGAGTAATGACAGAAAGTAAAGAGCCCGTTGATGAGGGTGAAAGGGGAAGTGAAAACGCTAGCTTGAAACTCAACATTCCAAAAAACCTGAGATCATGGCATCCAGTCCCATCACTTCATGGCAAATAGAAGGGGAAACACTGGAAGCAGTGACAGATTTTATTTTCTTGGACTCCAAAATCACTGCAGATGTTAACTGCAGGGATGAAATTAAAAGACACTCGCTCCTTGAAAGGAAAGCTATGACAAACCTAGAGAGCATATTAAAGAGCAGAGATATCACTTTGCCAACAAACGTCCATATAGTCAAAGCTATGGTTTTCCCAGTAGTCGTGTATGAATGCGACAGTTAGTCCATAAAGAAGGCTGAACATTGAAGAATCGATGCTTTTAAATTGCGGTGCTATAGAAGACCCTTGAGAGTCCCTTGGGCTGCAAGGAGATCAAAATTGTCAATCCTAAAGGAAATCAACACTGAATATTCACTGGAAGAACTACTGCTGGAGCTGAAACTCCATTGCTTTGACCAGCCCATGTGAAGCGCTGATTCATTGGAAAAGACCCTGACGCTGGGAAAGATTGAAGGAAAAAGGAGAAGGGGTCAGCAGAGGATAAGATGGTTAGATAACATCACCGACTCAATGGACATGAATTTGAGCATAACGCCAAGAGATAATGGAGGACAGAGGAGCCTGGCATGCTGCAGTCCATGGAGTCAAAAAGAATCAGATGTGATCTAGCGACTGAACAAGAAGTGTCAAGTGGAATATGTATAGAGTTTGGAAGTTATCACCATGTGGATGGCATGTTATCAAGCAAGATGGCCAACAGAGGAAGAATGTTTACAGAAGAGGTGAGATCTGAGGACAGTGCTCAGGGGCCTCCAATGTTGAGAGGTCAGGGAGCATCAGGATGAACCAGCATAATGACTGAGAGAGTGGCCCACGTGGTGGGTGGAAACCTGGGAGGATGTGGTAGACCGGAAACCAAGAAAGAAAATGTTTAAAGTGAGGTGTCTTGGAAGGGTTAAGGTTTGGAGGATGCCAAATATAAAGAACAGACTTTGGACTCTGTGGGAGAAGGTGAGGATGGGATGATTTGAGAGAATGGCATTGAAACATGTATATTACCATATGTGAAGTAGATCACCAGTCCAGGTTCCATGCATGAGGCAGGGTACTCAGGGCCAGTGCACTGGACGACCTTGAGGGATGGGATGCAGAGGGATGTTGGAGGGGGGTTCAGGATGTGGGACACATGTACACTCATGGCTGGTTCGTGTTCAGTTCAGTTCATTCACTCAGTCATGTCTGACTCTTTGAGACCCCATGAATCGCAGCACGCCAGGCCTCCCTGTCCATCACTAACTCCCGGAGTTTACTCAAATTCATGTCCATCGAGTCAGTGATGCCATCCAGCCATCTCATCCTCTGTCGTCCCCTTCTCCTCCTGCCCCCAATCCCTCCCAGCATCAGGGTCTTTTCAAACGAGTCAGCTCTTCACATCAGGTGGCCAAAGTATAGTGGAGTGCTATACTTATAGACCCCGAGAATTTTCAAAGCAAGTGATTGGAGCTGGCTAGTTGGCCCCAGATTAACAGAGTGGTCAGGATATCACTGGAAAGTAGCTGCAGCAATGGTAATCAATGGAGCATGTTTAGCCAGGGCCAAATTGTGGAATCTGTGGAAAGGGCAAGTTTGAGGCAGCAGGACCTCAATACAAATAGTGGACAGCTTAATGCCCAGGATTTGGGGGGAAAACTATAAGCAATCAGACCAGAAGACCTGATATTCACATCACAAATAGTACTTGAAAGTCTCTGAGAAACCCATAAAATCACAAGAGCGAACAGGAGTAACTTGGACCGCCCATCAGCCCAGAAAGCATAAATGCCAGAATGTAGCAGTCACAGTTAAGGAAGAAATTCCCAGGATCCCACTTCTCTTTCCTCATGCAATACCAGGCTCCCTTTTCCCAGCCAGTCCTGAAGGATCCAGAGGAGGCTCCTTGGATTTGGAGGAGAGTTGGTTGATGAGAAAGGCGAGATAGGGTGTGGCAAAGGGGCCATCATGGAACCATTTCCCTCTCAGATTTCTAGCTGAAGCCACCCAGAAAAGGGGAGAAGGAGTCTAAGTTCAAAAGAGTCTTTATTGGCCCTGACCTGGATGTTTTAGTCACTAAAATCTGTCTGTTGAGATTAGAACTGATCAGAGACGTGTCTATTACATAAAGAGCTACCCGAAAACTACAGACTCAGGATGAAATTCCATCCAGGGTAGAGAAAAACGTGACTCACAGAGCAGATTTAAAGAAAGAGTGGGCAGGAAATAAAGTCGCTCTATGAGTGTGACTTACAGACACATATGCTTGTGTTTTAATATGCTATATGTGTTTTAAAATATATATATGTACACAAGAAAGAAAACATGAATGAATGTAAAACAATGTTTTAAAAATAACTATCTTTTTTAACAGTATAAATTGACCATTTATGACAGCTTTCAGTGACAGAAATATGATTGAAAGTGTTTTATCCTTTTAGGAAATTTGATTTAGCATTTTATGATTCAGCAATTCTGGCTATAAATCCAGTTTGTTTTCATTCTAGGTTTGTTAGCAAGCATAGCTGAAAAAATAACTCAAAATCTACAAGTGGAAGAAATATGTTATTATAGTAAATAATTATATTTTTCCATCTCACCTATCAACAGTTTTTTGCTGAAACTTAGCAAATAGATTTTCTCTGATGTCCTTCAGTGGTCTAGCAAACTAATCATAAATTTCTTTATTTCATTAAATGGTCGTTGAGCACCCACTGTATGCCAGGCATTTGGGTGCAGGGGATACGACTGATTTAGAAAAAAAAGACAAACCCTGTCATTGGGAGGTTCACGGTGTAGGGAAGGAGATGAATATTAATGCAAATCATCTGCAAATTGTTCAGTGACACCTGTGCAAAAGCCAAAGAGGAAGATCTGTGCTTTTGTGAAATCAGTTCTCACCGAGGCACTCGAAGAGGCATCTCTAAGGATGCTTGGGCTGAGATCTGAAAGAAGATTTGAAGAAATAACTGAGCAAATGCTGTTACAATAAAAGTGTTGCTGTTGTTGTTCAACTGCTTTGCATTCATAGTTCTTTTTTTTTTTTTTTTTTAATTTTTGTTGTTGTTGTTCAGTCATCAGGTCTTGTCCAACTCTTTGCAATCCCAGGGACTGCAGCATGCCAGGCATCCCTGTCCCTCACCATCTCCTGGAGTTTGCTCAAGTTCACGTACATTGAATTGGTGATGCCATCCAACCATCTCTTCCTCTCTTGTCCTCTTCTCCTTCTACCTTTCAATTTAATGTTTTAAAATACACTTAAAAAGTTGTGGGATTCCCCAGTGGTTTAGACAGTAAAGAGTCCAACTGCAATGCAGGAGATGCGGGTTTGATCCCTGAGTTGGGAAGATCCCTTGGAGGTTGGTATGGCAACTCACTCTCGCATTCTTGCCTGGAGAATCCCATGGACAGACTACATTCTGGCATGTTATAGTCCACAGGGTCGCAAAAAATTGAACACAACTGAAGTGACTGAGCACACAGCAGAAAAAGCTTAAGCTTTAAACAGCTAAGAAAAATCTGTTTTTAAGGGTTTTTTTTTTAAGAAACAATATATGAAAATTTGTATAGGCAATGCCATCATTTTCAGGCAAAAAAATCACATAATCATAGAAATATCTGGATAAATGGCAAGTGATAGTTGTGATTGACCCATTAATTGGTATTCTCTTCTCTCATCCTCTCCTTTCTCTGTCACTCATTCCATATTTATTTTCTTCTCACCACCCCCCCCCCTCATTTTTTCTCTCATATTTAGGCCACTGATTGCTCAGAATACTGAGTGGTCTCAGCAGTTGATGCTAGGATAGCGATTGCCACGCAGGCCCGACGGGTGGGTGAGTGATTTCTCCTCTGAGATCTGTTTGCCCAAGGAATAGCCAGGCATCAGTGCATCGAGGCAGCCTGAAGCCAAGAGCAGATCTTTTTCTATAGGTTAAAGAGAGGGGAGGCCAAATATGAGCTCCCCAAACAAGAAACCAAACTCTTGGAATGAAACTTTGATGTTATCGACATTCACAGTGTTGTGAAAATTTGCAGACACTAGTCCATCCTAAGGAAAGTTGTCAAATTAATCTTCTTGAAGTGCAACCTGAATAGTAGTGTTTAGACTCCCACCAACAATGATGGGTTCTGTCCAGAACATCACACTTTAAGAAGAATCTGATAACTGGATTCAAAACAAGTGGGAGTGAATTCTAGAGGGGCAATTCTGGAAAGAAATAGATATGTTTATCACGCTAAGGGCAAGGGACAAATCTGTAATCTTGGAGTTGAATGGGAGATGCAAGTAATTGAAAGAATTTATTTTTTCCCCCATCAGTCTGAAAGGAGTAGCATATTGCTAACAAATCCCTACTTTATAAATTGCCCAGTAAATTAACAAACTATTCTGATAAAAATTTCATTTTAATTTTATCATTTAACATATAGCTGGATTTAAATTTGTTTTTAGAGAACCCATAAGCATGATGTTTGCACTTTTTCTCAAGTGGTATAAAATTTTATTGTGGAGATACTATTCTGAGAAAGTTATTTATCAGTTCTTTAGTACAATTTGTCTTCTAAAATTCCAAGCAAATACAACCGGTGTTTTCCTTCCTAAAAACTATTATTATCACAGTGCCTTAACTTATCTCCACCAAATTTATACTTTAACTTGACCTCCATCAAAATCTTCACTGACTCATTTTCATTTTATCAATTATACTTTTCCTTCCATCATCCCTGCTTCTGCATTTCATACACTGTTTTGAGACAAGTCAGAAGTTAACCAGGCTTATGATGATGTTCTCATGAAGAGACTAGGTCATCAGTGGTTAAATCATAGGAAAACATCAATAATAAATAAAAACAATGAGTTATCATCTCACAGCAGTCAGGAAGAACATCATCAAAAAGTCTACAAGTAAGATGCTGGAGAGGGTGTGGAGAAAGAAAACTTCCTACACTGTTGGTGGGAATGTAAATCGGTGCAGCCCCTATGAAGAACAGTATGGAGGCTTCTTACAAAAAAAACAAAACTAAGATTAGAGCTAACATATGATCCTACAATCCCACTCCTGGTCAAAAATCTGAAGAAAATCATAATTTAAAAAGATGTATGCACCCCGATGTTCTTAGCAGCACTATTTACAATGTAAACAATGTAAAATGTGAAAACAATGCAAATATCCATGAAGAGATGAATGGATAAAGTTGTGGTGCATATATACAGTGGAATATTACTCAGCCATAAAAATAAAAATGAAATGATGCCATTTTGTAACCGCATGGATGCACTTAGAGATTATCATACTGAGTGAAATAAGTAAGAAAGAGAAAGACAAGTACCTGATGTTGCTTACATGTGGAATCTAAAAAAAATGATATGTGTGTGTGTGCCTAGTCACTCAGGTATGTCCGACTCTTTGCAACCCCACAGACTGTTGCCTGCCAGGCTCCTCTGTCCATAGGATTCTCCAGGAAATAATACTGGAGTGGGTAGTCATCCCCTTCTCCAAAGGATCTTCCTTACCTGAGGATCTAACCTGGATCTCCTGCACTTCAGGCAGATTCTTTGCCATCTGAGCAACTAGGGAAGCCAATCTGTCCCCAAAAGATATAAGTTATTTATAAAACAGAAATAGAAAGACCCTCATACATAGAAAGCAACCTTACAGTTACCAAAGGGGAAAGGTGGGTAGGGATAAATTAGGAGTTTGGTATAAACAAATATACGCAGCTATACATAAAATACATAACCAAAAAGGACCCACTGTATAGCACAGGGAATAACACTCAGCATTCTGTGACAATCTATAAGGGGAAAAAATCTGAAAAAGAATAGATACATATACATGTGTAACTGAATCACTTTGTTCTACACCAGAAACTAATGCAACATTATGAATCAACTGTACTTCAATTTAAAAATATAGAACCAAATTTAACACATGCAGGCTAAGTAGAAAAACATTTAGCTATTGCCCACTTGCATTTCACTTTTCACTTAGTTTGAGATCTTTAGGTGGTTGTTTTGTTTTGTTTTTTAATTCTTCTTTTTACCAAAAAACTTAGCCCCTATTTTTCTTGAATTCCTGCCTTCCTTTGCCCATTCCTTCCTCACCTCTACCATGCTGAAATCCACTGCCCTCTTGCTTTCAGGCCATTCATGCACATCTTAGGCACTTCTGTTCTGCCTACAAACAGGATTTGTCTAACATGTTCTCCTTAGGTTCCACCCATTATTGCAATTATTGCTCAATCTTCTTTCTGCCTCTACTTCAATGTCTTTATAGAGTTCACTACCCATTCATTTTTCTCTCAACTTTTTCTTATTCCTTGCTTTTAGGAGAAGAATAAAGGAAGAAGGGTTGCTATTGTTGGTTTTTTCTTTTCTTAACAGAAAAATCCATTTTTATGGAGGATTTGATGCACAGCCAGACAGAGTGCCCTTTTGAAACTGGATGTTTTTCTACATAAAAGAGCACACAAAAGTACACTTTCTAATGAAGAGCATCAAAATCTACTAAACTGCAGAATTTTAAGAACCAAGAGAGACCTTGAAGGCCATTTAGTCCAAAGCTCTTACTTTATAGATGAGAGCGAAAGGACACCAACAGTTATTGATCCATCAGGTGTATCAGGTTTTGTGCTTTATGTTGTTGTTGTTATTGTTACAGTTTTATACTTGTCAGCAAGTATATCCTCATACTCATCCCAAGAGTTAAATATTCTGATTAATACCAGAAATATTCAGTAAGCACCTTCTCAATGCCCTGTCCTAAGGAAAACATGAGACATGAAAACATGCAAGGAGCACCTTTTACTTTCCATATGCTTGATACCCTGTTTCATATAATCCTCATGCTTTGACACAAACATTACCAATTCATTTTGCATAAAACAAAACCGAGTCTCAGAGATGATTAGTCACTCGCCAAGGATCACAAGGCTGAAAGAATCTAAAACCAGATCTGTCTCAAGGCACGGCCTTTTTGTTTTGTGTCTCGTTTGCTTCTATTTGGGGCTGTCTACTCAAGATAAGTAAAATCATGTCAATTTCTCAACCAGATGATGGGAGGCTGGAGAGTTCTCAAACCAAATAACAATCTGACCTTTTAAAGTCTGACCCTTCCAGCTTTGCCACCTGTTTACTCTCATTATTATGGGCATTGTACATGTGACATGACTGTTGGGGCAGCCTCTTTGTGTCACTGTGATATGTGTTTAATTAATATATTAGTGATATTATCAGGAAGAAGGAATAGAAGAAAGGGGCAACATTGTTGTTGTTCAGTTACTAAAACATCTCCAAATCTCTTTGGCCCCATGGACTTCAGCATGCCAGGTTTTCCTGTCCTTCACTATCCCCTGGAGTTGGCTCAAACTCATGTCCATTGAGTCAGTGATGCCATCCAACCATCTCATCCTCTGTTTTTCCCTTCTCCTCCTGCTCTCAATCTTTCCCAGCATCAGGGTCTTTTCCAGTGAGTCAGCTCTTCACATAAGATGGTCAAACTATTGGAGCTTCAGCTTCAGCATAGTCCTTCCAATGAATATTCAGGGTTGACTTCCTTTAGGAGTGACTGGTTTGATCTCCCTGCAGTTCAAGGGGCTCTCAAGCGTCTTCTCCACTACCACAATTAGAAAGCATCAGTTCTTCAGCACTCAGCCTTCTTTATGGTCCAACTCTCACATCCATACATGACCACTGGAAAAAGGATAGCTTTGACTATACAAATCTTCACTGGCAAAGTGATGTCTCTACTTTTTAATATGCAGTCTAGGTTTATCATAGCTTTTCTTCTAAGGAGCAACTGTCTTTTAGTTTTGTGGCTGCAGTCACTGTCTGAAGTGATTTTAGAGTCCAAGAAAATGAAAGGAACAATAGATTTGCATAATGAATTTTAAGAACTTCCTCCCTTTAAATTAATAATCTATCATCATTACTTTGGAGTTATAGCTTAATACTTTTTCCAATAAATAAAAGTCTCTCCATTCCTTTGGAACTGTACTTTTTAGTAATTTTTGTTACTTTTATCATTTTTTCTATTCCCTTTCTCCACTCCCTCATTTAGTAATGTGAAATTCATCTTTCTGATCCAAGAAAATCTATTGTTTTACTTTAAGAAAATTCACTAATATTAATGACATAAAATACAACTCATTCACTCCTTTATATTTTGGAAATAAAGAATAACAAACCATTACCTCAAACTTGAGAAGTTTCTTAAAATAGATAATAGTCCTTGCAAATGTGACTTGTCAAAAAAAAAAAAAAAAAATCCCACACATTTAGTTTAGATCTCAAACTTCTTGGTTGTTGTTTTACAGTCATTCAGTCATGTCTGACTTTTTGCGACCCCATGGACTGCAACACACCAGGCTTCCCTGTCCTTCACTATCTACCGGAGATTGTTCAAACTCACGTCCATGGGTTTGGTGATGCCATCCAACCATCTCATCCTCTGTCATCCCCTTCTTCTCCTGCCTTCAATCTTCCCTAGCATTAGGGTCTTTTCTAATGAGTCAGATCTTCACATCAAGTAGCCACAGTATTGGAATCCAGCTTCAGCATCAGTCCTTCCAATGAATATTCAGGATTAATTTCCTTTAAGATTGACTGCTTTGATCTCCTTGCAGTCCAAGGGACTCTTAAGAGTCTTCTCCAACACCACAGTTCAAAAGCATTGATTCTTTGGTGCTTAGCCTTCTTTATGGTCCAACTCTCACATCCATATATGACTACTAGGAAAAACCATAGCTTTGACTATACAGACCTTTGTTGGCAAAGTAATGTCTCTGCTTTTAATATGCTGTTTAGGTATGTCATAGCTTTTCTCCCAAAAAACAAACTTTTTTTTTTTTAATTTCATGACTACAGTCACCATCTGCAGTGATTTTGGAGCCCCCCAAAATAGTCTGTCACTATTTCCATCATTTCCCGATCTATTTGCAATGAAGTGATGGGACTGTATGCCATGATCTTTGTTTTTTGAATGTTGAATTTTAAGCCAGCTTTTTCACTCTCCTCTTTCATTTTCATTATGAGACTCTTTAGTTCCTCTTCATTTTCTGCCATAATGGTGGTGTCATCTGCATATCTGAGGTTATTGATATTTCTCCTGGAAATCTTGATTACAGCTTGTGCTTTATCCAGCCCAGCATTTCACAAGATATACTCTGCATACAAGTTAAGTAAGCAAAATGACAATATACAGCCTTGAAGTACTCCTTTCCCAATTTGGAATCAGTCCATTATTCCATGTGCAGCTCTTACTGTTGCTTCTTGACCTGCATACAGGTTTCTCAGGAGGCAGGTAAGGTGGTCTGATATTCTCATGTCTTTAAGAATTTTCTGTAGTTTGTTGTGATCCACGCATTCAAAGGCTTTAGTGTAGTCAATGAAGCAGAAGTAGATGTTTTTCTGGAATTCTCTTGCTTTTTCTATGATCCAACGGATGTTGTCAATTTGATCTCTGGTTCCTCTGCCTTTTCTAAAACCAGCTGGAACATCTGGAAGTTCTCTATTCACTCATTGTTTCAGCCTAGCTTGGAGATTTTTGAGCATTACTTTGCTAGCATGTGAGATGAATGCAATTGTGCGGTAGTTTGAGCATTCTTTAGCATTGCCTTTCACTGGGATTGGAATGAAAAACTGACTTTTTCCAGTCCTGTGGCCACTGCTGAATTTTCAAATTTGCTGTTATAAAGAGTGTAGCACTTTAACAGCACCATCTTTTAGGATTTGAAATAGTTCAACTGGAACTCCATCACCTCCACTAGCTTTGTTTGTAGAGATGCTTCCTAAGGCCCACTTGACTTTGCACTCCAGGATGTCTGACTCTAGGTAAGTGATAACACCATCATGGTCATCTGGGTCATCAAGATCTTTTTTGTCTGTAGCTCTTCTGTGTGTTCTTGCCACCTCTTCTTAAAAACTTCTGCTTCTGTTAGGTCCATACCATTTCTGTCCTTTATTGAGCCCATCTTTGCATGAAATGTTTCCTTGGTATCTCTAATTTTCTTGAAGAGATCTCTAGTCTTTCCCATTATATTCTTTTCTTCTATTTCTTTTCACTGATGACTAAGGAAGGCTTTCAAATTTCTTGCTATTCTTTGGAAGTCTGTATTCAGATGGATATATCTTTCCTTTTCTCCTTTGCTCTTTTGCTTCTCTACTTTTCTTAACTATTTGTAAGGCCTCCTCAGGCAACCATTTTACCTTTTTGCATTTCTTCTTCTCAGGGATGGTTTTGCTGGGAGAGACTGTCTATGAAGAAAACTGGGTCTTGCTGTGGTGGGCAGGGCCATGCTCAGTAAATCTTTAATCCAATTTTTATTAATGGATGGGTTGTATTCCCTCCCTGTAGTTTGGCCTGAAACCAAATATAAGGGTAATGGTGGTAATGGCAGCCTCCTTCAAAAGGACACATGCCAGCAGGCTGTTGCTCCCAGGACTGTTGCAGTCGGTGACCTGACCCTGTGGTGGGCCACCGTCAACCCATGCCTCTGGTGGAGACTCCCGGACACCCACAGGTAAATCTTGCTCAGTCTCTTGAGGGTCACTGCTCTTTTCCCCTGGGTCCTGGGGCGCACAAGGCTTTGTTTGTGCCTTCCAGGGTGTCTGTTTCCCCAGTCCTGCGGAAGTTCTGTAATCAAACCCCGGTGGCCTTCAAAGTCAAATTCCCTGGGGGTTCTCTGTCCCTGTGCCAGATCCCAGGTTGGGAAATCTATTGTGAGCCCTAGAGCTTTTGCAATAGTATGAGAACTTCTTTGGTATAATTGTTCTCCAGTTTGTGGGTAGTCTGCTCAGTGGCTCCCTGGTGGGGCTAATGGTGACCTCCTCCAAGAGGGCTTATGCCGTGTGCCATGCCTCCCAGGTCTGCTGCAGCCAGAGCCCCTTTGGTGCTGACCCGTGCCTCCGAGGAGACACTCAAACACTCAAAAGCAGGTCTGGCTCAGTCTCTTGTGGGAGTCACTTCTTGGTAGTTAAACTTTATTGACCCAGTTTTCTCTTATCTATTAAGTCTTTAACATTAGATTAAGACAATTAAGTTCAAAGGTTTTCCTCCTATTTATTCTTAATCTCAGACTACTAAATTTGCCTTGGCACATGCTTCATCCTGCATCCACATAAGGGAGAGTGTATATAAACACTGTTAAAAAATAAATAAATAAAGACACTTAGATAGCACACTTGTTATCTTTTCAAGGACAACACCTCTGGTTACCTCACTTTGGTCACATGGGAGTCCCTTGAAGGAAAGGATTTTCTTTTGATCATTCATATCTGTTACTGCTGTAATATATTATTTTTCACAAGTTTCAGCAACTATGGAGGTTGGAGAATAAACAAAAGAGGAAGGGAACTAACTTCATTCATTTAACAATCATTTTTTTAGAATCTACTCTGTCTCAGAAACTATGCTGTGAACTTGACCTACATCATTTGTCTGCAGAGCAAATTTGTGTTGGGCTTGATTACACCCATTTAATAGAAAATCAAGTCTTAGGGTGACTTTGAAACAATTTCTAAGCCATACACTTAGAAAGTGGAGGAGGTGAAATTTGAAGCCAAGTCCATTGCAAAAGTCTATGCTTTTTCCACTTCACTAAGCTCCTTCATGCAAACAAACAAAACCCATAAATATAAATTATTTACTCTATATTGATAAACAATATAGACCCTAGTGCAAGCCAATTACCTAAAAATGCATTAGTGGACATTGTTATGTAACTAACAACTCTAGTCTAAGGCACTCAATAAAATGATAAATTCATGAAAGGCTTCAGTCTGCTGAGTTTCGTCTCTGTCGCTTCATATAAATAACAGTCCACATTGAAATCGGAAACAGCTTGAAGGGAAAGAGTCTGCATTTACAGACACCAGGATAATTGTGGAAACTAAATCCAGACACATGTTTCCACAAAGCAGACAGACTTCCCCCCTCACTGTTAAGACAGGAACTAGCCCAGCTCGTCATCTTTCCTTGGGCAATGGAAGAATATGTGGCCGCAGAAACTTCCTTAAATAACACATTTTTCCCTCAAAGGTAACACCCAGTTGAAGAGGACCTGCAATGGCATTTTATAGGATCAGGATCTTAGCTTAGTTTTCTTCCTAGACGTTCACACAGGTGCATCAAGCTGACTTGTTTTAGGAAGGAAGTCCTCCTGTAAACCCTGGGGTGGTAGTTAAACAGTCCTGAGTCTGTCCCAGGCATCCTCTGGAGCAGGCAGCCAAGGCCCAGATGAGGGACAGGTTCCGGGGACAGTCTCCTGAGGAAGGAGACAGTGTGAGAGTAAAAGGGGTCATAGAAAACATGTGCTTCAATACTTTGATATTTTACATGAGGAAACCGAAACATAAAGAGGTCAGTGGACTTGCCCAAGGTTGTTGACATGTAAGAGGCAAAGTCAGTCATTGGGTGCCTCTTGCTACATTAAGTTAACTGAGAAAGTCCCAAACCCAAAACCCAAACGGAGACTCTGGCCAGAGCCAGTTTAGTGAGTCTGGCTGATCTGACTGATTTTGATTGTTCAGAAAGCCAAACTGATCTCCATTAATACTCCAGAGACAGTTACTAGTTCATGAGACATTTTTACTTTTCAATTGACTCTCTTCTCTGCATAGTCTGCTTTTTATTTTTCACTCTCCTTTTTTGTTTGTCTGTTTTTAAATACACCAAATGGTTTGTGACCCAGGATCTGCAGACCCACATTTCTCCAGAATGTTCATCCCTATTTGTTTCCTTTCTTACAAAAAAACTCTATAAAGAACATCAAAGTCAAAGAACTAAAACTGCATCTCTTTTCTAAATAACATATTAATCTAATATGAAGAATATGGTATCAGCTGAATCTATTCAAAATAAAAAATAAGAAAATGAAATCAAACAGCACATCCTATATTTTTTCAAAACTGCCTGGATATTGAAGTGAACTGAATTAACCATGTATCTATTAGATCTTTTCTCCAGCTTCATTATCCACTGATTTTAAATAAACATTCTGCGTGGTTGTAAATTATGTGAACTTTAAATGCATACATTCTCCTTTCTTGAAAACAACTGAAAGATTTGCATTTCTACATCTCTGTTCATCCTCTGCCCCACCCCAACTCCTTCACATTCTTCCAAAATCCATTCTATGTACCCCATGTCTACCTCCACAATATGCTCGTTCCATGCCCTGTCTGCCCTGAAAGACATCTTTTAAATAGCCACGTCCTACTCAAATGTTAGTGAGCATGTGAAAGACTACTTCTTTTCTATAGCCTTCCTCAAGCTCTCAAACTATAGAAAGCTTTTCCTCCTTTTAACATCAGTAGCACTTATCATTTCTGTCATTTAATTGACACTAAGGAAATTCTACCTGAATTCAATAGATACAGGGAACACAGCCCACAGGATGCACATTGGCCTTTGACATCACTGGCAACATCCTGGAGAGCATCGTTAATATAGTTATTGCCTTTGGGGTAAACAGTGAGATGAGATATCCACGCAGTCAAATGGAGCCAGAGAAGAAAAAGACATTAAATGCCGCCTGGTAAACAAGGAGCCTGTTTGTTCAAAGGAAAAGAGGTTGTTCCCTGGGCCAGAAAACTTCTCATCCCCCTGGGCTCCTGAAAATTATCATCAACATGTAATTAATCACTGTTGCTTAATAGTTTTTAAATCTAAACCCCAAACTCTTATCTTACTGATAACGACGTTACTCGTCCCACCATTCAAAACACGTTCATTAAGCATCTACTGTGTGCCAGGCACTATTCCAGATGCTGCAGCTACATGGTGAACAATAATAACTTAAAAATTCATTGTCGTATTGGAACGTACACTCTAATGAAAGGAAACAGATAGAAGGTAGTAACAATAGCAAATTATAAAATATATGATAAGGTAGTCATTTCTAAGGAGGAAAATGAATCAAAAGAAAATGATGCCTGCAGGGTTTAATTCTTCCTTGTGATCACTAGATAAGATTTACTGGGAAAGTAAGATTTCAGCAAGTTATGTGAGGAGAGGGAGGAGCAAGACAAGCAGCTATCAAATAGAAAGGTATCCTATTCCAGACAAAATGAACAGAAAATGCAAATGGTCAGAGTTGAGGACAAGTGTGCCAGGTTTGAGAAGCAGCATAGAAACTGGTGTAGCTGAGTAGGAGGTGATAACATCACAGGGGAAGTGGGGGAGGGGAGGGGTCACTGGACCTCAGACTTCTCCTCTGAATACATAAGGACGCATCCAAAGGTTGTGAGCTGTGAGCAATGATGCATTCTGACTTGTATTATTCTCTAGGGAGAACTGACTGTAAAACGCTCTACTTTCTGTTGTGATAGATTAGGTAATTCAGAACTAGAACTAGAAAAGCAGGATTAGAAAAGAGAAACACAGGAGCCACTCTCCCTTAGGGGTTCATATGTATTTAACAAGAGATTTCTGCAAGGCTGAAATACTAAGTGGAGCTTTCGACAGTCGCAGATGGCTAAAGGGACAAAAACTGGAGTGGAGGCCCAGTGGTGCATGTGAAGTGAAGTAAAGTGAAAATCACTCAGCCATGTCCAACTCTCTGCAACCCCATGGACTATGCAGTCCATGGAATTCTCTAGACCAGAATACTGGACTGGATAGCCTTTTCCTTCTCCAGGGGATCTTCCCAACTCAGGGATTGAACCCAGGTCTCTTGTATTGCAAGTGGATTCTTTACCAGCTGAGCCACAAGGGAAGCCCAAGAATACTGGAGTGGGTAACCTATCCCTTCTCCAGTGGATCTTCCCCACCCAGGAATCAAACGGGGGTCTCCTGCATTGCAGGCAGAGTCTTTACCAACTGAGCTATCAGGGAAGTGGTGCATGAGAGCTGCAAAATGCTCCTCCTAGAAGAGGGAAAAGGAAAAGAGTCACTAAAAGAATGAAAGGATGTGTGACTTCCAACTGATTCAAGGAGAAACATGCTCTAGCATCCATCCAACTCTTTAAGACCCCATAGACTGTAGCCCACCAGCCCACCGTGGAAGTTCCCAGGCAAGAATACTGGAGTTGGTTGCCATTTCCCTCTCTGGGAGATCTTCCCAACCCAGGGGAGAACCATGTCACCTGCATCTCCTGCACTGGCAAATGGGTTCTTGACCACTGCACCACCTGGGAAGCCAAAGAATTTTAAAGGTATAGTTAATTAAGAATGTCAGTAAAGAAGAGCTAAAGAGATAAAGCAGGATGAACAAAAAGCAAATAGCAATGTGGTAGGTCTAGACCCAAATGTGTTAGTAATCAATGCAATAATAATCACATACAAGCTAGACTAAATATAAATCAAATTCTCTATTTTAAAAACAAAACCTGGGGCTTCCCTGGTGTTCTGGTGGTTATAAATCCACCTGCCAACACAGAGGACATGGGTTCAATCCCTGCTCCAGGAATATTCTACGTGCCACATGGCACCTGAGCCTGTGCATCACCCCAAATACAGAAGCCCATGCACCCTAGAGCCTGTGTTCTTCAGCAAGAGAAGCCACCACAATAAGAAGCCTGTCAACTGCAATAAGAGAGTAGCCCTGTTCACCACAATTAGAGAAAATCCGCCCACACAGCAACAAAGACCCAGAACAGCCAAAAATAAAGACCGTCAGCCTCTGGGTTGTTTTTTTTTTTTTTTTTTTTTTTAATGCAGTTATATGCTGCTTAGGAGAAGGCAATGGCACCCCACTCCAGCACTCTTGCCTGGAAAATCCCATGGATGGAGGAGCCTGGTAGGCTGCAGTCATGGGGTCGCTAGGAGTCGGACACGACTGAGCGGCTTCACTTTCACTTTTCACTTTCATGCACTGGAGAAGGAAATGGCAACCCACTCCAGTGTTCTTGCCTGGAGAATCCCAGGGACGGGGGAGCCTGGTGGGCTGCCGTCTATGGGGTCGCACAGAGTCGGACACGACTGAAGCAACTTAGCAGCAGCAGCAGCAGCAGCATATGCTGCTTAAAAGAGATACTTTTAAAATGCAAGAATATAGAGAGGTTGTAAAAGTAGAAAAATATATATCCTATTTTCTGGTTACTTACCTATCATCTCTCAGTTCTAAAAAATCCCTCTCTGCTTATACTCTACAATCCCAGGCCTGGGATCCTGCAAACTACATTTCCAGACTGTTGGATTTCTATTAGTTGTTCCAGGAAATGTCACTAGAGAGAATGCGTGAGGCCAAAGAAAGGCGAAAGCGGATGGCTTCCCATATTCCTGTTTGTATTAACAGTGACCACCAACGATGGTCCCCAGAGTAACAGGTCAAAGCCACCAGCTTCCACAGACTCTCCCAGAAGCAGCCACATTGGAGCCCACAGTGGACAGGGAGCTGAGAGGGATGTATCCTGGGTCTGAGACCCAGTACCTCTGTGTGGTCCTCCTTGCATTGAGTGGCGCCACATTCCCCTTCACCACCACCCCCTCACCACCCTGGGTTTTAGCAGCATCTCTACAGGGCTCTTCCTTTTTCATTTCAGCTTTTTTCTTTTGTTTCCCAGGCTAAATATAGTAGTTGCTTTCTATAGTTGTCATTTCTGGATTACAACAGTATTCCTTTTAGCATATAGACTCTCTCAACCTATGCTGAAGAAGGAAATGACAACCCACTCCAGTATTCTTGCCTAGAAAATTCCATGGACAGAGGAGCCTGGTGAACTACAGTCCATGGGGTCGCAAATAGTTGGACACAAAAGAATACAACACACAGAAAACCTATGAAACTAATTCCCCTTATTGAATATCTTTCTTGAACTATCTAAGAGGTGTCTTTGTTTTTGTTTTATCTTCCTCGCTGGAAAATTGGTACACTATGAAAAAATAACAAAGGAAAGCTGGTATAATAACAGATGTATCCATGCTAAGTCACTTCAGTCCTGCTTGACTCCATTTGACCCTATTGACTGTAACCTGCCAGGCTCCTCTGTCCATGGGATTCTCCAGGCAAGAATTTTGGAGTGCGTTTCCATGCCCTCCTCCAGGGGATCTTCCCAAACCAGTGATTGAATCTGTGTCTCTTATGTCTCCTGCATTGTCAAGTGTATTCTTTAACACTAGCACCAACTGGGAAGTTTCAATAACAGATGAGGTACATTTAAATGAAAAAGTCATACTAGAAATAGAGATATTTTATAAAGGTAATGAACTACTAAAATATTATATATATATATATATATATATATGTATATATATACACATATTTAATAGCATGTCCTCAAAACTTATAAAGCTAAAAATAACTAAGGAAAGAGCCAGGCAAATCCATAATTATAATGGTAGTTTTTAATATACCTCTTCAGAAACTGATAAGAAGTAATTGAATATTGAAATGAGTTGGGCAACACAAGTTCAGAGTGGTAGGAGAGGAAGGCAATGATGGAAAAATGAACTTGGAGTTCTTTACAATGTCTAAGAAAGTGGGGGTAGAGGGAAGCTTTGGGGGTATAGCTTGTGGAGATTAAGAGCAGTGTTTGGTCTCTATGTCTGTGAGTCTGTTTCTCTTTCATAGAAGGGTTTATTTGTGTCATACCTTAGATTCCACATAAAAGTGATATCATACCCTTTCTGATTTACTTCACTTAGATGCAATCTCTAGTTGCATCTATGTTTCTACAAATGGCATTATTTTATTCTTTTTTACGGGCAAATGGTATCCCTTTGTGCATATGTACCATGTCTTCTTTATTTTTTCATCTGTTGATGGATATTTCGGTTGTTCCCTGTCTTGGCTCTTATGAAGAAGGCTGCTACAAACATAGGGGTGCATGTATCTTTTTGAATTCTAGCTTTGCCCAGGTATATGATCAGACTTGTGGCTGCCAAGGGGAAAGGGGGGGAAAGAGGGATGAACTGAGAGTCTGAGCTATTAGATGCAAACATTACATTTAGAATGGATAAACGGCAAGGCCCTACTGTGCAGCACAGTGAACTATATCTGTAATGGGAAAGAATATTGAAAAAAAAGTATATGTGTAAAATTGAGTCACTTTGTCGTACACCAGAGATTGGCGCAACATTGCATGTCAACTGTACTTCAATAAAAAGAGAAATTTATAAAAAGAGAAATAGTTGTAGGCTGAGCCAGTGAGATTTCCTAACATTGGATGTAGAAAATGAGAGAAAGAAGCAAAGATAAGATGTAGGCAAATGAAAGAACAAAACTGCCATGAGCTGATACATGGAAGACTTGGCGATAGTAGACTTGGGAAAGAGGACGCGACTTCAGTTTGGACGTTTGCATCTGAAATGTCTTTGATTTCTGTATCTACAACCTTTCCACTTGGAAGTCACTTACTCATTTCCTGTTAAACAGAGTGAAGTAAATTAGAAAAACAAATATCACATATTAATGAGTACATATGGAATTTAGAAAAATGGTACTGATGAACCTATTTGCAGAATAGGAATAGAGACAAAGGTGTGGAGAACAGCCTTGTGGACATGGCAGGGCAGGGAAGGAGGAAAGGGGAGGACAAATTGAGAGAGTGGCATTGACAGAGATACACTAAGTATAAAATAGATAGCCAGTGGGAAGTTGCTGTCTAACACGGGGAGCTCAGCTCAGGGCTCTGTGATTACCTAGAGGGGTGGAATGGAAGGGACGGGAGGGAGGGGGTGTGTAATATACTTAAGGCTGACTCACGTTGTTGCATAGCAGAAACAAATACAACTTTGTAAAGACTTTGTAAAACAATTATCCTCCAATAAAAAAAATTTCCAGTCATGTACAGATCTGAGAGGTGGACCACAAAGAAGGCTAAACTTTGAAGAATTGATGCTTTTGAATTGTGGTCTTAGAGAAGACTCCTGAGAGTCCCTCGGACAGCAAGGAGATCAAACCAGGAAATCCTAAAGGAAATCAACCCTGAATACTCATTGGAAGGACTGATGCTGAAGCTCCAGTACTTTGGCCACCTGATGTGAAGAGCCAACTCATCAGAAAAGACCCTGACATTGGGGAAAATTGAGGGCAGGAGGAGAAGGGGGTGACAGAAGATGAGATGGTTGGATGGCATCACCACCTCAAAGGACCTGAGTCTGATCAAACTCTGGGAGATTGTGAAGGACTGGGAAGCCTGATGTGCTGCAGTACACGGGGTCACAAAGAGTCAGATACGAATTAGTGGCTGAACAATAACAAAAACATTTTAAAATGTATCATAAACAAACAAGCAGAAAGTATAGTCAGACTGCTCTCTGGAGACGCTTAGCCTTCAGGACTTTATGGGTTTGGTTCCTGATGCCTCTGCACTGTTATCATCTCTCAGCCCCCATCCCTTGCTCTTTGTTTTTGCCATTCTGAACTAGCTATGGCTCTGCTGACTGTTCAGTGCATAAAGACCCTTTATGCACTGTTCTTTATACTTGGAATATCTTCCCTCTCTCTGCCGGCCCACATAGATTCACCTTTCAGTCAAGTAATCATATTCTCCAGGAATCTTTACTGAAGACCAAATCTGGCTTGCATGTTGCCTTTTATAGACTACCATCACCCTTAAGGACACAACGATACGCCACTTATCATTGGGTATCATAATTGCTCATTTATTTCTGTTTTGCCCACTAAACCAAAAGCCTCCTTGGGGCAAGCAGCCAGACCTGTATGCACACCTGACCCAGAGGTGCCTGATACATTCCTCAGGGCTATGGAAAAACTGTTCAATAGGTAGATTTTCTATCTAAGGCACAAAAACACTGACTATGAGGACATATGACTCCCCAAAGATTGAAAAGGTGTTTTTTCTTAATCTCTGTGTGTTCTTGGAAATTTAGTTTTGACATATAAATCAATCACATAACAACTGGGGGAAAAAACTCACTGAAAGCCAAGGATACATATTAGCTTAAATTTGTTACAACATTGCTTCTGTTTTATGGTTTGAATTTTTGGCCATGAGGTGTTTGGGAGTTTAGCTCCCTGGTCAGGGATTGAGCCCACACTCCCTGCATTGGAAGAAGTCTTAACCACTGGACCACCAGGGAATCCCACACATCAGCTTTTGAAATGGATATACCTTGTACTAGCACTGTCCCTCCACGTGTGGATTTCTAGCAATTCCTACTAAAAATGTGCAAAAAATGTTCTTCATTCCCTTTGATGTAAAGGATGTACATTGCTTTATTCTCAAGCATATGAAAATAAGTAAACTAATTATCAATAGCATTGTCAGAAACTCTTCTCCTTCAGAGAAATAAAAGCTGTCATTGCCAGCTGAAGTTTGAAAACTGAAGCTTACTTTCCTGACACTTCAGGGATGCCTGCTGCCTTCATGTATTAAGACACAGGGATGATCTCTTTCTGACTGCTGCTTCAGATCTTCCCACCTGACCACAAACCTGCTTCATCTTTCCTAGGCAATGATTCCAGCCAGCCAGCCAGTGTTTCTCAGAGAGGCTGTAATTACCTACCTCCTTGTATGTGTGTGTTCATGTCTGACTCTTTGTGACCTCTTGGACTGGGGCTCACCGGGCTTCTCTGTTCATGGAATTCTCCAGGCAAAAATACTAGATTGGATAGCCATTTCTTTCTCCATTGAATCTTCCCAGCCCGGGGTTCAAATCCACATCCCTTCCATCTCCTGCCTTAGATGTGAGAAAAAAGATAAACCTCAAAACAAATAAGCACAAATAGTCACAGAAGGAAGGGACTTGCACATCTAAGAGTCTCAGATTGGGAAGAAATCTTGAGATTAAATTTTTTACTTTAGAAAAAAACTACTTTGAAAGCTCATACATTTCTTTTTTCATCTAATTCGTAACTCTAATGATGTATCTATTTAGGAAAAAGCAACAAGTTTTATCCAGAAATTAGACCTAAATTTCTTGTCCTTAAAAGCATGCTTCATAACTATTTTGTAATTTTTAGTGTATATAATTTTAAAAGCAGGTAAATGGCCCATGTCAGTCTGATTACAGTGAGCCTTTTGTTACATTCACCCCTCCAGGTAAGAATTATACATCTGGCAGAGGTGCCCTCCTCACTGGCTTTATACCAACATCTCCAAAATCCAACATTCCTTTGATGTTGGTGTTTAGCTTTGTGTTAGAAAGCTCAAAGAGAAGGCGAGAAAGAGGCGAAACCAAGACGAGTCCTAATTGAAGAAATCTATCTCACAAGAATCTATAACAAGAAGAAAAACAGGTGTGTTGCTAAGCAAAGTATTTTTTCTCCTGCCCTATTCGTGCCCTTTTCAAACATCTCATTTATGAGTCCAAAGCAGCTGCCACTGCACTCTTTTGTAAGCAAGAACTATTCTATTTATTCTCCTTCTGCTCCTTAGAGATTTATACAGTGCTGATTTTTTTTTTCTTCTCTCCTTAACATATTAGAAGCATAATGCAGATAAGGAACACTTATTAGCTGGAACATAAAGATCTTTATTTTTGTAATTTTTATTTTCAGCACATTAAATTTACTCATAAATCATTCTTTAAAATATATGCTTTATTTTTTTTTTAGAAAAGTATGCATGCATGTGTGTTCAGTTGTATCTGACTCTTTGTGACCCCATGGACTATAGACCACCAGCTCCTCTGTCCATTGAATTTTCCAGGCAAGAATATTGGAGTGGGTTGCCATTTCCTACTCCAGTGGATCTTCCCAATCCAGGGATCAAACCCACATTTCCTGCATCTCCTGCATTGGCAGACAGATTCTTTACCACTGTGTCACCTGGGAAGCCCTAAAAAAGTATAATAAAACATGAAAAACCCCAAACAGTAAAATTTAGGTTTACAATTCAAAATCAAATTAGTAGAATATTAAATATTTATAAAATCATATCTTTTAAAAATAATTATAAAGTTACCTTCAATTATATATACAGGTTATTTCAGCAATATCTACTTATTCAAAGAGTAGACATCTTGTAAAACAAGAATTCTCTCTGCTTACATATGCATAGATTAGGTTTCCCTTCGTTTTTAAATCTGATCCTTAAAGATAATTTTAACAGATTGCCTACAATAAATTGCTCGGCCACAATCAATTTTATGCATCCAGATGATTACACCTAGTATAGAATAAATGGGAAAAATAAATTTTTAAGTTACACCTTGATGTTTTTGGATATGCTGTTTTTATCAACATTTACATTCCATCAGGAGAAGCTGTAGAAGCATCTAAAAAGAATTCTAAATCCCAGAGTTCTTGTCAATTCTATCATTTCAGTAAAAAACAATCCTTATTAGAATCACAAAGCAATTTCATGCAAAAATAATTTTAAATCCATCCAAAAAAAAAAAAACTGTCATTGAATCCCAAATTGACTTGCCTGTGTTTTAAATTAAACAATTCAGTCAAGTCATTACAAGGTCCATTAAAGCAATACATGACCAGATCTGTCATTTTATTATGCCAACTACAGCAAAGATCTATAGGTCAGGCGTCAGACTGTTTGCCTTATATTTTCTAGAGAGATGAAACTTCTTAACTGAAACTTACACTTGATCATTCCCAAATCCCAAGATATATTTCCTGATTCCTACTTCAATTTAAAATTAAATTCATTTTCTGGTGTTCTGTGTGAGTTTGCTTGAGGCTCAAGAGATTTGCGAATAGTATTTACTGTTTGCGTGCTGACCACGCCAGCGCTTCTGGTCCCTGCGGGTGGCTTCCACAGGCTGCAGGTGTGTTGGGAAGTAGGCGAGGGAGGGAGGCTGGAGGATGATAGCACGCAGCAACACTCAGCACCCTCGCAACTGAAGCCAAAACAAATATTTTGAGGAAGAAATATCCTCCGGGTAGCGCATTTGATGTGGGGATACAAAGATGTCTGAAATGTATTCCATTTCCAATCTTCCTGCTGCTGCTTACTTCTGGACCAAGTACACCTATGTTGCAGAGACAAAACTTGACGGAGGTGATGTAAATGCGAGTCCACTCTCATGTATGTATTTATTTTGTACAACACTTGATCGGATTTTTGCTAAAATTCCACTGTTTTCTCACTGTGTCCAGAAACAAATATGGGCAGCAAGCCCCAACCAAAGCCCTCCAAGGAAAAGGGGGTAAGGGAGGGATAAATTAGAAGGTTGGGAGAAACATATACACACTACTATACATAAAACAGAGAAACAACAAGAACCTACTATATAGCACAGGGAACTATATTCAATATATTGTAACAATCAATAAGGGAAAAGAATCTGAAAAGACTACATATATGTGTGTATATATATATATGTGTGTAGAATCACTGTGCTATACAGCTGAAATTAACATGATACTGTAAATCAACTATAATTTTCTAAAAAAAGGAAAAAATAAAAAGGGGAAAAAAACCCTCCAGTAGCTGTTGAATTAAAAGAATGGGAGGAAATAGGTAGTGCTGGAAGGAAATAGGTCTGTGTTACAGTGTAGAAAGCTGACCAGCAGACTGCAACACACAGTAGGAAGTAGTTACCCTCCGTCCCCAAAGTTTAATAGTCTGAAATTTCCAGCATTGCTGAGAGCATTCCCTTGGCATATAGAACTGACACTGCCCTGCTCTTTCCTACCGTTTTAGCTGCCTTCCTTGCTGGCTGCTGATCAGAATCCCTGGAAGGAGAGTTTGGATGGCTGTATTCTTCTGAACAGCCAAAGCGTGATTTTTGCCCAGGAGAAAGAACCTCTGCCTTAAAAGTTCTGGTGCCACATGTTACATCTCTCTGCACTCCCTCTATGGAAAACTGCATCCATGCACGGTGGATTTTTCCAACTACCACTTACGTATGTATGAACCACAAATTGTTCTCTCCATCCAAATCTTTCTCTCCAGGTTCACTTTATCAAGGTCCTACTAGATACCTCCACTTACATATCCCATCGGAATCATAATCACACACACTCTCTCTCTCTCACACATGTGTACACACATGTACACACTCAAATTTGTATTCATAATTCACAATTCTTATCTCAGACACTAGCAGGAATACCTGCCCACGATACCGACTCACAACCTTTGGAGTAACTCTAGATATTTCTTCACTACATTCAGTTTTGTAATAAGTCCAGTTAGTTCTATTTTTTAACAGTCTGTACTCAGTTCAGGACCTCATGCATTCTGATTTGGATTACTGAGGTATCCTTGTAATTGGTTCCCCAGCAATTAACAAGAGATACCATGGTTCTCTAGTAAAAAGTTGTCACTTCCTCTTTGACTGATCTGGAGTGATTTAATTTGCCTACTCCTCGAGTAATAACTATTAAAGTAGATAAGCCAGTAAAGCACCTAGCCCTAAACCTAGAAAGAATAAAGATAAAATACTTGCTTTTTGACTCCTTCAGAGTGGGGAAGCCTTCATGCTGTTTTCAAAATAATTCTTCTAAATCATTTTCACAGACAGCTCACAATCATATCATTTGCTTATAAACCTCTATTGATTCTTCAAATGAAGCTAAAAATTGTTAGCAAGGCATTCAAGGCCCTTCATGCTCCACTCTCCTGTCATTCTTTCCTCAGGCTTCCAAAACTGTCTTTATATCAATTTTGTGAATGCTATCCTTCACTTTAAGAATTAGTTCTATCACACAAACTCCATTTACTTGTTCATACTGTCATTGTTGTCTGCTGCCCCCTGCCGGCCACTGAGAAAAGCCAGCACTGCCACGATCAGAAGCGAAGCATACGTGTCTGTGTATTCAGTAGCTTCAGTCATTTCCTACTCTGTGCAACCCCATGGACTGTAGCCCGCCAGGCTCCTCTGTCCATGGGATTCTCCAGGCAAGAATACTGAAGTGGGTTGCCATGCCCTCCTCCAAGGGATCTTCCTGACTGTGGGATGGAACCTGGGTCTCCTGCATTGCAGGCAGTTTACCGTCTGAACCACCAGGGAAGCCCAAACCTTATCATTAATTCCAAGTAATGATCGGCCTCGTACAAAAATGTATTGAAGCACACAGAGTTGGTTTTACATATAATTTTCAAACTTCTTCAAAGTGACATAAGCCGAATAGGAGAATGAATTCACAGCTGAGCACTCTAAGCCATGTAGCGCTCTTCACTGCCTCAGCCTTCCTGTAAGCTTTCTGCAGCTGGAGAGATTTCTATTAGAAAAGGAGCCCAGGGAGGTCCTTCCACGGTTCTCAGGGGATCATCACCCGCAGGGTGAACTCTGCTCCCCTTGTACAATGAGTTACAAATAACCTTCTTTATTGTACTAAAGTCAAAAAATATCGGCTGGTAAAAGAACTCAGTAGGACTTTTTTTTTTTTTTTTCTGATAACATTTTAGTTTCTCTTTTTATAATAGCTCTACTCATTCATTTAAATTTGTGATAGGACCAGATAAGACTTCCAATATGAACAACATGTAATCTATTGTATTAGAAAGAAATCCATATTTGCCTTAAAAGGGATTCTAATCATGTAACAGTATTTTTTAATTCTACCAGTGACCCATAAAGTCTACTGATGATAAATGTATTCAGTAATCCACCTTTCACCATCAGGAAGTTTAGATGTCTTATCCTGTGACACCAGTCTACCAAAATGCTTAGTTCCATTGCTCATGTAGCAGTATAATATTTCTAAATATTTCATATGCTATGCTTAGTCACTCAGTCGTGTCTGACTCTTTGTGACCCCATGGACTGCAACCCACCAGGCTCCTCTGTCTGTGGAGATATTCCTGCCAAGAATACTGACGTGGGTTGCCATGCCCTCCTCCAGGGGATCTTCCCAACACAGGGATCAAACCCAAGTCTCCTGCATTGGGCTGATTCTTTACTGTCTGAGCCACCAGGGGAGACCATTTCTTATTCTCCCCAATTTACCACCCTCCACTCTCTCATTAAGGCTACTAGGCTGCTTTCTGCTTTTTTGCTCAAATGAAGGATGTGAGGAGCAGAAGTCCAAGAAAGGTGGAGTGCTAATATTTATTTTTTTCCAGTTTTGTTGTTTGAAATAACAAACTCCTTAGAGGAATATGCAGGCAAAGACAAAAGATTTGGAGGCCATAAAGATTCTACAAGTGAGCTGGAGGTGGGAATGGGGAAGGACAGGAAAAGAGATACACAAGAGGGGTTCATAACAATACAGGTGAATGTGGGTCCCAGATAAAAAGCTCATGAAAGTTGCCTTCCCAGGAAGACAGAATCACTGGCGATTAAGCAATGAGACCCAGGGGCACGGAAGGCCAGAGCATCTTCCATGGGAAAAGTCCTCATAAGCAGGAATCATTAGAGAACACATTTAAATAGACTGGCCCTATATCACTCACAAACCAAGAAGATAGTGGAATGATTCTGTGTCCCCAGGATGAAGAAGCAAAGAAGCCACCAAGACCTGAAGGGACTGGGCAGACAAGCTCAAGGGACACCTTGGCATGAACTTCAAAATCAAAGGTCGAGATTCAAATGGGACAACTGACATCTTGCTAAATTTGCTCAGGCAGGCACCCTCACAATTTGGTGGAATTTTGTTAAGCCACAATCATTTTATTTGCAGAATTTAGATATCTATCCTGAGTGGAAGATTCTGGAATTGGCCAAGATTAAGTTTTTCCCACTGCAGTGAAATGGGGGTGTGAAATAAACATTAGACTAACTTGGGAGGAAAAAAAAGTGAATCTATTTTTTATAAATGTGAATATGCAGCCCTTACGGTTCATTAAAAATTCACCGTTCATTTGAATTCATTTAACATTCTCATTTTGTGTTAGAACTCACTACCAGGTACAGAATTTGTCATCATAGCATAAATATTTGTTGATCATGTATTTTGTATAGGACACTGAGGATGTATTGAATTAGATTACCTGAGTGGTAAGTTTCATGCAATTAAATGTTTCTAATTTTTAGGAGATATAGGGAAAGAGGATATTTAGGGAATAAGATTCTTGTAGAGCACGTCTCTGGAGGCTCCGGTGGTAAAGAATCCTCCTATAGTATGGGAGACTCAGGTTTGATCCCTGGGTCATGAAGATGCCCTGGAGGAGGGCATAGCAACCCTCTCCAGTATTCTTGCCTGGAGAATTCCATGGACAGAGGAGTCTGGAGAGTTATAATCCATGGGGTTGCAAAGAGTTGAATACAACTGAGCAATTAACACTTTCATTTTTGTAAAAATCTATTCATCTGTAATAATGCATTTCTTACTGAGTTTCAGGGAAAAAAAAACCCCTACGGCCAGCTTGAATTTCTTCAGATGGCTAAAGTGACCAATATTTGAAACAAACATATAATAGCATTGCCACAACTTGTGAGTCTGTAAGACAGGATTCATGGACTCCAACTAATTGATCCAATTTTCACATGCATACCTTCTTTGAGTTTTTAAAAATGCTGGAAGTATTTCAAAGTTTGAACCACTTAATAGGCATCCAAAAAAATACTAAAGTTCCACTTCAGAACTGATAATTAGAGTGATATTTTATCTTAGATCGCACTGCTGTTCCCATCTCAATATTCTTAGATATTTCAAGATGTTCAGTGTGTTAAGAATGAACAAATAGCTTAGGTAGGCTGGCACAGTTTGCAAGTGAGACTCACAAAGCCTGGCTCCTCTTTTTAGCTTCTGACTCTTTTCTTTCACAAGGCGGAAAAAGATCTATTTGACACATTGCTCAAGGATTCTTTTATTCTGTCACTCTTCAAGCAGAGTAAAAAACACCTTTCCTCTTCCCCTACTAATATATTTTGTGATTTTTCCATCAACCCAGTAACTCTGAAAATCTGCTGGAAGTTTCTTTAACGTACCCTCATAGGAAACTACATTTTCTTCCTGAAAGGAAAAAAAAATCATTTCACATTGAAATATATGTCTTATATACAGGCATATACTATGTGCCAAGTCACTTCAGTCATGTCTGACTCTTTGCAACCTCATGGACTGTGGCCTGACAGACTCCACTGTGCATGGGATTCTCCAGGCAAAAATACTGCAGTGGGCTGCCATGACCTCCTCCAGGAAATCTTCCCAACCTAGGGATCAAACCCTCATCTCTTATGTCTCTTGCACTGGCAGGCATGTTCTTTACCACTATATATACCACATATGTATATGTGTGTGTGTGTGTGTGTGTGTGTGTGTGTGTGTGTGTGTGTATTTAAATTAAGAAGATCTGGCAAGAATACACAGAAAAACTATATAAAAAAGATCTTCATGACCCAGATAACCACGATGGTGTGATCACTCACCTAGAGCCAGACATCTTGGAGTGTGAAGTCAAGTAGGCCTTAGGTAGCATCACTAGGAACAAAGTTAGTGGAGGCAATGGAATTCCAGCTGAGCTACTTCAAATCCTAAAAGATGCTGGGCTGTGAAAGTGCTGAACTCAATATGCCAGCAAATGTGGAAAACTCAGCAGTGGCCACAGGACTGGAAAGGTCAGTTTTCATTCCAATCCCAAAGAAAAGCAATGCCAAAGAATGTTCAAGCTACTCACAATTACTCTCATTTCACATCTAGCAAAGTAATGCTCAAAATTCTCCAAGTCATGCTTCAACAGTATGAAAACATCAAGATGTTCAAGCTGGATTTAGAAAAGGCAGAGGAACCAGAGATCAAATTGACAACATCCGTTGGATCATAGAAAAAGCAAGAAAATTCCAAAAAAACATTTATTTCTGCTTCATTGACTACACTAAAGCCTTTGACTGTATGGATCACAACAAATTGTGGGAAATTTTCAGAGATTGGAATACCTTGCCTGCCTCCTGAGAAATCTGCATGCAGATCAAGAAGCAATAGAACTAGACACAGAACAGCAGACTGGTTCAAAATTGGGGGAGGCATACATAAAGGCTTTATATTGTCACCCTTCAGGAGGAGGAGGGAATGACAGAGGATGAGATGGTTGGAGTACATCATGTGAAATGCCAAGCTGGAATCAAGATTGCTGGGAGAAATAACCTCAGATATTCAGATGACACCACACTAATAGGAGATGATAAAGAGAAACTAAAGAGCCTCTTTTTTTTTTTTTCCCCAGTGGGTTTTGTCATACATTGATATGAATCAGCCATAGAGTTACACGCCTCTTGATAAAAATGAAAGAGGAGAATGAGAAAGCTGGCTTAAAACACAGCATTCAAAAAATGAAGATCATGACATCTGGTCCCATCACTTCATGGCAAATAGAAGGGGAAACAATGGAAACAGTAACAGACTTTATTTTGGGGGGCTCCCAAATCACTGCAGATGGTGACTGCAGCCATGAATTAAAAGATGTTTGCTCCTTGGAAGAAAAACCATGACCAACCTAGACAGCATATTAAAAAGCAGAGACATAACTTTGCTGACAAAGATCCGTCTAGTCAAAGCTATGGTTTTACAGTAGTCATGAATGAGTGTGAGAGTTGGACCATGAGAAGGGCTGAATGTCAAAAAATTAATGCTTTTGAACTGTCTTGTTGGAAAACACTCTTGAGAGTCCCTTGGACTGCAAGGAGATTAAATCAGCCAATCTTATCCTAAAGAAGATCAATCCTAAATATTCATTTGAAGGACTGATGCTGAAGTTGAAGTTCAAGTACTTTGGTCACCTGATGTGAAGAGCCAACTCATTAGAAAAGACCCTGATTCTGGGAAAGATTGAAGGCAGGAGGAGAAGGGTATGACAGAGGATGAGATGGTCGGATGGCATCACTGAGTGAATGGACATGAGTTTGAGCAAGCTCCAGGAGATGGTGAAGGACAAGGAAGTCTGGTGCTGTGCAGTCCACGGGGTCGCAAAGAGTATGACATGACGGAGCAACTGAACAGCAACGAATATTACATACATATTTATACATATGAGTATATGTATATATATATATGTATATACATATATATGTATATACATATGAGTATAAATATAAATGTAATATATGTGCAACTTTGATATAAAACTTCTGGGAACAGATACTTTAACATGTAAAGTAAGGAGAATAAGTTAAGAGAAGTTGAAAAGTGAGAACACAAAAGCAAAGTTTATATCCCAGATTATATGTTTTGATAGACATTTATACAATATCAAATAGCATACCAAGTCAAAGTTTAAAATGAAAGTTTTCTAAAAATGATACAGATGAGCTAATTTACAAAGCAGAAATAGACTCATAGCATAGAAAATAAACTTATGGTTACTAAAGCAGGATGGTGGTAGGGGGAGGGATCAATTAGGAGCTTAGGGTTAATATGCATACACTCACTACTATCTATAAAATATAAGGTTGGATAATCAACAACCTACTGTATAGTATAGGAAATTCTACTTGTATTCTGTATTAATGTATTAATACATGAGGAAAGAATCTGAAAAAGAATAATATATGCATGTGTAAACCTGAATCACCTTTCTCCACACCTGAAACTAACTAACATTATAAATCAACTCTACTCCAATAAAATTCAAGAAAATAGCTTTTCAAATTTTTTAAAACTAAAAAGATTAAATAAATAAATATAATAGAGCTTTCTATTCACTGAATGATATATTTAAATCATGAAAATATTTAAGGCATAGAGTTATAAACAGTTTAGTTAACAGCACAGCAGACAGGCTTGAAAACTACATTAGTGGAAAGAACAAAGTGTGATGCTCTGGTGGAATATTGACAGGAACACATTAACAGCCTCACAACATATGGGCTTCTTTCTGCTACAAAGCCACCGGCATAGAGTGGGGAAGGAGATTGTCAAACAGGAGCAGTAAAAGTTTGAAAGTTTGCAATAAAGAAGAAAATATTTCAAAACTCATTTCTAAAAGCACATTGTGGATTTTAAATGAGTAGGACAGATCAACACTTTCTGAATATAGAGCTTTAAAAGCTCATATCTTCAAGAAGGCACTATATTCCCCTGGAATTTCAAAGTCTTCCCTTTTATTGCTTTTTTTCACCAAAATATTTAAAAGCTTGTGCCAGTATTCAAAGTTTGATTTTTCCTACCCCTTTTAATTGATATAGATAAATTTCTAATAATAAACAAAACATGAGGAAGTACCTAAATAATAGACATTGTTAAAATATATATGTTTTATAAAAATAAAAGAGGAATTTTCAATGGTTCAGCTTTCTTAACCTTTTTGTTCCCCTGCAATACACAAACATACCCTCTTTGAAATATACAGTTCTGAAAAATGTTACTTATAACTCATACGTCTTCTTGATATTAGGGGAAGAAATCCTTAGTCCACTCTATTTTCTTGAGTAAATAATTCACAGGCTTCAATATGTTCAAACTATTATCTGTACAAATTATTTCAACTGCATGACCATTTTAAAACTGAGCACAATGAAAACACAACAGTAAGTCATAAAGTAACACTAATACAATTATAATTCACACCATAAAAATAAGGTATGTCATTGATCCTCCTTCCTCAAAAGATATACAAATTTAATACTAAAAAATTAACACACCAAAAGGTAACACTTTTACTAGACAAGTGACCATCTACCCTTAGTCTGTGAAGGGTCTTTGCTTGAGACTTACTGTAAGGAAAACATAACCCCTTCGAAACTTCCCAAGTTTAATAGCACAAATATTTTGAAAGATAATTAAACATTTAAATCTTCTCCTCAGTCAAACCTCAGAAAAGAAAAACTCAAATCAAACGCCCAGAGAACTAAATAGTCTGACTATATCATTGATAAAAATGCATTTAAATAAGAAATTCAAAATGTATTTCCCAAATCCCCCTTAATAAATTAACTGAAGTAATTAGTAGTCAAATAGAGAAGTATTTGGTCATTGCACGATTTACAGTAACTTCTTTACATAGTAGAAATGATGCCCATATATATTTGGAAGCAAAGAACAGAATTACATCAATGTTTCAACAAAAAGACCGACACACTTTAAATTTTAATCTTGCCATTATTTCACTAATTTTAATCCATATGTAAGTTTCCAAATACCTAACAGCATATTAAAACAACTGTAGAATTTTTTTTTTTTTTTACAGCTTCATTTTGAGTTTTTTTTTTCATAGTAACTTACTGTTTGAGTTGCCTTGGTTATTTATGTGTAATGTCACTTGCTTTTCATTGGATGTGGTTGCAAGAAATTCTGACTAAGATTTCAGTTGACTTGTAACTCTAAAGTGCTAATTTTTCTCAGCTTGACAAGTAAGCATAAAAATCTTTTCTTACTGCCTATTGAATTTTTTGATAGGAAATAAAACATAAAAACGATTACATGTTCCTCCAGGCAATTTGAAATCAGTTCAGTGGTTCATCCAGACCTGAAAATCCCCAGAACTCTACATGAGTAGTGTATATATAGATGACAAAGTTAAGTACAAATGTTTAAGGAGAGTCAGTCTATGGAGACATGACACCAAGCTCTTGATATCGATCTATGCCTTAGATCATAAGAATTACAAACTAATTGCTGTAGCACTTCATCATCACTCACAGATGTTCTAAGAAAGCTTTTTCAAGTGGAAACTCTAAAGTTTAATCTAACATCTATATAGATATATATTTTAAAGTTTTATTTTACATTTGAGTATAGTTGATTTACAGTGTTGTGTTAATTTCAGGTATACATAAAAGTGATTCAGTCATACATATATATATATATATATATATATATATTCCTTTTCAGATTATTTTTCCTTGTGGGTACAGAGTGTTGAGCATAGTTCCCTGTGCTATACAGTAGGTCCTTGTTGATTATCTATTTCATGTATATATATATATATAGTGTGTGTATATGTCAACCCCAAACTCTTAATCCCATAATGTATTGACACAAACATCTCAAGACAAGACCTACACTCAATTTATATTTCACTTAATAAGTAAGGAACTAATATTGATTACATAAGTGCAAATACACCTATAAGGATAAGCAATACTATTGTATAACTAGAGCTGCATAGCTACATTTAACTGACCAGTTGACTTTACTATCCAAGCAGTTTTGAAAACATAAGATGTGCCATTTGATGTCCTTTTCTTCCTTTTCCTATTTTTTTTTATTTTGAATAGATTCAGCAGATATGAATATATGTATAACTGAACCTAACAATTCGACACAAATAACCAAGTCATTGTGCTATACACCTGAAACTAACACAAAATTGTAAATCAATTATACTCCAATAAAATTTTAAAAAATAAAACAAATCGAATAGGACTAAGTCCTTATGAGAAGAGGAAAAATGGACACAGAAATACAGAGAGAGGCTTACATGAGACTGAAGAAGATGGTCATCTCCAAGCCAAGGAGAGAGGCCTCAGAAGAAACCAACCCTGCCAAACCTTGATAATGGGGGCTTCTAGCCTCCAAAATTGTGACAAAACAAAGTCCTATTGTTGAACCACCCAGCCCATGATGCACTGTTATGGAAGCTCTAACAAACTAATAAAATCCACTAGTGGTTCAGATGGAGACACCCATGGAGGGAAGCTATTTTGGTTTTCTTACTAGCAACTTCTCCCAAGAAGGACTTCCCTGATAGCTCAGTTGGTAAAGAATCCACTTGTAATGCAGGAGACCCCAGGTTGATTCCTGGGTTGGGAAGATCCACCTGTGAAGGTCTAAGCTATCCACTCCAGCATTCTTGGGCTTCCCTTGTGGCTCAGCTGGTAAAGAATCTGCCTATAGTGTGGGAGACCTGGCTTCGATCTCTGGATTGGGAAGATCCCCTAGTCAGACACGACTGAGAGACTTTCATTTTCACTTTCTCCCAAGAGGACCATCCAGATGGTCAAAGATACCCAGGAGCAGAAGAGGGAAGAAGGTAGGGAGCTATGGGTGACAGGAAATTGACTCTGGGAACTCTAGCAGTATGAAAATCCATTAAATTTTCTCACAAGAGAAAAGTAAACTTAACGTTTACTATACTCAGGAAACAGCAATGCTAGATGTAACTCTGCAAGGTGCACAAAAACCTTTCTACCTTCTCAACACTCCTTCCAGCTCTTGCTCCTGACCCTAGGATGGGGGGTGTGGCTGAAATTAGCAGATGGGGGAAGGGAACTCCTGGAGTACTGGATGGAAAAATAGGGCAACCACACCATCCTTTCTCATCACAGGTGGTTCCATCCGGAGTAAACCTGATCTCAGCAATATTGCTGTTCAGTCGCTCGGTCATGTCCAGCTCTGTGTGATTCCAGGATCTCAGCAATGGAGAGACAGCAAATGGAATGAAAATTGGAGACGGGTGCCACAGTGGGCTGGACTGTCTATAACCATCTTTGGAAAGAAATGGAAAGGCCTAGGGGTATAGCCCAAGACTGAATCCAGAGGTGGGAAAACATGATATTTCAGAGGGTGAGTCTATGAAGGATGGTGAGCAAGACTGAAGATACTTAGCAAAATCCATAACTTTCAGAAATTAGTTACAACAGATTAAATCAACAGTCCCCAACCTCTGGAATCTAATGGCTGATCATCTGAGGTGGAGCTGACATAATAGTAATAGAAATAATGTGCATAATAAATGCAATGTACTTGAATCATTCTGAAATCATTGTCATTCATGATACCCATCCCTGATGCCCAAAAAAGTTGGGGATCACTGGATAAATACCAAAATAGCACAAGTGATCAATATAAGAGATTTATTACATAATGATTCAGACCAACAGCTTTCTAGCTTACGTGACTATAAACAAAGGATCACTGAACCCTCTGTTTCCAAACGCTTCCCTTAATTCACACATTTCTTCATTCTTTATTATTTACTCAGAAGATAGCTTTTAAATATGTGCTATATGCTAGGCTTCATGCCAGGCTCTGGCAATACAATGATGAACAAATGAAAGTCCTATTTGACTTCAAACATTACAGTCAAATGAGAATTGTTAGTATTACTTTTCCATGGTGATGCAGAGGATAAAATAAGTCACTTACTCAGCCTCAGACAGCAAAAAATTCACACAGACTCCCCTAAATTCTGGGCTGCTAAACTCAAATCCTGCATTCTTTCTATTATTGCACTTGGCTCTCACTCAACTTGAAAAATTACTACAATTGAGTACTAGTAGAGCCTTTTTATAAAATATTATTAAAAGTTTGAAGTAAAGCCTGTTCTGTGCCATGAGCTATTTATGTGTCCCCTGGTATATAAACACTTACCAGAAACAGTTTTGCCACAATAAGGTGTTTAGATTAAGTTATTGCTATGGCTTCCTCAAATTTTAATTTTTTATATTGTAAGATTTGACAAATTAATCTAAATACTGATCATAAAAGAACTTAACTTTGAAGGTATTGTTGTTGGGTCACAAATTTCATTAGAACAAAGACAGGAAGATATAACTGAAGTTATTATTCAAAACTTTAGATTAGAAAATGAGAGTGCAGTTTACATTGGGTTAAAATTTTGGAAACAGTACTAAGATATAATTATTTCCTTTTAGCTCTTTAAAAACATGAAATTACAATGACTGTATTATTAGGGTTTAATATTAATATTATATCTTTAGCCAGAATAATTTTGATAATTATTGTGGCCATTGCAAATATGCTTTTCAAATTCTAAATTTCTTTTATTATGGTAGCTAAGATTATGAGTATCAGCATTTTTCATAAGATAACTGAAGATTTTGGCTATTAAAGAGGAAATTTTTCAACTGTTTTTATATAAAGTCACTGTTATTCTCTGAGATCCATAGAAGTGACACATTAAGTCCTTACTGGAAGGTGTTATACTAAGAATCAATAGTTCCCTTGATAATCTAAACACATTATTTTAAAAGGCAAAAGCCTAACTATTTATGGAGCAAATATTTTGCCTTTTTTCAATTCACTAGCTTCCTCACCACCCTGAAGAAAATAAAGCTAATGGTACAAGGTAGTTGCTATTTAATAAATAATTGTTGAATAAATTAGTAAGTAGGTAGCATAAAAAAAATATATTCCAGGGAACTAAATTAGTTCATACCTAAATTAGTACCAGTAGTTTAGGGAAATGCATCAGTATGTATATTTCTCATTCACTCAACAATCCATTAGCTCATTCAACAGTATTTCTTATCATCAAAACAGAAGGCTTAGCTCTGGAAACAGAATAAAATAGAGGTTGTCTCAGATTAAAAAGGTTACTCTTAAGGCAGAAAAATGTGAAGATACGATGTTCAAGGTTAAGTTGATCAATCATGTCTGACTCTTTGTGACCCCATGGACTACAACCCGCCACGTTCCTCTGTCCATAGGATTCTCCAGGCAAGAATACTGGAGTGGTAGCCATTCCCTTCACCAGGGAATCTTTCTGATCCAGAGATCAAACCAGGGTCTCCTGCATTTCAGGCAGATTCTTTACTGTCTGAGCCACTAGGGAAACCCTGGCAGGAAAATGTGAAAATAAGATGTTACAATTACTGTAATACAAGAATCTAGCTTTCAAAAGTAACTGTTACTAATACTGCTTCTGTGAGTGTCAGAACAGATAAGAGAGCTCTTAGAAGGTGGGGAGAATCCTAATGAGGGAAGTGGAGAGAATTCTAGACAGTGGCAAGAAAGGGCACAAGGACATAAGTATTGGTCATGAGTGGTCAAAAATGAAAATTTGAGCTTAACTGAAGCTTATTTGGGACCTAGTGTATTAATCTGCCTCAGCTGCCATAATAGTATACCATAGGCTGAGTGGTTTACATAACACAAATTTATTTTCTCACAGTTATGGAGGCTAAAATTCACAAATCAAGGTACCAGTCAGTTTGGTTCCTGGTGAGAGATGTCCTGACATGTAAACCATGCCTTCTCACTGTGTCCTCACAGGGCGGAGAAAAGCCACTTACCCTGTTGGATCAGGGCCCCACACTTATGACCTCCCTAAACCTTAATTATGTCTTAAAGATCCCGCCTTCTAATACAGTCACACTATGGGGTCGGAGTTTTAACATACAATTCAGTCCATGGCACCTGCCATGTAAGAACTTTTATTGCTGTAGTTCAATTGTGTCCAACTTTTTGCAACTTCATGGACTGCACCACACCAGACTTCCCTGTACTTCACCATCTCCTGGAGTTTGTGCAAACTCATGTCCATTGAGTCAGTGATGCTATCCAAGCATTTCATCTGCTGCTGCCCTGTTATCTTCCTGCCCTCAATCTTTCCCAGCATGAGGATCTTTTCCAATGCTGCTGCTGCTAAATCACTTCAGTCATGTTCGACTCTGTGCGACCCCAGAGATGGCAACCCACCAGGCTCCTCCGTCCCTGGGATTCTCCAGGCACGAACACTGGAGTGGGTTGCCGTTTCCTTCTCCAATGCATGAAAGTGAAAGTGAAGTCCCTCAGTCATGTCCAACTCTTAGCGACCCCATGGACTGCAGCCTACCAGGCTCCTCCATCCATGGGATTTTCCAGGCAAGAGTACTGGAGTGGGGTGCCTTTGCCTTCTCTACTTTTCCAATGAGTCGACTAGAATTCCATCACCTCCACTGGCTTTGCTCATGGTGATGCTCCCTAAGACCCACTTGACTTCACACTCCAGGATTCTGGCTCTAGGTAAGTGACCACACCATCATGGTTATCTGAGTCATGAAGACCTTTTTTGTACATTTCTAAGGAAGTACATATTTTAGCTCAAAGAGAAAACTTAGGCAAGCCTGTGAAAGGATTATGTTCCATTTTTATTTTATTTCTTTCTGTTCTCAAAGTTGCTTTATTTACATCATACAACACAGATATCAATATTATGATCCCTGTCTCCTTTCTTTTTTTAATTTATTTTTAATTGGAGGATAATTGCTTTACACTATTGTGTTAGTTTCTGCCATATATCAACAAGAACCAGCCATTGGGATACATATGTCTCCTCCCTCTTGAACCTTCCTCCCACCTCTCACACCATCCCACCCCTCTAGGTTGTCACAAAGCACTGGATTTGAGCTTCCTGCATCATATAGCAAATTCCCATTGGCTATGTATTTCACATATGGTAATGTATATGTTTCAATGCTCCTCTCTCAATTCATCCCACCCTCTCTTTCCCTCATTGTGTTCATAAGACTGTTCTCTATGCCTGCATTTCCATTGCCTCCCTACAAATAAGTTCATCAGTACCAACTTTCTAGATTCCATGTATGTGTGTGTGTGTGTGTGTGTGTGTGTGTGTGTGTGTGTGTGTGTGTGTTCAGTTATGTCTGACTCTTTGCAACCCCATGGACTACAGTCCGCCAGGCTCCTCTGTACATGGAATTTTCCTGGCAAAAACACTGGAGTGGGTTGCCATTTCCTACTCCAGGCTAGATTCCATGTATATGCATTAATATACAATACTTGTTTTTATCTTTCTGAATTACTTCACTCTGTATAATAGGATCTAGATTCATCCATCTCATTAGAACTGACTCAAATGTGTTCCTTTTTATGTTGAGTATGCTTGATTCTTAGAAGGAAATCAATGACAAACCTAGACAGCATATTAAAAAGCAGAGACATAACTTTGCCAACAAAGATACATATCGTCAAACCTGTGGTTTTTTTCAGCAGTCATGTATGGATGTGAGAGTTGAACCATAAAGAAGGCTGAGCTCTGAAGGACTGATACTTTCAAACTGTGGTGCTAGAGAAGTTTCTTGAGAGTCCCTTGGACAGTAAGGAGATTGAATCAGTCAATCATAAAGGAAATCAACCCTGAATATTCATTGAAAGGACTGATGCTAAAGCTGAAGCGCCAATAACTTGATCACTTGATACAAAGAACTGACTCATTGGCAAAGACCCTGATGCTGGGAAAGACTGAAGGCAGGAAGAGAAGAGGGAGACAGGGAATGAGATGGCTGGATGGTATCACAGACTCAATGGACTTGAATTTAAGCAAACTCTGGGAGTTAGTGAAAGACAGGGAAGCCTGGCATGCTGCACTCCTTGGGGTCACAAAGTCAGACACTACTGGATGACTAAACAAACAAAAAAAATTCCATTGTGTTTATGTACCACAACTTCTTTATCCATTCATCTGTCGATGGACATCTTCGTTAGGTTGCTTCCATGTTCTAGCTATTGTAAATAGTGCTGCTAGGGACATTGTCTTCTTCACTTATGGTTTCCTCAGGGTATATGCGGAAAAGGCAATGGCAACCCACTCCAGCACTCTTGCCTGGAAAATCCCATGGACGGAGGAGCCTGGTAGGCTTCAGCCCATGGGGTCCCGAAGAGTCGGATACGACTGAGCGACTTCACTTTCACTTTTCACTTTCACGCACTGGAGAAGGAAATGGCAACCCACTCCAGTGTTCTTGCCTGGAGAATCCCAGGGACCGGGGAGCCTGGTGGGCTGCCGTCTCTGGGGTCACACAGAGTCGGACACGACTGATGGGACTTAGCAGCAGCAGCAGCAGGGTATATGCCCAGTGGTGGGGTTGTAGAGTCATATGGCAGTTTTATTCTTAGTTTTTCAAGGAATCTCAATACTGCTCTCCATAGTGGCTGTATCAATTTACATTTCTACAAACAATACAAAAAGATTGCCTTTTCTCCACACCCTCTCCAAGGTTTATTGTTTGTAGATTTTTTGATGTATGACTGGTATGAGGTGATACCTCATTGTAGTTTTTATTTGCATTTCTCTAATACTGAGCAATGTTGACTATCTTTTAATGTATGTATGTCATCTGTATGTCCTTGGAGAAATATTTCTTTAGGACTTCTGTCCACTCTTTGATTGGGTTGCTTTTGTTTGTTTGTTTGTTTGTTTGTATTGAGCTGCATGAGCTGCTTGTGTATTTTGGAGACTAATCCTTAGTTGTTTCATTTGATACTATTTTCTCCCATTCTGAGGGCTGTCTTTTTTACCTTGTTTATATTTTCCTTTGCTGTGCATAAACTTTTAAATTTAATTAGGTACCATTTGTTTATTTTGCTTTTATTTCCATAACTCTAGGCGGCAGGTCATACGGGATCTTGCTGTGATTTATGTCAAGAAATGTACTATCTATGTTTTCCTCCAAGAGTTTTATCGTTTCTGGCCGTAAATTTAAGTCTTCCATCTATTTTGAGTTTGTTTTTGTGTATAGTGTTTAGGAGGTGTTCTAGTTTCATTGTTTTACATGTAGCTGTCCAGTTTTCCCAGCACCACTTATTGAAGAGGCTGTCTTTTCTCCATTGTATATTCTTGCCTTTTTTTGTCAAAGATAAGGTGCCCAAAGATGTATAAGTTTATCTCCAGGCTTTCTGTCTTGTCCCATTGGTCTATATTTCTGTTTTTCTGCCCAGTACCATACTGTCTTAATACTATAGTTTTGCAGTGTAGTTTGAAGCCAGGAAAGAAACTTGCCAGTTATGTAGACTTGGCGTGGTTGAATGGTTTGGAGGAAAGGAAAGTCTACCCAAAGACAGATGAATAAGCTGAGGAGTGGAGGCTAAGAAGACTTGAAAGATGAAAAGTCACTGGGAGTAGACAAACTGTGCATGGCTTGGATTCCCAGCCTGGGAAACAGATGCTGTTTCCAACAGATGCTGGGACCAATGCTGATGCTTTTAAGTGAGGTGGCAAATGCCAGATGTGAGTAGAATCGAGAGGGATGCCTTAAGCAAGTTTGAATAAAATAACTCTGAGCTAACTTTATAATTTAACAGAGCAGGGTATCTTACAGACAACTGAATATACTTCTCTGGAGATTCCAAGAGATGAGAACCAGAGACAGAAGTTCTAGGGAACTTTTAAAGTGTAATAATAGACTTCCCTGATGGTCCAGTGGTTAATAATCTGCCTCCCAATTCAGGGGATGCAGGTTTAATGCATGTTCAGGGAACTAAGATCCCCCATGCTGCAGGGCAGCTAAGTCCATATGCCACAACTGCTGAGACCAGACACCCTAGACCTGAGCTCTGCAACAAGAGAAGCCCTTGTGCTGCAACCAGAGAAACCTGCACACCTCCACAAAGACCCAGAGCAGCCAAAATAAATAAATAATAATAACAAAGTACAAAAAGAAAGAGGAACCTAAGGAAATTAATTTGGAGGTCCCAAGAGGTAGGAAAAGACCCAGAAGCAAGGTGGCATGACAGTCAAAGAAGAGCCCCATTTCAAGAACAAGGTCTATCTCAAATGCCCTGGAGATGTTAGTGGGAGAGTGGGAGAGTACTTACCCTTCCTCTGTCTCTCTTGAGGTCTGCCTGACTGCATGAAGTATGCACTTTCTTCTTCTTCATGTTCGTTCAAAGAGAAGTGGCACTATCATGCATCATTGCTGTGCCTGGGTGGGGAAGACGTTCTAACTCAGGAAGGAAGTGTTAGCGAGTCCTATTTGGTCTGGCAACTAGCCATGCCCTTCAGTATGAGCTTCATCAGTATGTAAGTTGATAAGCCGATACCTATTTGCCTAATCTACATATCTTTCTCTCAAAAGATTATAAATTTGGATGAAAAAGAGGGGTGCTCTTTACTGGGTCCACTTAAACATCCATATTTAAAATTGAGAGAAATAGAATTTGGGCAATAGTGACTTCCACAGCAAACTTCAGCAAACTCAAGGGAATACTAAAGACATTTACAAGGAGTTAATTAATAGGTGTACATATGGCAGCAAAAACACTTGGCAGAAGCTTGTGTTTGAATACATCACAGAGCTAATCCACTGTAAACAATGTTGATTTAGCTTTCAGAAAATATTTTAATGTAACCGAGTCTTATGTAAGCTTACTCGTTGATAGCACTAAAATAAATAGATTCCTTTAAGAATATATACAACTGACACTATTAAGATGGAATCAGATAAAATGTTTAAGCCACTTTTAAAAGACATATCCTCCACACAACCTTATTACCCCTTACTTGCCCTCTGAAGTCCTGAAAGTATCCTCAATCTGACTTCCAGACAATACTGTAACCAGCATAAGTCCCAAGTGAATGAAATAAATGACTTAATGGCATCCCAGGATCTTTAAACAACCACCACCCACTCTGTTCACATTCACTTAGGACAAAGGTGTGCTGCTTGGAGCTTCCTTTCCTACACAATGAGTTTGAATTCTGACTTCCAAACACTAAGCCGACAGCTTCAGTCTCTTTCTTTTTTCCCTCAAAATTTTACTCACATGTTTTTCATGAAAAACAAATAATCTGCCCTGTAAGAAAAAAAAAGTCCCCTCAACTAAGTTACCTAGTCTCTCCTTCTCCTTTGAGAAGCTACTTTAATTGGATTCATTTCTTCTCTTTCTAAAACCATGTCTTCATCTCTGCTTCATTCCTGGTCTCCCTCTCTTTCTTCCATCTTCAGTTATGTAAGCCTTCTTCCCTAACAACCTGCCCTGGTCTTGTCTGTCCCTCTAACTACTGCCTATTCTGTCAATTTCCCTTTATTGCTCTGAATTCACCCCTAATTAGTTGTCTACAATCAAAGCCAAACATAATTCTTCTCCAACTATAATTCTTTTCACCAAGAATTTCACCAATTCATTTTCACCAACAGCATCAGCGTGTTATCATTTTTTTGTACAAGGTAGATGCTCGGTAACTACCTAGTAATTACTAGGAATTATTTTTCCTCATCCATCGAAATGGGGTAACCTGATATAACTGAGGCTAATTACATTTTGATGTGAAAACATCTTAATTTTATACAATGCCGTATATTATACATGCATGTTAAGTTGCTTCAGCCATGCTCACTCTTTGCAACCTTATGGACTGTAGTCTACCAGGATCCTCTGTCCATAGGATTCTCAAGGCAAGAATACTGGAGTGGGTTGTTATTTCCTCCTCCAGGGGATCTTCCCAAGCCAGGAACTGAACCCACATCTCTTAAGTCTCCTGCACTGGCAGGTGGGTTCTTTACCACTAGCACCATCTGGGAAACTACATATCAATAAACCTGAATGAAAAAGTGAAAAAATAAGTAAGTTACCATTTTTTAAAAAAATCAATCAAAATTAATGAATCTCACTGACTAAAAAAAACTATTATAAAAATGCTTGCATCTAAAAAGACATGTGGCACAGAGCGGATGCTTACTGAATAAGTAGGTATATTTATGATGGACATGATTTAGCACACTTTCCAGCCAAAGTTCTCAGGGACTTGTCCTATTCTCACATTTCAACGTGTATTTATAAAGAAAGCTGAGAGCTGAAGGACTGATTCTTTTGAACCGTTGTGTTGAAGACTCTTGAGAGTCCCTTGGACTTCAAGGAGATCAAACCAGTCAATCCTAAAGGAAATCAGTCCTGAATATTCATTGGAAGGACTGATGCTAAAGCTGAAACTCCAATACTTTGGCCACCTCATGCGAAGGGCTGACTCATTGGAAAAGACCCTGATGCTGGGAAAGATTGAAGGCAGGAGGAGAAGGGGATGACAGAGGACAAGTTGGTTGGATGGCATCACTGACTTAATGGGCATGAGCTTGAGTAAGCTCTGGGAGTTGGTGATGGACAGGGAAACCTTACGTGCTACAGTCCATGGGATCACAAATAGTCAGAGACAACTGAGCAACTGAACTGAACTGATGAGAAAAAGTGTGGTCTGTTAATTTGTCTATACTGCATCAATATGAAACTACTCTCTTAAATGAGAAAAAAAAAATGTTGAATGCATATGAGATACCAAGATCTTCATCATTAACCTGCGTCACAAGTGACCAGGCTATTGTGATGCTCACAGTAAATGTGGAGACCAGACTGGTTACCAGGAAAGCTAGTAAGTTAGCAGAGACCTCCAATGAGGTCATGAGAGAGGGACAGGGTTATTTTGGGGCCACATCACAGTCTAATTACTGACACTAAAAAGGGTTTTGCAAGTGAGAGAATTTGTTGTCCGTCAAAGGAAGCTGATCAGAAAACAAAGATCAGTAATTGAAATAAACAATGGCAAATGAAGAATTAGGGCAATCATCTAAATAATCCAGGAAGCTAATATTTTTGGCAAAAAGGAAAAGAACTTCAGAATTTGAAAGGCCAGGGTTGGCTGTCTATAATTAGCACATATAAATATCCAAACTTGAGGCTTGTCTATAAAAATAAAACCTCAGTTTTTATTTCCAAATTAGGATTATGTTACCTGAGGCCATTTATAAAATTATAAATTTATAAAATTTATAATAACAATTATTGAAATAAAATTTTGATTTCCTCCTAAGCACTTATTTAACATCACACAAGTAGTTATAATCACTGTTATCAGAAAGATATGATTTTAAATATGTCACAGATGCAATGGTCATTCACTCAGTAAATGTTGTCAGAGCAGCTCCTGGGATCAAGGTGCTCTGCTGGGAGACAGTATACAGACACTGAGACATGTACTATTTTTCAGGCAAATGGAGGAAAGGAGACAGGACACGTAAATAAGAGGAATAGATGGAATTTTCTAGATCAGATCAGGGTTTTTTTTTTCCTCTACCATGACAGCTACAGAGGTGAGAGAGGCATTGCAGGTGATTTAAAAGTTGAATTGTATAAGAGTTTAAAATTTAGTAAAGATTTAAACTTCTAAAAACCTGGAGATGAATGTTCTCAGCAAAGGACACAAGGTAAGCAAAGCAAAAGTGGGAAAAACAGAGAATGTGTTGTTGGGTTGCACACCTATAAGCCCTGCACTTGCCCAAATTTAAGATGGAAGAAAGAGCCCAGAGTCAGCAACTAAGACATCAGTGGATCATTGGATGGCAACGCTTACGTGTCTGAGAAGGGTCCTGGAGCGACAGCCCACCATGTGGCCCGAGGCAGGCGGGACAGGGCAACAGTCTTTGCCTGGGGAGGAGGGGAAGGGGGTGTTACCAGTTGTGGGGGAACTGACATCAAGTTGGCTCATTGGTTCCCAGGGAAACCAGCAGAGGGGCATGGCCCTCACCACCCCTTTGATAGGACGACTCACCTCCTGGGGCCTGGGGCAGGTATGTGGGAAGGTCAGTCATATGCATAGGCTGTAGGTGAAGCAGGCACTGGTTGGGCAGGGAGTGGACAGAGGCAGAGAGCAGCCACTTTGAGTGTCCTGACTGTGTATATGTGTTCACCAAAAGTGAGCCTTTTGTCCTGGAAGACAGACTTGCAGTGAGCAGGTGTGGTGTGCCATTGGGGAAGAATTTGGAGAGTCAGGCCCCCTGGAATGACAAGCTCCTCATTGGAACATTATTAGATACAGCCTGGAAAATATTAAAAGTTCTTTAGCCGCTGAAAAAATTGACTAGATCAAATCCGTGTTCTTGCTACACACACACATGCCACACACACACACAAACACATATACCTTTTTTAATACCCAGGTTTCATTTCCAGATAGTAATGCAAAATCATAAAATTCAAAGGAATAAAACTAAAACAGTGAGAAAGACATATCATCGAGTCATTACATGCCAGGCACATGCATTAACATTTAATCTTCATAAGGCTGAGAACACAGAGGCCACAATGCTAAGAACCAAGCACAAGGTCCTTCCATTGTTACATGACTGGGCTGTAATCTGACTGAAGGGTGATCAGATTCCAGAATTCATGCCTTTATCCACAGTGCTACACTAATTCCCCATGTTTTCAGTAGGCAACATAAGTAAAGACCCTTGGAAAATTGATATTTTTCTACTATATATAATGGAAAAGAAATAGCTGGGCTACTTTCTACCATCAATTTTCCATGTAACAATTTATGTGACAACACTGATATATATCCCCAAGACTGCCCTGCAAATATGTCTTAGAAGTAATTTCCCTAAACATATATTTCCTAGACATTTATAATGTATTTCAAAATTAAAATATTGATTTAATTCATGTACCTTGATGATCATCTTGCTTCATGGAATTGCAATTTTAGAATGCATAGATTATTTTTGCTCCAGAGGGGACAATTCAATCAAGCAAAGACCTCTAGCCACATACAAATTCTGTTTGGTTCTATTTTGAATAGTAAAAATAAAATATATTCTCTAGTATAACTAAAATTCTAAATATATATATGTATATGTATACATATATATATTTAAAGTATTTTTGAGGTATCTCCTGCCTTCACTATTACCAATCAATCAGAAAACCACAATGTATCATTTTGCTTTATCTGAATTGATTCTAAAAGTTCTTTATTGTTTTACAGTGTGTGGTTAGTTTACTGATGTTACTACATTGAAGATTCATATATAGAAGAACTAGAAGTAAAATATTTGGGGTGTTAATGCAGTAACTAGAACCTATTTTCATATTCTATGTTAGAAAAACAAGAAACTTTTTCCAGGAGAAAAAAAGGTCACTTTTCATTTCTAATTGTAAGACACAGGGCTCAGAGACTATGACAGTTAGTGTGGTGACGAGAGTCATGTGGCATGCCATCTGCTAGCCCCCATCCCTGGAGCTTTCTCACTGATGTGTCCCCCATTTCCTTGGGAAACTCCCCAACTGTAAGTTTTGCCATCTCCCCTCCAACCACAACTTTTTGTGTTCTTTTTGTTGCCTAAGGGAGCTTGCTGAAGGTTGCACCAATCAATCTTATCTCTACTCAGCAGAAAAAAGACAGCTCTACAAAGCACGGCTGCTGATTTGTTCTGTGATCTACAATTGGCTTGTTTTCTGATAAATTTCTTGTTTGTCAGGGCCTTTGTCAGACATTTTGTATTTATAGCCTCTGGGGTGATCAATTCTAATACAGTGTCTTCTGCTAAATTTTGAATCAAGATCACTCCTGACATTTACTTAAGCGTGGCGCTGTCCAATACAAGGCTCATGGCTCTGCCTTCCGTGATAGAAAAGGGAGAGAGAGACAGCTTTATATTTTATTAACATAACAAAGGGCCGCTATTTCACTCCGCACCTGTGCCACGATTTCTGTCTGTAACGGACCATAATCTAAATTGAGCTTCCCTGGTGGCTCAATCGGTAAAGAATCTGCCTGCAGTGTGGAAGACCTGTGTTTGATCCCTGAGTTGGGAAGATCCCCTGGAGGAGGGCCTGGCAACCCACTCCAGTATTCTTGCCTGGAGAATCCCCATGGACAGAGGAGCCTGGCAGGCTTCAGTCCATGGGGGGGGGGGCAAAGAGTCGGACACGATTGAACGACAAAGCACAGCACATAATCTAAATTATACGGAGTTTCTCCTTTGGGGAATTTGAAAAGAGTATAAAATAGATTCTGCTACTTAGGTTTTTTAATGTGCTCTTAAGAACACACAGATACTGATAACTGCTATTAAGCTCATGATTTGCAAAATGAATACCAAATTAATGTAAACAATGCATCTTCGTACCTGGGTAATACACACAGTACCTGCCACCACTCCAACCCCATCTATTTCATATTGTAAAAACAGTTTTTAGCAAGTTCAAATATATCCTTATTATTTGATGCATAAAAAGACTAATAAAGCCCTCAGCTAAACAAGGATGCTATATCATATTTCAAAGCAAATGATGTTTTTCTTGAAATTCGAAATTTATTTTCCCTTCCTGGACTGATCAGTTGACTTAGACCTCCTTTCACCTCACGAAGGAGATGAGAAGAAACTCAGTTAAATGTAAGAATACATGATCGCACTCACAGCACTGCTGTGCCGTGCTACGCTGTCACCTCAAGTTGTGTCCGACTCTTCGTGACCCTATAGATGGAGCCCACCGGGCTCCTCTGTCCATGGGATTCAGAGGCAAGAACACTGGAGTGGGTTGCCAGGCCCTCCTCCAGGGGATCTTTCTGACCCAGGGATCGAACCTGAGTCTCTTACGCTTCTTGCATTGGCAGGTGGATCTTTGCCACTAGCACCACCTAGGAAGCCCCTGCAGTGGTTTGAAAAGAACCCTGAATGTTTAAATAGATGAGTTCTTGGACAAACAACTCATCTTCTATAGAAATACATATTTTTTCACTATATTATATATCACATAAAGTATATATGTGTAAATACACATACACATATACACGATAAGTTAAGACAAAGAAATAAACATTCACAAGAAAATGAAAATCAGATTCACATTCACGTGACCAGTTCAGTGAGAATTGGACATTAAGTCACTCTTCTGAAGAACACACTCTACATACAGTCTTTATTTTATTTAATTTATTTCAAATTAAGTTATTTTTAATAATTATTAAATTTATTTAAACATTGCTCTCTTAATTTGTTCTAATTAACTTCTATGACACTATTTTTTTCCTTGAAGTTTTCTAAACCTAAGCAATTTACTTACTTATTCTCCATCATCTCTAAAATTGCATAGGGTTTGAATCTAACAAAATTATTAAAATCAGAGATTAAGGATCATATCTATACTAAATAACTATTTGCATATATCACAAGTCCTGCTGAATGAATTTAGACATTTTAGTCATTCATTTCATAGAAAGCTTCATTTCTTCAACAAATTTCTATAGTACTTCATGTCATGTATTTTCAAGTACTAAAGTTAATGACCTCTTAGCATAAGAAAATATAAGTTATATAGAGGAAAAATTCTTATTTTTGTATATGGAAATCAGTATTAATTTCCTATAATAAAATTTTATTCTTTGTTCTTTTGTGAGGAGAGTATTAAATTAAGCAAAGCTCTTCTTGGCCCCAAGAAACTAAAAACCTAGCAATCCTTTGAATACAGTTAAAAGTATGAGGAAACATTTAACAATAAAAATAGTTGTTTGGACCAATTTTTGGTTAGAAGAGAAATATTCTTCTATAGAAGAAAAATATCTGTCTATGTATATATCTTTCATAAAGATAAAAGTCCTTAACTTTTCAAAATACTTTTCCATGGCAAGAGGAAAATAAAAATAGAAGGATACTGCAGATTGATGTTTGGGGGGAAAGGATGCAATTTTTACATTTTTATGAGAAAAAGAAATTCTGCATATGTATCAAAAGAAACACTTCAAAAGCTATTCCATTCTGCCTTATGTGCTGGCTAGGCAAACCATCCACCAATTAAATTGAAAACTGAGATGGACTGCACGTGGTGTAATAGTTACCTGCCTTGGCCCAGTCTACAACTTGTTCAGGAACTTTTTAAAATGCTGTTTCCTGGGGGTCCACCTCAGAGCACTTGAATCTTCGAATCAAGGGTAGGCATCAGCATTTTTAAAAAACTTTCCAGGTGATTGGGCTCAATTGACCATTCCATAAATCCTCTCTTAAAAACTAGCAAAGCGTCCAAATACCATATGATATCACTTATATGTGGAATCGGTGGAATCTAAAATATGACACTAAGGAGCTTATCTACAAAACAGAAACAGACTAACGGACATGGAGAACAGTCCTGTGTCTGCCAAGGGAGGGGAAGGGAGGGATAGACTGGGAGTTTGGGATTGGCAGATGCAAAGAATTAAAGATAGAATACATAAGTACCAAAGTCCTACTATATAGCACAGGGAATTATATTCAATATCCTGGGATAAACTGTAATGGAAAAGAATATAAAAAAGAGCACACACACATACATATATATACATCAGTACAGCTATAACTGAATCGCTTTGCACTACAGCAGAAATTAACACAGCATTGTAAATCAACTATACTTCAATAAAAACTGACAGAGCATCCAAAGCAGGGAAGACAGCACAGCCAGCAACCAGAGCACCCAGCTGATGAGCTCATGGATTTAGCAACTTTGCAGAAAGAGTGGAGGGAAGGTACAGAGAATCCCAATGATCTTCAGGGCTCACAAACCTCATTTCATGTACTTTAAAAAAAAATACCCACCAACAGCATAGACTCTATTCTGAGTAGAATAATTAGTAAACATACCTGAGCACCATCAGAAAAGGCTGCATGGACCCCATCAGGGTCTCTAGGGAGACCCAGAGGTGCTGGGGCTGCTTAAGACCTTCAACACCTCGGAGAAGCCTGGCATCATCTCCAACCAGAAGGACTGAAACCCACCTGCGAGGAAAACACCCACAGGGAACAGAATCCAAATTGAACAGGTCAGGAATATGGGCAAGTTCACTGCTGGACGTGAAGGGGGTCAAGAAGGTGGATCTCGGGTCTGACAACCCATCTGCGAAGACAGGCTGTGTTTCTAATACTTCATGGTTAACAACAGGGGCTTCCCTGGTGGCTCAGGAAGTAAAGAAGCTGCCTGCGATGCAGGAGACCCAGGTTCGATCCCTGGGTCGGGAAGATGCCCTGGAGAAGGGATTGGCTACCTACTCTAGTATTCTTGGGGCTTCCCTGGTAACAACAGAAGAGAAAGTCCTCATGCAAATACCCAAATCTGCCTGGAAACCCACTCCTGAGATACAGCAAAATCCATCATTAAACATGAAAAGAAGCAAGGATTTCCACTCAAACCCATGAAATAATATCCCGAGAACAGAAGAAATAAGTACTGACTGATGTGCTGACAGATAATAGAACTGCAGCAAAATACAACTGAGATGGAGAAGAAAAGTGTAACCTAATGTTAAATATGAGATGAAATGCTAAGAAAGGGTAAAATTCATGAAATTAAAGCATAAATCATAAATAGAAAAGATAGCCAAAAAAAAAAAAAAAAAGGTACCTAAACATTAAGCAGGTATGCAAAGGGAATTAACAGATCTCAGAAAATATAGCAAGTCATTTCTCAAAATACTTTTTAAAGTTAAAGAAGAAAAAAATCCAGGTTGGAATTTAATAAAGGGAGAGTTTTCTCTTCTATTAAAAGTAAATCAGAATGCTGGAGAGAGCATGGAGAGAAGGGAACCCTACCACCCTGTTGGTGAGAATGTAAATGCATGCAGCCACTGTGGAGAACTGTATGGAGGTTCCTTGAAAAACTAAAAATGCTACTGTATCATCCAGCAATCCTCCTCCTCAGCATATATCCTAGAGAAGATTGCAATTTCAAAAGATAAAAGCACCTCAATGCTCATAGCAGCACTATATATATAAATATATGTACATATATATATATATATATATATATATACACAAATATACAACATACATGCTCTGTGCTTAGCTGCTCAGTCATGTCCGACTCTTTGCGACCCCATGGACTGCTGCCTGCCAGGCTCCTCTGTCCATGGGATTTCCCCGGGAAGAATACTGGAATGGGTTGCCATTTCCTTCTCCAGGGGATCTTCCCAACCCAGGGATCAAACCCGGGTCTTCTGTATTGCAAGCGGTCTCCTGCACTGTAGGCAGATTCTTTACCAACAGGGTTGCCCTTTAAGGCTGGGAATAGAACTTCTCGGTTTTCAAGGAGTTTATATAAAAGTGCTCTTTTGCCTGAATGGAATCCGTAAGCTGTCTATATTGTGTAGCTTTGGACACACCTAAGGACAACAATACCCACTCCAGTACTCTTGCCTGGAGAATCCCATGGACAGAGGAGCCTGGTAGATTGCAGTCCATGGGGTCGCAGAGTCAGATACGACTGAACGACTTTACTTACTTACTTACTTAAGGACAACAATATTTAAACTGAACAATAACCCTGATTAAATATCCCAATAGCTCCCTTGGTTGGGGTCTGATTACAAAGCTGACTCGAGGCTTTACATACGTGACTGAAACACTCATTCCCCACAATAACCACTGAAGCCCATTATTTATACTCAGTGTACAGAGGAGAATATCTGTAAAGAAAGTGAAGTTTGCTTGTGTTGAGCCTGTTTGTTGGTCTTTACATTACTCTAAAATATCTGGACAGATTTTTATGACATTTAGTAGGGCTGGGGGCTGTGTAATACACACAAATTTTATTTTGGAAGGTCCTTCAAAGCTGCTGATGATAAGGTAAACAGTCAAACTGGAGTGTCTGCCAACAGGAGAGATGCACTATTTGTATTAAGAGAGTGACACCTAGGAAATAAATGGGGATTTCAGATTTGAGCCCTAAATCAAAAGTCACAAGGACAGATATGCTAAGGCAATCACTTGCAATTGAGTTGCTTCTCAGGGGGAGTTCTCCTGTAGAGTGCTTCAGGCTGAGTCGCCACTGAGATTTATCTGTCCACAGATGGCTAATGAATTTCTGATGGAAACCAGTTAGGCCAGCTAGCAAATAAATAATACTGGAGGAGCAGTGCTAACATGAATATAGCGGTTGGTGGTTGAGGTGTTTGAATAGCTGCTGCTCTAAACGTGGTCCCTGGGGGTCAGCACATGGCATCAGCCAGACACTTGTTAGAAATGCAGAGTTCCAGGCTTTTAACCAAATCTGTGAAAGCTGATTTTGCATTGTAACTAGATCCTCAGGTAATTCAGATATATATGTAAGTTTGAAAAGCACTTTTCTAAAACAGGGATCCCCAACCTCTGGGATCTAATGCCTGATAATCTAAGGCGGACTTAATGTAAAAATAATAGAAACAAAGTGCATACCATGTGTAATGTGCGTGAATCATCTTGAAACCACCCCTCCTCACCTGATCTATGAAAAAACTGTCTTCCACAAAACTCGTCCCTGGTATGAAAAAAATTGGAGACTACAGCTCTAAAGGACTAGGCAATTAGGTTTGGTTTTGTAACACAATGGAGATTTTTTCACAATAATAAAAATAAATAGAATTTTTATAATTTACTCATCCATTCAATAATTATCCTTTATAACTGCCTACTCTGTGCCATGAACTATATGAGATACTGGCAATAAAGTGCTGAAAGATGGATACAATTTTTGTACTTATAGAGTTGAGAACCTAGGAAATAATAAAGGGATAAATAAAAAGTTAAAAGGATAATAAATGCTATGGATGAAAAAATCCAGGAATGCATAAAAGCAGGACCTACCTACCTAAACTTGGGTGTGTGTGCTAAGTCGCTTCAATCATACCTGACTTTATGCACCCCTATGGACTGTAGCCTGCCAGGCTTCTCTGTCCACAGGATTCTCCAGACAAGAATACTGGAGTGGGTTGCCATGCCCTCCTTCAGGGGATCTTCCCAACCCAGGGATCTAACCCCCATCTCTTATGTCTCCTGCATTGACAGACAGGTTCTTTACCACTAATGCAACCTGGAAAGCCCAAATTTTTCTCAGTTATTTTTTCTCAAAGAACTGTGGCTTCTGTGATGTTTCTTGGAGGTATATGAGGTGGCCTATCTCAAAGCATCGCTGCTTGATTCCTCTTCCAAGTTGGCAGGTCAGTTTTACCTCTTTCCACATCTATCGTCTGACATCACCAGGATACAATGAAATAAGAGCCTGACTGGGCACATCCCAGGCAACCACTGAGGGAGTTTTCCATTCTGAGAAGCATGGCTAGAACAACAATACAGGAACTAAAGGATCAGCCACTCCTGGTGATAAGGAATGAAAAGAAAAATGCCTTCTGAGAGTTCTTACAAATGGGCAGCTCAATAGACTTCAGCAGCAGCGCTTTTGCACTGAAATTTCCTTTGGCAGCAGTATTTGCCAGCCACACTTTGAATGGCAGCCCACCTAATGGAGCAGGCTGTGTTGTCCTCGGGCTCTCTCTGTGGATATGTGATTCTAGAAGGCCCACGAAGCAGCATGGAATTGAAAAAAATCTGAGTTCACGTCTATGGTGTGTGAACTTTCAAAAATGACTTAAACATTCTAGAGAGGAACCAGTGAAAGAGTGATTACATCAAATAACCATTTTCATCAGTTGTTTCCCTTACATTGTTCAACATGATAGAGAAGGACTTTAAAGGCAGTTGGATTTTCTTTTAAAGCTCCAGCCCCTTTTGTCCAGCTCTGTGATGCTGAAAATGTTACCTATCATCACTGAGCATCATTTATTTATATCTATGAAGTGTCAATAATGGTAAAGCGTCTACCTACAATGCAGGAGACCCAGGTTCAATCCCTGGGTTGGGAAGATCCTTTGGAGAAGGAAATGGCAACCCACTCCAGTACTCTTGCCTGGAAAATCCCATGGACAGAGGGTCATGGTAAGCTACAGTCCATGGGGTTGGAAAGAGTTGGACACGACTGAGCCACTTCACTCACTCACATGAAGTGTCAATAATCTGTCCCCTAAAATATTTGAATAAATTAAGTATGAATAAAGCATCTTTTAAGTACAAAGCCACAAAAACCAAAGCAGCTTTTCACTACAAGTTGCTCGAACTCCAGGCCTTGCATTTCCGACCTCCCTAAACTAGCTATCTGACTTTTCAAAGAATTCCCCAAACTGTACAACAATTCAGTTAAATTCTAGCTTCAAACTACATTTATATGTCAGATAGTCTGTTAAATACAAAGAATACAATGATCAATATTCAAATGGCATGGTTCCTACTCTTGCAGTTTCTATTTTAGTGATGAAGACAGAAATGCAAACAGATAATGTCAATAAACTCCAGAAAGTGCAGTGATAAAAGTATAATCAGGTTTCTCTAAAAGCAGGGACATTAAACTCACAGAAAAAAGTTAAGAAAGTCTTCTGCACAGCAGTTGATGATTGAACCAAATTTCTAAGGATGAGAGAAAATCAACCAAGTTAAAACAGGTTTGAGACTTCCCTGGTGATCTAGTGACTAAGACTCCATGCTCCCAATGCAGGGGACTGGAGTTTGATCTCTGATCAAGGAACTAGATCCCACATGCCAAAACTAAAGATCTTGCATGACCCAAGGAAGATTGAAGATCTCAAGTGCTGCAACCAAGACCCGAGACAGCCAAAAAAATAAATAAATAAAAGTAAATATTAAAACTGCACTAAAAAAACATTAAAAATAGGTTTGGGGGAGACTTTTTAGATAGAGGAAAAGCACTAGCTGAGATAGTGTAATGCAAAACAGCGTAATACATGCAGTATTCCAGTATTTGGTGGACTGTTCCAATAGTTGGCAGAAATCAACACAGTATTACTGGAAAATACACAACTTCTGGGGACAGGTGAAAGATGAATGCAAAGAGATAGACAGGGTGCCAGAGTTGACGACTTGTAAAGGAGCATAGATATGACAGAAAACGTCTGAATGATTTCTAAAAATGTAACAAAGACTGATTTTCACTTTGCCTCTATCTCCCTAATGTCTGGGTAGAACATCCATCCCCAAATTCAGCATTCCAACTCACAGATGTGTCTCCAAAATGTGAAGGCATACTGAGAGCTATTCATTATTCACAAGGTAGGAAAGTTTCTGAAATATTTTCTTTATAAAGAACTATAATAGAGCAAATTACAGTCCTCTTAACTATTTATCAGTAACTTACTTATTTCCTGAAATGTTTTTCTAATTTCAAGTTGGAGATCATTGCTAATAGTCATCATTATTTTTCTCTTACTTTTTGATATGCTTCTCCAGCAGAGACAGATGGGCAGACTCGTAGCTAACTTGAAATTTGCATGACTAAAAATCCCTGATAGCATATCCTAAAATATGATGGTCTTCATGTGTCAAGGTGGGGTGCAGGAGGGACGAGAGCCATTGGTAACTGGCATGGAGAATGAATGAAGTGCAGGGCCAAATTTAGAGAAATTATTTTTAAGGAATTGTTAACCTCCCACTGTTCTTCATGTGCTTGTTCCAGTTTTTGCTTAGATGAATCTCTCCTTCATAAACACACTTCGGTATGTTTTCTTCCCCTTACCACTCCAAGTCCTATGGACCTTTAAAGTTCATACAATAATCCTTCTTCCATTAATCTAAAGGTACCAATATTTTTTCCTTGTAAGACAAGCTACAAAGTCAAGCATGTTATAATCAGACAGCATATATTTGCTCTCTGTTTTTCCATGGGCTTTAATCTTTTCTCCTCAGCTAGGTTTTCATGTAGCATAATGTTGGAAATAATATTTTGGCTTTCTTCTCAAAACTTCAAAGGTCAGATGTTGTTCAGAATCAATGGAAATTTCATTTGACCCTTTAATCCTTTCACTCATCCTCATAAAATGGTCTTATTATTTTTGCTGTCAAAAAAGCAGAGACAATGGATATGAAAGGTTGTGTCCAAATAAGCCATTCAGTGGTTCAAAAGTCTTCTAATCAGCAACTGCTGGGGTGGGGGCGGGGGGGGGAGTGGTGTTTGTAAAGGGAATCTGCTTTGCTTTGTTCTTATTGTTCATCCGAGGATGAGGGGAAGTGTTAGTTGCTCAGTTGTACCTGACTCTTTGCGACCCATGGACTATATAGCCCACCAGACTCCTCTGTCCATGGAATTCTCAAGGCAAGAATACTGGAATGGGTTGCCATTTCTTATTCCAGAGGATCTTCTCCCAGGGATCAAACCTGGGTCTCTGCATTGCAGGCAGATTCTTTACCATCTGAGCCACCAGGGAAGCCTGAAGGTGAGAGAGGAGAGTATTTATTTAGTTTGTCTTGGCTATTGCTTGTTTGTTTCAGTAACCAGGATTTATCCCTACCACTGTCAAGGTTCTTCCTTGAATGCTGGGTGCTAGAAGCCCAGGAAATACCTTTCCCAGATTTCCTTGTTTCCAGAGCCTAAATTTGATTAACATTCTGTCAGTGAGGTAACTTTATGTGAGATGTAGGGATAGAATAGAAGAGAAGAACCCGTTGTCTTGCTCTTCCAGGAATAGTGGCCAAGGATTCATGGACTTTAGCAGATGTGAGGGTCTGTATGGCCTCCAGGTGTCACCAATTTAAGTCTCACCTGACAGTATTCACCTGGATTGAATGGGAAACTATGAGTAGATGAGAGCTTCCCAATGATTCCTGAAGATAAGACAGTGTCAGCTTCCTGATTTTTGCACAGTACCTGATAGCTCATGTCAGTTTCAACAGCATTCACTATTCTGGTCCTTCCAGTGGTTTTATAGGACCTTCATTTTCACTCTATGAAATCCCTTTCTGCTTGAATTACCTAAAATGAATTACCTAATTCTCACTGATTCATAGTCATCCCATTAACATAATAAAATTCCCACCTTGAGAAAATCATACTTGCAAGGGAACCGGATTTATGAGTTTCACCAGGCAAATTTGTGAGATCATTTAATTTCCATAGCTTCTTGTATTTGTTTATTTGTGTGGTCCCTTTCCTTGAGCAATTAATAGGGGAATCCCTAAAATGGATAGAGCTAAGTTTGCATTGGCCCAGGTTGCATTAGTGTTAAAGAACCTGCCTTGCAACGCAGGAGACGTTATAGACGTGGGTTCAGTCCCTGAGTTGGGAAGATCCCCTGGAGAAGGGCATGGCAACCCACTCCAGTATTCTTGCTCGGAGAATCCCATGGACAAAGGAGCCTGGAAGGCTATGTTCCATAGGTCTGCAAAGAGTTGGACATGAGTGAGGTGACTTAGCACACATCCACAAAGTATGTATTTAGAAGGGCAACGGATTGTCTTCCACACTGAGAGTAACCTTGGAAGAAACAGAAAGCAGTACAGAGAAATTAGTGATACCACCAGAGAAGAAACAAGCAGACAGAGGCTCTGGGACCAGAGCGAAGAAGAAAGGGGGATTGTGGCAGCTGGTTGTGCTTGAGAAGGAACCTCAGTGATCAGTAAGCAGCAGGTGTCTCCCTTGGAACCAGGTGTCTTATGAATCAGTATCCAAGCCAAGCATGGGCATGCCCATTATCTTGGAAGAGTCCCTCACAAACTTCACTCTTCCTAGGGATTCTTTCCTAAGGACTCTGATTTTAGTGTCATATGCTCTTCTCCCCTCATTCATCCAATACTTGATTATCTACCAAGTGCAAGCATAAACACTGGGCACACTCTGGGGTGTAGTCCTGACAAAGGCACTGCCCTCATAAAGCTTGTATTATGCTGTGGAAAATAGACACCCCACAGGTAAACAAGGAAAATAATTTTTAAAAGTGGTAAAAAGGATACAAACCATATGATAGGCTGATAGTAGGGAGGGTGTGGGTTCTTTCTTGTTGGCTTAGTGGTAAAGAATCCTCCTGCCAATGCAGGAGATATAGGTTCAATCCCTGGGTTGAGAAGACCCCATAGAGAAGGAAATGGCAACCCACTCGAGTATTCTTGCCTGGGAAATCCTATGGACAGAGGAACCTGGCGGGGTACAGTCCATGGGATCCCAAAGAGTCGGATATGACTTAGCAACTAAACAGCACAGCAAGGAGGGTATGAGAGGAGGTTATTTTAGGTGTGTGGTCTGGGAAAGTTTCTCTGAGAAGGTGATGTGTGAATTGTTATCTGAAAAGTAAAGAACCAGATGTACAAGAGTGGAGGAAAGAGCATTCCATTCTTCTCTGGACAAGAGTACAGATGATATCAAGTGAAGGGCCCTTGAGAGAGCCCAGACTGTTTTTTTTTTTCAATGGGGGTGGCATAGTGAGTGAGAGGTAGACGGTTGGGACAAACCAAGCTGGTAAGATAAGCACGGTCTTTATCATGTAGGCTTGTGATGGTCATTGTGCAAAAGAGACTTAATCTTGCTCATGCACACACACACAGACACACACACACACACACACACACACACACACACACACTGCAGCATCATGTTCCAAAGCCAGTGTTATGCTTCTGTCTCCATAAAAAGAGCAAGTAAACCCAAAACAAGGTGCTCTAGGGGCTTCCCTGGTGGCTCAGATGGTAAAGAATCTGCCTGCAATGTGGATGACCTAGGTTCGATCCCTGGGTCAGGAAAACTCCTTGGAGAAGGAAATGACAACCCACTCCAATATTCTTGCCTAGAGAATCCCATGGACAGAGGAGTCTGGCAGGCTACGGTCAGTGGGGTCACAGAGTCAGACATGACTGAGCAACTTTTATTTTCACTTTTCAAAATGCTCTAACACCACTTCTGGGCTTCCCTTGTGGCTCAGCTGGTAAAAAAATCCACCTGCAATGTGGGAGACCTGGGTTCAATCCTTGGGTTGGGAAGATCCCCTGGAGAAGGGAAAGGCTACCCACTCCAGTATTCTGGCCTGGAGAATTCCATGGACTGTACAGTCCATGGGGTCACAAAGAGTCAGGCATGACTGAGTTAACTTTCACTTCACAAAACCACCTCTGGTGAAAAACTCACCCTTGTGCAAGGTAGCCAGAAACAGTATAAGCCAAGAGGAAACTGGTGAAGAGTCTGTTGTTTATATGTTAATGCAACTGAAAATTATCCGTCTGAGCAGTGGAAAAGCAGTACATTGTGAATTCCAATATTAATTCAGGTTTGGCAGGACACCATGCTTTGTGAGAAGGAGTCATCGCCAAGATCATATTTATAATAATGTTTTCCTGTGTATCCTCTGTGTTTAAGTAGCCTTCAAAAGAAGTAGTTTTTTTTTATCATTACAATTATATTTTATTACAAGATAAATAGTCTTGCATCACAAATGCATCTAACTGAGGCTTCAGTTCTTATAACAAGCACAAGAAGTCACCAAAGTGCTTTAAAACAAGAGAAAGCCATGATCTAATGCACAGTTTTAGAAATCACTGTACTGGGTGGAAAAGACTAGAAGAATGGGATCTAGTTTAGAAAGCTTTCCAATAGTCTAAGCAGTGAATAGAAGTGCCCTGGATTAAAATGATGGCAGTGGAAGTGCAGATTACTTTATATTTTAAGCAGAGGTTACATACTTGATTGTTAGCAGAAAAGAAAACTGGGTAGCCAAGCATGACTACTAGGTTTTAGGATTTTTCCAAGAGATAGAATGATTATACTGTTTGCCAGGATGGGTATGGTTGGAGGAGTGATGATTGGGTGGGCTGACAAGAGAGAATATCAAGAGGTCTTTTTTAGATATGCTCCATATACCATGCATACTAATGGTGGTGTACCAGAAAATCTTTGACATTTGTTAAACTCTCTAGGGAAAAAAAAATCTATGCAAAAATATCTCAAGCATAAGTTTATTATAAGTTTTACCCATATAAAAATGACAGCACACAATTGCAAATAAGGAAATATAAAACATTGTTTAGTATAAAGACCATACAACGTTGTATGATTTTTATTTTGTAAAGTACTCAGCTTTTACAGAGAAGCCACAGGGAAGGTAAATAATTTGGTATCAGTCAAGTTTGTAATTTTGACAGTTGAGGAAATAGAAGAAAAAAGAGGTGAGAACTTGAGATTGTTACAGAAAACTAAACCATGAATCCCCTGATAAGTATGAAGGAAGCAAAGATAGTGGATTGATGATGGCAAATAAAAAATGGATATGAATTTTTTTTTAATTTTTAAGTAATTTTATTGGAGTAGAGTTGATTTACAATGTTGTAATAGTTTCTACCCTACAACAAAATAAGTCCATTATACATATTCATATATTCAAAACTTAGATTCTTTTCCTGTGTAGGTCGCTACATAGTACTGAGCAGAGTTCCCTATGCTATACAATAGGTCTCTATTAGTTATCTATATTACACGTAGTAACGTGTATATGTCAATCCCACTCTCCCAGATTATCCCCCCTAACTCCCTGGTAACCATAAGTTTGCTTCTGACATCTATAACTCTATATCTGTTTTGTAGATAAGTTCATTGTACCCTGTTTTTAGAGTTCACGCATAAGTGAAGATGTGGTACATATACTGTTGTTGTCGTTCAGTTGCTCAGTCGTGTCCGACTCTTTGAAACCCCATAGACTGCAGGACGCCAGGCTTCCCTGTCCTTCACCATCTCCCAGAGCTTGCTCAATCTCGTGTCCGTCGAGTTGGTGATGACATCCAACCATCTCATCCTCTGTACACTTCTCCTCCTGCCTTCAATCTTTCCCAGCCTTATGGTCATTTCCAATGAGTCAGATCTTCGCATCAGGTGGCCAAAGTATTAGAGCTTCAGCATCAGCATCAGTCTTTCCAATGAATATTCAGGATTGATTTCCTTTAGGATTATCTGGTTTGATCTCCCTGCAGTCCAAGGGATTCTCAAGAGTCTTCTCTAACACCACAGTTTGAAAACATCAATTCTTTGGCACTCAGCCTTCTTTATGGTCCAACTCTCACATTCATACAACTCTCACATCCATGTTGGAAAATCCATAGCTTTGACTAATTGGACCTTTGTCAGCAAATGAATGTTTCTGCTTTTTAATATGCTGCCTAGGTTTGTCATAACTTTTCTTCCAAGAAGCAAGCTTCTTTTTTTTTTTTTTTTTTTTGTCATGGCTGCAGTCACCATCTGCAGTGATTTTGGAGCCCAAGAAAATAAAGTCTGTCACTGTTTCCATTGTTTCCCTATCTATTTGCTATGAAGTGATGGGACCAGATGCCCTATGCAATGAAATATTTTCAGATGTTTAAAAAAAAGAATGAAATAATACCATTTGCAGCAACATGGATGGACTTAGACATCATTATTCTGAGTGAAGTCGGTCAGAGAAAGATAAATATCATATGGTATCCCTTTTTTGTGCACATGAAGTTTTAATTGGATTAAAAGATCTTTGGAATTAGGGAAACAGCTACTGTAATTTCACATATGACAAGGTGTAGGATATAATGGCCCTGCAGTGGATGACCAAGGCACATGGAGAACACATCTTAGGAAATGAGAAGGTTTAGGATTTGGAAGGCCAGGAGGTTGGCTGGGTCCCGCATGTGAATGTGGAATTCATCATGAGTAATGACTGTTTTAAGAAAAGAGAGGAAGAAAACAAAGAACTGGGACCTAAATTTTCATGAATGAGAGGGATCAGAAGGTTGGCAGAAGTTGTGGACATTGAATGTTGTAAACTTCAAAGGAACTAAGAATTTTTGAAGGAGGAAAATAGGGTGCATGTGATACTGACAAGCAGAAATAATATCCACTCTGTCTCTTGGCCTTAAGAGTCATAGGACATGAGAGATAGGTATATAGGTGGGCAGATACAGTGATAGACAAATGTATCTTCTGCTGGCAACTTTGTATTATTGGTACAACAGGTTGAGTGATTTCCAATGATGGTGATGTATAAACCTTGTGGGTTACAATCCATCATTGGATAGGCTGAGGAAATTTATAGAGTGCTAAAAATATTTAAAAGCCTACAGAAAGACTTCTAAACTATAAAATTGAGGAAAATGGTGCTTGATTTTTCAAAAGCAAAATGCTTCTGTATAAAGATTATTTAAAACTGCTCTGACACAAAAGATAACAGAAACTGAATTACAAGTGTCATGTGTAGTTTATAAAATCAACCTGAGGCACTGTTATCATAAAAGGTTAGGAACCAGTAGAATACAATAGCAAAGAGGATGAAATAAAATTATAACTTGAAAGTGTTTGAAAAGGTAAACATTTTTATACACATACAAGGTCATAGCACTATTATGAAATGCAAATTGAGTATGAAATAAGAGATTAGCCTTCTGGCACTTTCCTCTGTAGGTATAGTGTTCATTTCTCAGCTCTGTCTAAAACTTAGGTTGGAACATAAATTTGTTGAGTATTTAGGGTCCCCAGCATAGCAGGGCACACAAGTATTTGAAAAAACAAGTTCTTCACTTATGAGGTAGATGAACTCTTTACAAAAAATTATTAGAGGGGAAAAAAAATCATGTAGCCAACTACTAAATACTGTGCTCAGAGCTCAAGCATAACAAGGATTCAGAAAAGGTAATCATCATTAAGAGTCAGAGTGAAATTAATTAGAAGAGCATCCTTTACACTGAACTTTGCTCCTCAATCTATTGATTTATTATGTGACTGTCATCAGTAAGAACTTGTAGCACATAAAAAAAATTAAACAAAACTAACTAGAAAAATACAAATGAAAGCACATTTTATCTTCTGACAAAAAGGTCCTTTTGAAGAGTTTTCTGCCCATAATAACAACAAAAGCTGACTTAAAAAAAAAAAGTCCAACTATCAAACCAAAGTATCAGTGATTTACACCTTTTTAACTCTCATGCCAGTAATTGAGAAACCCTCCACAACAAACCACTAACTCATTTCAGAAAGATTTACTGAGCATGTACTTCCAACTCAGGCAAGTATGATGTGTTGGTGGTGATATTCATTCCGTTTAAGAAACAGCCTCTGCCTTTAAGGAATTTGGGATCTAACTGGGAAAATACAATTAAAACAGAGAAAATGTGCAAGACAGTAAATAAATAGGCATTCTCTTTTACCAAAGCTGATGCCCAATAAACTCATGGTTCAGTGTTTAGTGTTTTAAGTGCTGCAAAAGTGAGGTGTTGCTGTTGTTGCTCATTGGCTAAGTTGCGTCCAACTCTTTGAGACCCCATAGACTGCAGCATGCCAGGTCTCCCTATCCCTCATTATTTCCCAGTGTTTGCCCAAGTTCATGTCCATTGAATCAGTGATTCTATCCAACCATCTCATCCTCTGTCATCCCCTTCTCCTCGTGCCTTCAATCTTTCCCAGCATCAGGGTCTTTTCCAATGAGTCAGCTTTTTGCATCAGGTGGCCAAAGTATTAGAGCTTCAGCTTTGGCATCAGTCCTTCCAATGAGTGTTCATTGTTGATTTACTTTAGGATTGACAGGTTTGATCTCATGGAGAAAGACCTGTAAAGCCCAGAGGACATGAGGAAGGCCTCAAAGAAGAAGTGGAGATGAAGTCAACTTGATTTGAATAGAGGAAGGCAGAAGAAAAGGAGAAATAAACAATGAGGAGCAGCTTCTCTGTTGAAGATGATGCTGGGCATGAAAAAAAAAAAAAATAATAGGAAATACCTGTGCATCCTCAAAAGTCCAGAAAATAAAAATGATGTGCATCTTAGACCTTGACTAAATGGTAAATAATTTCAAATGTTATTTTGTTGAGTGAATACAAATATATATTACAGAGTATAATGTGAAAAGTGCAGACACTTTTCAAGTGACAGAAGAGAGCTTATTATTTGAAGTCATTTCAGAATATGAAGTAATGGACCGTGAACAATAAGAACAGTTTGTCAGAAAAGACAAAAAAATTATTTAACAGGAAAAGTAGAATTGGGTCTGGCAGTGGTCAAAATATATTAAGTGAAGGAAATATAATGATAGATAAATAAAGATGAAAATTTTGAAAGCTGAGTAAGTAGGTTGTTGAAGCCAAATGTAGGAGTTTTGCCTCCTGGTATGTTTTCCAGTATTCTTCTCTGGAAAATTCCATGGACAGAGGAGCCTGGCAGGCTACAGTCCATGGGGTTGCAAAAAGTCGGACACAACTGAGCGACTGAGCACCCACCCTATCATTTACTTCCTGAATTACATTAGAACTTAACATGGTAGAAATAGAGAAAAATTTAAAGTCCCTAACAGAAAATACAATATAATGGTTAATCTGCCACGAATGTACAGAATATACTAGAAGTGGCAATCGCAGTAGATGTGTCTTGGGAATGCTACAACTTAAAAGGTTATTGCAGTTAACCAACCTTCCCCTGGTGAAGACATGTCTTGAAGTAATTCACAACAACAACAACAACCAAAAGTCTGAAGAAAGCAGGGGTAAGAGCACTGTGGAATATATGTGAAGGCTAATTATAAATAATTAGCTCCCTAGGGGCTCAGGCAGTAAAGAATGTACCTGCAGTGCAGGAGACCCAGACTCAATCCCTGCATTGGGAAGATTCCCTGGAGAAAGAGATGGCTACCCACTACAGTCTTCTTGCCTGGAGATTTTCATAGACAGAAGAATCTGGTTCTAAGTTATATATAAAATTCTCAGTCTTACTAATCAAAATGGCTTCTGATAGTAGGAGATAATACAGCTACTTAGATTTGTGTTTGCATGTTGAAAAGATATAAGCACTCCAATGTTTATTGCAGCACTGTTTACAATAGCCAAGAATGGAAGCAACCTTGATGTCCATTAACAGGAGAATGGATAAAGAAGATGCGGTTTATATATGCGTGTGTATATATGTATATATATATATATAGAGAGAGAGAGTAATGCACAATAGAATATTACTCAGCTATAGAAAAGAATGAAATAATGCCATTTGCAGCAACATGGATGGACCTAAAGATTGTCATAATAAATGAAATAGGTAAGACAGAAAAAGACAAACACCACACTGGCATCACTTGTATGTGTAATCTAAAAAAAGATACAAATGAACTTACATACAAAGCAGAAATAAAACTCATAGACATGGAAAGCAAACTTATCATTACCAAAGAAGAATGAACAGGGGAAGTCTAAATTAGAAGTTTGGGATTAATGTGTACACGTGACTATGTATAAAACAGGTAAACAACGAGGGCCTACTGTACAGCACAGGGAACTGTATTAAATATTCTATAATAACCTGTAAGAGAAAAGAATCTGAAAAAGAATACACATATACCCATATATTATATATATAAATGAATCACTTTGCTATAAGCCTGAAACTAACACAACATTGTAAATCAACTATACTTCAATAAAAAATAAAATGAAAATGAAAAAGATGTAGCATCTATACTTTCTGTAGCTGGAATCTCAAGCAAGAAACATGTAAACCTAAGACAGCTCCACATCCCTTTTGACGCATCTGCTAGATTTCCACGGACACCTGTGTCCACACTTGAAGCCAGAGATAGGGCTGGAAGCAGGCACTGTTGCTGGGGGTTGACCCTAGGAAGGGATCACTGTTCCCACAGGTTGCCAACTCATTAGGATAAAGGAGAGGAAGATGGGCTCCCTGTCTGCTCTGACTGCTGCATTTAACACATTCCCTGGTGAAAAAGAGAAGTCACCACGGCCTGAGAGTCCACACACATAGGCCAGGGACATGAGCCTGTTGCACTGCATAATGCCATTAGAAAGTGGGAGCTTAATTGGCTACCACTTACCGCTTGTGGCTGGTGTTAATGTTTCCATAAAGGAGAGAAAAAGACAGTTTGGGGCTAGTGATCTTGAAGACTGTGGCTGCCTCCAGCTGGGTGCCTTAAAGAGAGTGTTGACAATTTTATTATAAACCTCTCCTGGATGAGCTTCTCACTTTCATCTATAGTTTGTCGCTTTTCACACTAATGTGACTAATAATTTGCTTAAATCACTTTTGCCATATTTTAAAAACAGAAAGAAAATGTGGCTTTTTGAGAGCAGCTGAGATCACAGGCTGGTTTTCTGTCTTTGCATTATTCTAACATAAAAGCAGTCGTGGGGAACAGGAAAGAGAGACAGAGAGTGATTTCAGCAGCTTTTCACCAATTTACAGGAGCCTTTCAGCAGTGTAAAAGAAATTTTTGTGAGATTTTTAAGATTCAGTACAGTATAATTTCTCTTTCCCCCCGTGAATCTCAGTGATGCCACATTCCTACTTCCACTAGCGAGAGAGAGAAGGAATCATGACCTTTTTCCCTCCAGTCATAATGAAATCCAGACCACAGTAGAGAACGGCCTATCCTGGAGAAAGAGGAGGGTTTGATCTAGCATCAGAAAATTCACCTTCCACGGAAAGTAATGAGTCAGGTCACATGAAGGTCAGACAGGCAGTAGGTCCAGGGTAACACTGAGTTCCAATATCTTTTACAAATTATTTGATCATTGAAATAAAGTAACTACTTCGATGCTTGAACAAACCATTCACTTGGCTGGTTTGCTGAGAATGTAGCCTTCCCCTGAAAATGAGACATTCCTTACTCCCTTTTCTGTAACCCACACTCTCTCAACAAGAGAAGAAAGACTAACACATAGTGCATATTACTGGCTTCTGTTTATTATCTTTCATGATTATTTAAAAGACTAGAAATAACACATGTAAAATACCTCCCAAAGTTTCTACCACAAAGAAAATACCAGTGGTCATTATCATCATCATCATCATTACAGGCATATAATCAAGACATCTTTTTGTATTTGTCTCCCCAGCTAAGTTGTTAGTTACTAGAAGACAAGCATGATACCTTCACTTATTCATTTAATAAACAGCTATTAAACACCTTTGGTGTTCACAGTGCTGTGGTTTGGATGGAGATAAATGGAGGAAAAGCCAATAGCAATCTCAGAATTTCCAGACTAAACTATCTGCCCAAGGTATCAGAACCCCATCACCTTCTATATTCCCTTCACTTGGCACTTACCACACCATATTTTAAATGTCTATTTAAGACAATGTCTACTGTCTTAATAACAATTATGATGTAATCTAAATCAATCAATCAATAACTGTGGAGTCAGAGAAGACCTTCCTTGGTTTATTCATAATTGTATGAATTTAATGAATACCAGTTGATCATTTTATTAAGGATTCTACATATAAGAGCAGAAACAAGAATCACTATTGTATTTTGAAACATTAAAATTTACATGAAAATTTTCCCCTTAGCCATTAAGTTTAGTTTATGAGTTCCCAAATTTTATTTTTGGGGCTCCAAAATCACTGCAGATGGTGACTGCAGCCATGAAATTAAAAAACGCTTGTTCCTTGAAAGGAAAGTTATGACCAAACTATACAGCATATTAAAAAGCAGAGACATTACTTTGTCAACAATGGTCCATCTAGTCAAGGCTATGGTTTTTCCAGTAGTCATGTATGGATGTGAGAGTTGGACTATAAAGAAAACTGAGTGCCGAAGAACTGATGCTTTCAACTGTGGTGTTGGCGAAAACTCTTGAGAGTACCCTGGACAGCAAGGAGATCCAACGAGTCCATCCTAAAGGATATCAGTCCTGAATATTCATTGGAAAAACTGATGCTAAAACTGAAATTCCAATACTTTGGCCACCTGATGTGAAGAACTGACTCATTTGAAAAGACCTTGATACTGGGGAAAATTGAAGGCAGGAGAAGAGGATGACAGAAGATGAGATGGTTAGATGACATCACCGATTCAATGGACATCAGTTTGAGTCAACTCCAGGAGTTGGTGATGGACAGGGAGGCCTGGTATGCTGCAGTCCATGGAATCACAAAGAGTCGAACACGACCGAGCAACTGAACTGAACCGATCTCCCAAATTTTAGAGTAAATACTGAAAGTGAAAGTCTCTTAGTCATGTCTGATTCTTTGCAACCCCATAGAGTCCATGGAATTCTCCAGGCCAAAATACAGGAATGGGTAGCCTTTCCCTTCTTCTGGGGATCTTCCTAACCCATGGATCAAACCCAGGTCTCCCACTTTGCAGGCAGATAGTTTATGAGCTGAGACACCAGGGAAGCCCAAGAATACTGGAGTGGGTAGCCTATCCCTTCTCCGGCGGATCTTCCTGACCCAGGAATTGAACTGGGGTCTCCTGCACTGCAGACAGATTCTTTACCAGCTGAGTTACCAGGGAAATAGATTATATATTATTTTATAAATTTTTGACAATTCGCATCCATGATTCCTTAAACACTGAAAATATATTTTCTTTGTGTACCATGTTTTGTTTTCCAGAATGCAAATGGAAAATATGAAATCATATGAAGATCAAATCAGTTCAGTCACAGTCATATCTGACTCTTTGCAACCCCATGGACGGCAGCATGCCAGGCCTCCCTGTCCATCACCAACTCTTGGAGTTTACTCAAACTCATGTCCATTCAATTGGTGATACCATCCAGCCATCTCATCCCCTATTCTCCCCTTCTCCTCCTGCCTTCAATCTTCCCCAGCATCAGGGTCTTTTCAAATGAGTCAGTTCTTTGAATCAGGTGGCCAAAGTACTGGACTTTCAACTTCAGCATCAGTCCTTCCAATGAATATTCAGGACTGATCTCCTTTAGGAGGGACTGGTTGGATCTTCTTGCTGTCCAAAGGACTCTCAAGAGTCAACAGCACAGTTCAAAAACATCAGTTCTTCAGTGCTCAGCTTTCTTTACAGTCCAACTCTCACATCCATACGTGGTGACTGGAAAAATCATAGCTTTGGCTAGATGGACCTTTGTTGGCAAATAATGTCTCTGCTTTTTAATATGCTGTCTAGGTTCATCATAGCTTTTCTTCCAGGGAACAATTGTCTTTTAATTTCACGGCTGCAGTCACCATTTGCAATGATTTTGGAGACCAAAAAAATAAGGTCTGTCACTGTTTCCACTGTTTCCCCATGTATTTGCCATGAAGTGATGGGACCAGATGCCATGGTCTTAGTTTTCTGAATGTTGAGTTTTAAGCTAGCTTTTTCACTCTCATCTTTCATTTTCATGAAGAGGCTCTTTAGTTTCATAAAGAGCCTCTTTCATGAAGAGGCTCTTTAGTTCTTCTTCGCTTTCTGCCATAGAGTAGTGTCATCTGCATATCTGAGGTTATTGACATTTCTCCCAGCAATCTTGATTCCAGCTTGTGCTTCATCCAGCCCAGCATTTCTCATGATGTACTCTGCATATAAGCTAAATAAGCTGGGTGACAATACACAGCCTTGACATACTCCTTTCCTAATTTGGAACCAGTCTGCTGTTCCATGTCCAGTTCTAACTGTTTCTTCTTGACCTGTATACAGATTTCTCGGGAGGCAGATCAGGTGGTCTGGTATTCTCATCTCTTGAAGAATTTTCTGGTTTGTGGTGATCCACACAGTCAAAGGCTTTGGCATAGTCATTAAAGAAGTAAATGTTTTTCTCGAACTCTCTAGCTCTTTTGCTGATCCAGCGAATGCTGGCAATTTGATCTCTGATTCCTCTGCCTTTTCTCAATCCACATTGAACATCTGTACGTTCAGGATTCATGTACTGTTAGAAGCCTGGCTTGGAGAATTTTGAGCATTACTTTGCTAGCATGTGAGATGAGGGCAATTGTGCGGTAGTTTGAGCATTCTTTGGCATTGATTGCCTTTCTTTGAGACTGGAATGAACACTGACCTTTTCCAGTCCTGTGACCACAGCTGAGTTTTCCAAATTTGCTGACATATTGACTGCAACACTTTCACAGCATCATCTTTTAGTATTTGAAGTAGGAATTCATCAGGAATTCAACAGGAATTCATCATTTCTAAATTGAGATGTGAGATTTCCTTTAGTTAAGGATCTGAGTCAATTATAAATGATAATAAGGTAAAATCATGAACTTCCAAATACTACTTAGCTGGGGGAGACTTCTCAGAGATGTTTAGATCACAAATGTACTAAACTGTGACTCCAGATTCTCTCATCAAAGAGAGAACTTTCACACTATCCCTAGTCTACCAGGTTTCCCACTTTAAGGATAACTAATCACTGTTCGCTTATCATAAAAATTTCTACTTACATTCCAAGTTGCAAGTTATGATTCCACTTTAATTGCAATTGCAAGAAATAAAAGGTGAATTTTTTAAATCTTGATTTTACCCCCAACATCTATTTCAAAAGCCACTTTTCTGATCAGGGGACTTGAATGGCCTTCAGAACAAGAAATTTATGTCAGATTCTTAGGCTGCAGGCAAAAGATAGATGCAGGCATAGAAGACACATCTGTATGTCAGCAGAAATTCTGTACTTATTAAATGATAGGTAGAAAGTAACAGTCTTAGTGCAATTAATTTCCTTCTTACCAGATATAATAAATAACATCATCATCTCAATGTAATCATCTTTGACAACAGAATCTATTTTAATGACTTTTAAGATACTGGGGTAGATGCAGCTTTTATGTCCTCTTAGAGTTTTCTAGAATTCACTACATGTTCTGTTCTCATTTGCTCTCCATTAAGACAAAACCCATTTTCTTCGATAACACTGCATCATTTCTACTGACATGCTAATGGATCCCACTGTGTGTTACAAGTTTATGACTATATGATTCATTTCTATGATAATCTTACTCTCATTAATATAACAGCTCGAATTGTAGTACATTAATTCCTGAAATATCCACATTCACATCCTAATGACTTTTTCAACCCTTAATGTGTTTTAAAAGAGAAGAGTCACTTTGTTCTGTAATAAAAAAAAAAAACCTTTGGAAGACTACAACTAACTCCCTAGTATTGGCTCCACAAAATGGTAGGAATATAGCAATTCCACACTTTGTGTTCATGCAGAGCATCTCCTCAAAAAGAACTCAAAGAACAGAATAAGAAAATTGAAACAATAGTGAATAAAAATAAATGTTCAAAGTAATTCATCACAGATACTTAATCTGACATATGTGATTCATATCTGAACTGAATTTGGGAGGAAATGGAAATAGTAATTTTAACCCCCACGTAACCAGCACCAAAATGAATTTGGAATTATAGAAAAGCGAGTTTATGTAAAGTTATAGATTTCACTTAAGATGGCAGAAAGATGGCTTAAAATTATAATACAGCCATAGATGTGTGTATCCTTTTCTTCAGAAACATACCTGCTCGTATTGAAGACAGATATATTCATGGAAATAAGTTAGAGAGCCTGTAATAAATGCTAAAAGAGAATGGAAATGAAATCATATATAATGAGGTGGAGAATTTTTTTTTTTTTTAATCTTAAGAGTTGACATGAGGATTTCTTTCCATGTAGGATCTATCCTTGAGAAAAATAGCCCACTTGGGGCCATTTCCACTTGGAATACCAAAACACTGGAGAAGAGAACTAATTTCATCCATATGAAACAATAAGAATATACAGAGAAAAGGAAGAAAGTAGGAGGAAAGGAAATAATTTAGAGAGATGGAGAGTGACTGAGAATATTGAAGAGTAAAGGCTGAGAAATCACCATGCTAGAAGGATAGCTAAAAGAAAAATTAACTAATGATGATGGTCTGAAACTGATCTAAGTCTTGTAGGGATGAGTTACACAATTTTGGTGGTCCTCATTAAGCAAAAAAAAAAAAAAAAAAAAAAAGAACTCCACATTTCAAATTACAAGCAGATCTTTGAAAGAAACATGAGCAAGTAAGAGCCCATGAAACTTCATCCATTACACAGAAATTCATAACTAGCCAGAAGTGCCATTCCATTTCAAGACGTTTTCTCTATAACATGTAAACACTGTCTCAAACGCAGACATGTGAACAGTAGGGGAAATGTAGGGAGGGACAAATTTGAGGGATTGAGATTGACACATATTCACTACCGTGTGTAAGATAGATAGCTAGTGGGAAGCTGCTGCATAAATCAAGGAGCTCAGCTCTGCACTCTGTGATGACATAGTGGGTGACATAGAGGTGGTGGGAGGGAGGGCCAAGAGGGAAGGAATATATATATATACATATGACTGATTCATTTCATTGTACAGTAGAAGCTAACAGAACATTGTAAAGCAATTACAATCTAATAAAAATTTCTGGTAGTTATGTACAGATGTGAGAGTTGGACCATAAAGAAGGCTGAGCACTGAAGAAATGGTGTTTTCAAACTGTGGTGTTGGAGAAGACTCTTGAGAGTCCTTTGGACTACATGGAAATCAAATCAGTCAGTCCTAAAGGAAATCAAACTTGAATATTTATTGGAAGGACTGATGCTGTAGTGAAGCTCTAATACTTTTGCCACCTGGTGTGAAGAGCAGACTCACTGGAAAAGACCCTAATGCTGGGAAAGAGTGAAGACAGGAGAAAGGGAGGACAGAGGATGAGATGGTTTGATGGCACCACTTATTCAATGGACATGAGTTTGAGCAAGCTCCAGGAGATGGTGAAGGACACGGAAGCCTGGAGTGTTACAGTCCGTGTGGTCACAGTCAGACTGAGTGACTGAACAACAAAAGATAGACGGTAAAAAAGTAAACTTGCCCCAATAAACACACACACACACACACACACACACACACATATTCAGTAAACCTCTTAACTCAAAATGCCTTGAGCAAATGCTATTTTTTTGGATGTGGGAAATCAAAAAGGAAGCTAAATTTCTCATGAGTAGAAGGTGATCCTGAGAGTGTAAGTCCACTGGAAGCTCACAGAAATCCTGATGGGGCCATGAAATCTGGGAGGCTGGGAAATTAACTTCACTTAGCTCTTGAATGGAGAGAGGCCCTCAGCTCACATTTTGGGTACACAAACTGAGCTTAAACTACAGGTTCTCTAGCCCAAGGTGCCAAAGGAGAGATATGTCACCATACAGGCCAAAACTTGCAGAAAAACAAGGTGCAGTGGCGAGGATAGGCTTTAATTAGGGTCCTCATTCATCTATATATAGCCATCTTTGAAAATTCCTGACTCACTTACTAATGATTTTGTCTTCTTAAAGGAACCCACAGGCAGGCTTGAGGCATTGCATTAAGCAGGAGATGCAATGGTTCCAGTTTTCAAGAAGGGCAGAATAACTTGACAGGTAAGGATGCTAGGAGAAGGCTTCAACTCTTATTAGTTGTGTGGTTTTAGGCAAAGTTGCTTAATACTGTAATGATTCCACTTCCTAGTATATAAAACAAGGATAATATAGGGCATATGTCATTTAGCTACTGTGAAAAGTAGATGTTATAATTGATTTAAGCATTTAATGTGTGTGTGTGTGTGCTCAGTTGGGTCTAACTCTTTGCAACCCCAAAGAGTCTTCATTATCCATTCATCTATTGATGGACACTTGGATTATTCCTATATCTTGGTAATCGTAAATAATGCCGCCATGAACATTGAGATCCATATATGTTTTTGAATTAGTATTTCTGTTTTTGTTTTTTCAAAAATATATCCAGAAGCAGAATTACTGGATTATATGGTGGTTCTATTTTTAGTTTTTGAGAAACCTCCATATTGTTTTCCACAGTGACTGCACCAATTAACATTCCCACCAACAATAAACTAAAAAATATAACAGAAAAGAAGCAGACTCAAAGATGTAAGAAACAAATTCATAATTACCATTGGGAAGAGGAAAGAAAGAAGGGACAATACAGGGGTAAGTGTACTGACAATTAGGTATAAACTAAACTTTACAAAGGTGCATTGTAAAACACAGGGAATATAGCCAATATTTTATAATTTAATTATAAATGGAGTATAACCTTTAAAAATTGTGAATCACTATACTGCATAGCTGTAACATATAACATTGTATATCAACTATTCTTCAACTTTTGAAAATTATTTTAAAAAGTAAAAAATAAAAGATAAACATAAGGTTTTGACATTTAGTTTTATGATAATAACTTGAGAGAGGAAAGGCAATTGAGCTGCAGTAGCATATGCTAGAAAGAAAAAAGTTTTTATTTGACACTGAACACCACACTGTGGGCTTCCCAGGTGGCTCAGTGGTAAAGAAAGAATCTGCCTGCCAATGCAGTAGACACAGGAGACGCGGGTTCAATCCTCAAGTCAGGAAGATTCCTTGGAGGAGGGTATGACAACCCACTCCAGCATTCTTGCCTGGAAAATTCCATGGGCAGAGGAGCCTTGCGAGCTACTGTCCATGGGGTCGCAAAGTGTCAACATGTCTGAGCAACTGAGCACTCATGCACACACCACATTGTAGTCATTAAAAGATGACTGTGGTTCTGGACCCTGTTGATGATGGAGAGTCACTAGAGGGAGGAGACTGTGTTTCTCTATCACAGCTGCCTTCAAGTCTAGGTGGAAATTTCTCTCTGTTCTCGGGAGCCTGTTTGCACAGGGAGGGAGGACACATCAATTCAGTTGTAAAGGATCTGTAAAACAAGTCAGGTGAAAAACAGCAGGCGGATTACAGACTATGCCCTGGAGAAGATATAAAATGGCATGTTAGTTTTATACAAACATCTGAGGGGCTAGACGTCTGCACTACAGCCCCAGACTTACAGAAGCAGGATGGATGAATGTCATCCACAGGAAAGCAGATTTCGAACCAACAGAAGGATGAATACATAACAACGTAATAGTTCAAATCATAATGGTTTTGAGAGATTGTGAGCTCTTACCCCTGAAGTTTCCAATCCTTACATCACTCATTTACTCATTCAGTCAACAAGCTATGATTTAGTTCCTTCTGAATGCTCTATGTGACTGCTTCCATTTAGCTCCCTAGTGTCTTCCCTCATCATTCATCCTTTCTATTATCAAACTGTGGGCACTGTGACCTTTCATTCATCATCAGAAACATCCATTCTCTTTCCTTCCTAGAATACTGTTTGCATTTCTTAATTCCCAGTCATCTTTCCCAGGATACTTTCCCTGATATCAAAACCTGAATAAAATCCCACACCCCTCCAGGTTTACTGACCATAAATTCACAAACCATTAAATTCTCCCATTGCGTGTGCCAGTTAATGAGTTTTAGTAAATAGATGTAGCTTTACAAACAACCCTCCCATTTGGCTTTGAAATGTTTCTGGCATCCCCCAAAGTTCTAGTATATCCATCTGGAAGGAATCTCTATTACCAGAACCAGGACACCATTGATCTGCTTTCTGTCTGTATAATTTTATCTTATTTAGAAACTTCATATACTATACTGAATCATTACACATGCATTCTTTCACTTAGAATGTTTTTAAAGTTCATAAATGTTGTCATATGCAACAATATTTTGACCCTTTTAATTGCAAATAATATTCCATTGCAAAGATATGCCTCATTTTGTTTATTCATCAATTAGAGAGGGACATTTGGTTCGTTTTCAGTTTGAAGTTATTATTAGCAATGCTACTATTAGCATTTATAGAGAGGTCTTTGTGTGGATATGTTTTCATTTTTATTAAGTAAGCACCTAGAAGAAGTGGCAGGTAACGTGGCAAGCATGCAGCTAACATTTTAAGACATGATAAACTACTTTACAAAGTAACTCTGTTATATTACATTCCCACAAACAATATATCAGGGTTCTAATTTTTCAGTATTCTTGACAACACCTGGTATTTGCTTTTTAAAATGCTAGCCATTTTAGAGGGTGCAGTGGGTATGTTACTCTGGGTTTTTTTTTTTCTCTAATGACTAACAATGTTGAGCATGTTTTCATGTGCTTAGTTGCTACCCATATGTTGAAATGCCTATTCAAAATATGTGCATATTTTACTTGGATTGTTTTTCTTCTTATTGAATTATAAGAGTCTTTCATACATTGTGGACACAAATCCTTCATCAGGTAAACTCAAGACAGATCAATATATTCAAGGTATATTGTCTTGAATTCTCTGGCTTTTCTAATTTCTTACTATTATCCTTTTAAGAGAAATGCTTTACTGTTTAGATAAATTCCATTTATCATTTTTTTCTTATAGATTATGCTTTTGATGTTATCACATCTCAAATCTCTCTGTATAACTGAAGTTTACAATGATTTTCTCATGTGTTTTATACTTTTAGTACTTACATTTATGTGATCTGTTATGTGTTAATGTTTGTTATAGCTGAGTTAAGAAGGTAGATTTCCTTTTTCTGTCGTTCTTTTTTTTTTTCTTTGCATATGGTATCCAGTTGTCCCAGCATCATTTGTAAGTAAAACTGTATTTCCCGATAGACCTACCTTGCACTTTTGCCAAAATCAATCAGTCACAGTAATCATGTCAAAATCATGGACACCCATGAATTTCATATTGTAAATAACAATTATATATAAATGTAAGATATTTATAAGTAGACTCATTAAAATGCATATGCATTAAATTGTTCAATAAAAAATAATCGGTGTCTATTTACAACAATGTAAATAATCTTAACGATGAACTTCCCTAGTGATTCAGCGGTAGAGAATCTGCCTGCCGATGCAAGAGGCATGGCTTCGATCTCTAGGTCAGGAAGATCCTCTGGAGGAGGAAATGGCAACCCACTTCAGTATTCTTGCCTGGGAAATTCCATGGACAGAGGAGCCCGGTGGGCTACATGCTATGGGATCTCAAAGAGCCAGACACGACTTAACGACTAAACAACAGCAAATCTTGACAATACAAAGGCAAATCAGATATAGAGTCTGCTGTCAAAACATTTACCATCTAGGCTCAGAAGTGGCAAAGGTTTGAAGAAGACAAAGGTGAAATGGATATTTAGGCAAGAGAGAGGTTACCTCTAACTGAGAATATCTGCAAAGGCTTCTTGGAGAAGATGATGGAGTTCAAAACAGAACTTGACGGGTGAGTGGAATCAATCCTATAGAAATAAACTGAAGGACTTTCCACGTGAGAATCCAGCCTGGACACAGGTGAAGAGACAAGAGAGGAGGGAAGGGGGTATTAGGGCAACATATAGGAAATATCCAAAAGAGACAGGATGATAATATGGGAAAATAAATCTGAAAAAGTTACAGTCAGACTGAAGAATTGTATTTTATTTTCTAAGCAGTAGAAGTCACTTAAGGTTTATGAGCAAAAGGATGTTGTGATTGATGCTCAGAGCTGCGACAGTACCAGTAAAATGAAACTGTTAAAAAACATTTACCATCATTTCTAAAAGCATTTAATTTCACTAGGAGATGCTGTAGTTTAGTTCCTGTTCTGAAAGTTTCTCTGCTTATTCTTATATTGACACCAAGCAAATTAGATTTAAAAATTTCTTTAGATTTGGGCATTCTTTTTTCTTGAGCTACATTCATATATTTATTTAATATGTATGTGTGTGTATATATATATATATATTACTTTAAAGAGATTTATAAATACCTTCTCTGTGATAGATTATGGATACATATTGGTTTATAAAGCTTGGGGTGGAGTAGGGGGACTTTATGAAGCAAATTCACACACACACATACATTCGCATACATTAACCTCATTATTGTGATTACTAGTGAGCAATAACATATTTAAAAACCTTAGTACTTTGAAAGTTAATTTCACATATACATTAACTTATTAATCCTCATGAAAGCCATCTGAGGACAGTAGGACAAGCCTCAATTTACACAGGAGAACACCGAAGAACAAAGGATTAATTTGTTCATGATCATAAGACTATAACATTAGAAAGTTAGTATTCTAATCCAGATCTTCTGATCCTAAACCCAATAATCTTGTCATGGTGTTTAAAGGTTTTAATTACAGATTTGTTCCTAAGTTAACATGGAGAAATGCCAAAGTCTGGGTTAATACATGGCATGATGTGCAGCACTAATAAAGCAGCCTGTCCATTGTGGTGCATGTTTTGACACTTTGTTCTCCCTCCCAAGCACCCCAGCCCAGCCCTCCCAGCTCCCCATTCCACACACACCATGGGAGGATCCTTAACAAACACCAATCAGGTCTAGTTCTGACTGCTTACCTCTGGGTCACATATGTGGTAGTTCATACTCTCAGAGAGATTTGATCTCTTAACTGAGCAGTCATTTGTCAAATGTTTGAAACACTCAGTTCAAAGCCTCTCAGGACAGAAAGATACAAAAGATAGAAAGAATAAAATAAGAGCTGAGAAAACTGGAGTGGAGTGTAAATAGGTCAAAGATTTTTAATTGCTTCCAAACTGCTGAATATGGCCTAGAAATATGTCCTTAATTCAGGAAGACCAGTCTCAAAGGAGATCATTCTAGATAAGGGCCAAAATGTTGAAGTTTAATGCTTTCTAAAATAGATGATCATTTTGCAAAGCTACAGTTTTACTGTTGCCTTGATATTGTGATTCAGTCAGTCAAAGAACTAAACATTTTTTAAGTAAACCGTTTATATTTTGTCAGAAACCTGTTTAGGAAATTTCTAGCAGTACCAATGGTATTATATGAGAAATTTATTTTGAAATAAAGTTTAACCTTTCCACAAAGGAGGTACTAAGAATTCTGCCAGAATCATAAAATCTATATGCAAAGAGTCACACTTCTTCATTTGTGATTTATACTATTGTGTGATATTTTAGGATGCAGTGGTGGTGCTAGTGGTAAAGAACTAATGCAGGAGACATAAGAGATGCAGGTTCAACCCCTGGATCAAGAAGATTCCCGTGGAGAAGAGTGTGGCAACCCACTCCAATATTCCCGCCTGGAGAATCCCATGGACAGAGGAGCTTGGTGGGCTACAGAACATGGGGTCGAAAAGAGTTGGACACAACTGAAGTGACTTAGCAGGCACTCTTATGGTATTTTAAGGAACAAGATTTAATAACACGTTTTGTTCTTTGTTGTTTAATTGCTGAGTCTTGTCTGACCCCATGAACTTGTAGCCCACCAGGCTCCTCTTGTCAATGGGATTTCCCAGGCAAGAATACTAGTGTGGGTTGCCATTTCCTTCTCCAGGGGATCTTCCCAAGCCAGGGATTGAACCTATGTCTCCTGTCTTGGCAGATGGATTCTTTACCACTGAGCCACAAGGGAAACACACTAAACAACATAATCTAGGTCAAATGGAGAAGAGAAATTAAAGGCCACACCTCAAATATGACATGGAAACAGAATCCTAAGAAACAATTAAGTGAAAATTGTCCTAGACTGTCCGACACATTAAAAGGCTTAAGGTGAGTACAAGTGCCTGAGGAAAATTACTTAAACACAACATTTTTGCATGTAACACTTTAGTATCTAATAAATGTGTTTCTTTTGATATAATTATCATATCAATAGCCTTAAAATGGAAATTAGTTTAATTTCTGGGAGGTTAGCATGGCATTATCTCCAGGGAGACAAAGGAACATCAATTTTTTTTAACTTTTTGTTTTGAAATCATTATATATTTATAAGAAGTTGCAAAAAAATGTTCAGAAACATCCAAAGAATCCCTTTTTATCCAGCCTCCTTAATTTTAGCATCTTACATAACTACACTAAATTTCAAAACCATGAAACTGATCTTGATACAGTAAATAGAATTTATTCAAATTTCACCAGTTTTGCATGCACACATGTATGTGTGTGTGTGTGCATGTGTGTTTTCATGCAATACTGTCAAATATATAGATTCATGGAACAACCTCCATAATCAAGATGCAGAACAGATCCATTGCCACTTTGCTCCCATAGAGCTTCTTTTAAAACTCCAGTTGCTCCCTATTCTTAACTCCCCAAGCAACACTCTGTTTTCCATCTTTGTAATTTTCTTATTTTTAGAAGATTCTATAAATGGAGTTACACAGTATCTAAATTTCTATGTTCTTACTCAGCAGAATTCCCTCATGGTTCATCCAGGGTGATCTGTGTATCAATAGTTTTGTTCTTTTCCACTACTGAGTAATATTCCATGGTATGGATATACCATACTTTGTTTATCCATTCACCCATAGATATTACAAATAAAACTACTTAAATTCACATTCAGGTTTTTGTTTGAAGATACATTTCATTTCTCTAGAGAGAATGTCCAAGAGAGCAATTTTTATGTCACATGCAAATGCACATTAACTTGCCTAAGAAACTGCCAAAATATTTTGCACAGAGGCTGTACCATATTACATTTTCACCTGCAAACTGTAGTGATTCAGTTTATCTACCTCCTCAGTGACTTCCCTGAAGGTTCAGGTGGTAAAGCGTCTGCCTACAATGCAGGAGATCCAGATGCAATCCCTGGGTCAGGAAGATCTCTTGGAGAAGGAAATGGCAACCCACTCCAGTATTCTTGCCTGGAAAATCCCATGGACGGAAGAGGCCAGTAGGCTACAGTCCATGTGGTTGCAAAGAGTCGGACACAATTGAATGACTTCACTCACCTCCTCAGCAGCATTTGTGGTTATCACTATTTTGCATTTTAGCCATACTAACGGGGATATAAAACCTTCTGCACAACGGCACTTATCTCACACGCTAGCAAAGTAATGCTCATAATTTTCCAAGTCAGTCTTCAACAGTACATGAACCATGAACCTCCAGATGTTCAAGCTGGATTTAGAAAAGGCAGAGGAACCAGAGATCAAATTGCCAACATCTGTTGGATCATTGAAAAAGTAAGAATTCCAGAAAAACATCTACTTCTGCTTTATTGACTATGCCAAATCTTTTGACTGTGTGGATCACCACAAACTGTGGAAAACTCTTCAAAAGATGGGCATACCAGACCACCTGACCTGTCTCCTGAGAAATCTGTATGCAGGTCAAGAAGCAACAGTTAGAACTCAAGATGGAACAACAGACTGGTTCCAAATTGGGAAAGGAGTACATCAAGGCTGTATATTGTCACCCTGCTTATTTAACTTATATGCAGCATATATCATGGTAAATGCTGGGCTAGGTGAAGCATAAGCTGGAATCAAGGCTGCCGGGTGAAATATTAATAACCTCAGATACGCAGATGACACCACCCTTTTGGCAGAAAGCGAAGAAGACCTAAAGAGCCTCTTCATGAAAGTGAAAGAGGAGAGTGAAAAAGTTGGCTTAAAGCTCAGCATTCAGAAAACTAAGATCATGGCATCCAGTCCCATCACTCCGTGGCAAATAGATGGGGAAACAATGGAAACAGTGACAGACTTTGTTTTTTTGGTCTCCAAAATCACTGCAGATGGTGACTGCAGTCATGAAATTAAAAAACACATACTCCTTGGAAGGAAAGTTATAACCAACCCAGACAGCATATTAAAAAGCAGAAACATTATTTTGCCAACAAAGGTTCATCTAGTCAAAGCTATCATTTTTCCATCAGTCATGTATGGATGTGAGAGTTGAACTATAAAGAAAGCTAAGCACTGAAGAATTGATGCTTTTGAAATGTGGTGTTGGAGAAGACTCTTGAGAGTCTTTTGACCAGCAAGGAGATTCAATTAGTCCATCCTAAAAGAAATCAGTCCTGAATATTCATTGGAAGGATTGAAGCTGAAGCTGAAATTCAAATACTTTGGCCACCTGATGCAAAGAACTGACTCATTTGAAAAGACCCTGATGCTGGGAAAGATTGAAGGCAGGAGGGGAAAGGGAAGACAGAGGATGAGTGGTTGGATGGCATCACCGACTCAATGGACATGAGTTTGAGTAAACTCCAAGAGTCGGTGATAGACAGGGAGGCCTGGCTTGCTGCAGTCCATGGGGTCGCAGAGAGTCAGATACGACTGAGCTTCTGAACTGAACTGAACAATGATATCTCATTGTGGTTTTTAGTTTTTTTAATGTTTAATGACTATGCCATCTGTAGATCTACAGTGAAATGTCTGTTGCCCATTTTCTGACTGAACTGTTTGTATTTTTATTCCTAGGTTTTTAGTGTTCCTTTAGTGTTCTTTAAGTACAAGGATTGTGGGATTTTTTTTTTTTTTTTTTTTTTTTTTGGCCATGCCATGAGGCCTGCAGGATCTTTATTTAGTTCCTTGACCAGGGATTGAACCCATATCCCTGCTTTGGAAGCAAGTCATAACCACTTGACTGCCAGTGAAGTCCCTACAAGTTCATTAGCTGATATTTTCTCATGCACATAAATTTAAAAAAATAAATAATAAGAGAATGCTGACATGATATATACATAACTACATTATTTTCTCCAGGAAACATCCAGTCTAAGCAAGAGCCAGGAGTTCTGAGGAGAAATACAAACACTTACTGGGAGTCAGGGTTGGAAACAATGATAAACTGCTTTTGAAGGTGAAAACTTCTACTGCATTTTATTATCTTTCTCGAATTTAATCTCTTTGTGGCCCAGAGACTAAAAACATCAAGCACCTAGGAATACTAGATATGATTCCGTTATATTTGAGTTCACAGAATACCTTAAGACGAGAGAGAGTAGCATTTTCAAAATTTTTCTTATGATGCATGTAAATATTACTCTTGCTAATGTATTCTGACTTTGTTATAATCACTAAAAATAAACCAACCTGAAATTTTATATCCGCTAAAATCATATTTCAAAATGGCATACTGAGTCATAAAACCTATTTTAGTTTTAAGTTCTGCCTTTAAAATCCTATAGCTCTTAAAATATAATTCAACATAATTTCAATACAATACAAAATTTAGCTCTTTGTTCAAATGTTATTGTGAAATAAAACTGACTTTTAAAAGGGCTGGAAGGCAAATACAAAGTGTCTTGTGATCCCATTAGAAGCTTTCACTTTCCTTTTTGGTAGAGAATTCATGCATGAGATTATTGGACATATACTTAATGCCCTCGTGTCATTGTTTTTGACATTTAAAACTCATACCCCCTTCATATAAATGGTAGGTTAAAGGAAAATTGACATATAAAAGCAATTATATGTGGCATTAAAGTGCAATTTTAAAATATGTAAAAATGTAGTTTGCATAGAAAAGAAGTTAATGTTTTGCTTATATAACACTATTTGGTTGAGAAATGTCATGAAATAAACTTGTTTCACATTTCTATACTTACATTTTTTTTACATGAGTGATGCTATTAGCGCATCATCAGCGCTAATATGCCAGGGGTTCATATATAAATTCAGCGCATAAATGCCAGGAAATGATTTTAGAGTGTGTGTACTTGCATATCAAATTAATTACAGTGGGAACAGCAGTATTTTGCAAGCAATAGACATAGAATGTCTGAACGTTGAGGCATGTTAACATAAATGTGAGTGAAAACAAGTAGCTGAAGCCCAAGGCAACTTCAGAATACAAAGAAAACAATTTTAAAAAGGATTGGAAAATCGAATGGTTCTTGAAACTGTGGACACACTTGTGCTACCTGGTGACTAAAAGAAAAAGGATTGTTGTAAAACTCAGAATAAATAATGGTAGCCTGCCACCTAGAGGCAATCAGGTCATTTTGAACAGTTTGATGTATTTGGAGCTATTCTGACAGGTCCACAGGCGTGGAAAGCCTTCCCTGCAATTCACCTTCTACAATTTAAAAAGGGAGAATGTGAAGGGGAGTATTAGCAGATGTAAACTATTATATATAGAATGAATAAACAACAAGCTCCTACTGAATAGCCCAGGGAACAGTATTCAATATCCTGTGATAAGCCATAATGGAAAAGAATGTGAAAAAGAACGTGCACATATATACGTATACAAAGATACATGTGCATATAACTGAATTGCTTTGCTGTATCACAGAAACTACTACAACCTTGGAAATCAACTATACTTCAATAAAATAAATTTTAAAAATAGAAATAAACCATAAGCGAAAAAAGTTAAAAATTAAAAAATAAGGGAGAGTTTTTTATTCTGGAGAAAGATTGAAAATCTTTGGTTAGCTGTCAGGAAAAAAATCATATTCTAAAACATGGCAAGTATGGAAAGAAAGCTGTTGCAGGCTAACTTTATGGTGCGGTTTTCTGTTTCAAGCAAAAGAAAAATATCTGGAATCAGACATTCATGTGGGATGGAGTTTCTAGACCTATTTGATCTTGTTAAAGTTGAACAAGCTTGGAGAAGAGCCATAATGATGATCAGGCTTATTCTGTATTTTTATTTAAAGTGAAAACAAGACTTTTTTCCCCCTGAGATATCTCTGAAGAAGCACCCTCAAAATGCTTTTAAGATATATTTTTACAAGATGAAATGACTTTTCTACTACCAAAATATTACATTTTTAGTTCAAATTTCCAGAGAAAAATAAGGAGCATCCTCATTTTTCACTCTGATGTTTCCTGTGTTTTGTTTGAAATTGTCTTAGTTATTCATATCAATTTAGAAAAGAGATTGAGGGGGGAAATGTGAAAAATTAAATTCAAGTTATGATAGGTTAACAAAAATTGAATTTTATTTCTGTCCCATTTTACTAGTTCTCACATTAAAACACCCTGTGCCCTAGAAGAAAATACATGAAATGTCTTCACATCAACTTGACAATTATACAGTGACAAAACGTCTAGTGTGTCCCCATTCACAAAGACATTCTAAGGTGGTGTTTTCGCTAAGAATTGTCACGCTAAGCAGTTGGTTTAAATGCATAATATATAAAACTTTTAGGGAGAAAAGCTAGGAAGATATCTTTAGGATGTAGGGCTAAGCATTCTTGTACTTGACCCTAAAGGAAACATCGACAAAATGAACATCAAAATTAAGAACTTTTGTTCTGTGAAACATTCTGTTAAGAAGATGAAAAGACAAAAACAGGCTACAGACTGGGAGATGGATTTGTCAATATCTGAAAAAGAACTAATATCTAGAATATGCAAAGAACCCTCAAAACTCAACAATAAAAAGAATCTAGTTAGAAAATAGACGATACCCATTTCACATAAGACGATTTACAGACAGCAAATAAACACATGAAAAGATATTCAACCTTATTAGACTTTAGGGAACTTAAAACCAAAATGGTAACATTGCAGACCAGAATGGCTGAAATTTAAAAAAAAAAAAAAAAAGTAACAATAATAAACGCTTGTTAGAATGTGAAAAAATTATATTCTCAACTTTTCTGGTGAGAAGGTCAAGTGGTACAGCCCTTCCAGATAACAGTTTGGTAGTTTCTTATAAAAATAAGCCTATAATTACCCAAAAAACACAGCAACTGTACTCTTGGGCATTTATTGAAGAAACAACCTCATACAAAAACTTGTGAATGTTCATAACAGCTTTATTTGTAATGGCTCCAAATATGAAACTACCCAAATGTCTGTGCATGGGTAAATAGTTCAACAAACTAAGGTACGTCCATACCATGCAAGACTACTCAGTATCAAAAGGATGGACAACTGGTACATGCACTTTGGAAAGATCTCAAGGGCATTATCCAAGTGAAAAAAATCCAGTCACAAAAGTTAAATGCTGCATGATTCTATTTATGCAACTTTCTTGAAATAACACAATTATAGAGATGGATAAAAGATTAGCAGTCACCAGGGTTTGGGGAGTGAGATAGTGTATCATAAATGGATGAGGAGGCGTGTAGGTGTACTTTTAAAAGGACAGCAAAAGAAATCATTATAGGGATGAAACTATTGTTTCATCTTGATGATGGTGGTGGTAGTTATAAGAATTTACACATGTGATAAAACTGCATAGAACCAAAGACACATACACAAATACACATAAGACAGATGAAATCTGAATCAATTCTGTGGGTTGTACCCAGTCATTTTCCGAGTTGTGATATTGTACTTTTGTTTTGTAATAACCTCTTACAACCACATCTGAATTTGCAATTATCTCAAAATAAAAACTTGAATTATCAAAAAATTAATCAGCAATAAAAATAACTAATAAATAACATAATTCAATAAAATAAAAATTTATAGTATACTCTGAAATAACCTCTTAATTTTCTTTTGAGATGTGCAGGACTTGAGAGGGAAAAGCATAGCAAGACTAGGTATAACCTATAGAAAATATATATGTATATGTATTTCCTACATCAGGCTTCCCTGGTGGCTCAGTGGTAAAGAATCTGCCTGCAATGCTGGAGACCGGGATCAAGCCCTGCGTCAGGAAGATGCCCTGGAGAAGGAAGTGGCTACCTACTCTAGCATTCTTGCCTGGAGAATCCCATGGACAGAGGAGCCTGACGGGCTACAGTCCATGGGGTTGCACATGACTGAAGAACATGACTGAAGCAATTCAGCAGCAGCAGCATTTCCAACATCAATCTCAATACATCCTTAAAAGATTTACTTGTGGGAATTCAAATGAATTCATGTCTTCTACTTTTCCCTGTTTGCTGCTAGAAAGTTACCAAAATGGGGCAAAGTGTTAATCACTCACATAGTAGGGAAGAACAGACCTTGTATATGGAAGACTCAGTCCCGGGCCTGAACTAAGATAGCTATCTATGCTTAGAAATATGTGTTTGTAAGGTCATTGACTATGTAGATTGCTTTGGATAGTAGAGTCTTTTGACAATATTGATTCTTCCCAAACCAAAACATGTTATACTTCTCCATCTGGTTGTGTCATCATTGAATTCTTTCATCAATATTTTATAGTTTTCTGCATATAGATCTTTTGCCTCCTTAGGTAGGTTTATATCTGGGTATTTTATTCTTTTTGATACAGTGATAAATAGGATTTTCTCTTTAATTTCTCTTTTTATCCTTCATTGTTACTGTTTAGGAATGCAAGTGATTTCTGTGTGTTAACTTTGTATCCTATAACTGTACTAAATTCATTAATTAGCTTTAGTAATTTTGTGGTAGCATCTTTAAGTTTTTCTATTTATAGTATCATGTCATCTGCAGTGAGTTTTACTTCTTTTCCAATTTGAATTCCTTTTATTTCTTTTTCTTCTCTGATTACCATGGCTAGGACTTCCAAGATTATGTTGAATAAAAGTGGCAAGAGTGGGCACCATTGTCTTGTTCCTGATCTTAGAGGAAATGCTTTCAGTTTTGGCTGGCAACTGGAACTTGGGTTTCAAGAGTGTTCCCATATTCTCTAACAGATAAGAGTGGCATGCTGAGCCTAAAGTGTTTGTACAAACAGAATGGTTTGTGCTGGATAATTGCTTTTCTCCTAGGTGTCTGGCATTTGAGTTTGTGGCAGGCAGAGGTTCCTTATGTGACCAACATTAATAAAAATCTTAGGCCCTGAGTCTCTAAGCAGCTTCCCTGGAAGATAACATTTTGCACATGTTGTCATCACTCACTGCTGAAGGAATTCAACTCTTTCTGTGTGAATCCACTGAGAAAGAACACTTGGGAGCTTGGGCTTGGTTTCATCTTGACTTTGACCTTGTAAATACATGTTTCTAAGTGTAGAGAGCTATCTTATCTCTGACCTGGGATTGAGTATTTACTACCTATAGGGTCCCCTCTTCTTCCCAGCTGTGTGGGTTATTAATAGTCTATCCCACTTTAGTAACTCTTAAGCAGCAAATAGGGAAAGGTAGGAAAAAATGAATCCATTTGAATTCCTGTGAGGAAGTCTTTTAAAGTTTTAATTGAGAGTGATGTCAGAAATACATATACATATATATTTACTGTAGGTTACATCTAATCTCTACAGTCCAGCTCTCACAACCATACATGATTACTGGGAAGACCATAGCCTTGACTATATGGACCTTAGTTGACAGAGTAATGTCTCTGCTTTCTGGCACACTTTCTAGGTTTGTCATTGTTTTCCTGCCAAAAAGCAAATATCTTCTGATTCATGGCTGCAGTCACCATCTGCAGTGATTTTGGAGCCCAAGAAGAGGAAATCTGTCACTACTTCCACCTTTTCCCCTTCTATTTGCCATGAAGTAATGGGGGTAAATGCCATGATCTTAGTTTTTTTGTTGTTGTTGTTGTTGTTTTTTAATATTTAGTCTTAAGCCAGTTCTTTCATTCTACTCTTTCACCTTCATCAAGAGGCTCTTTAGTTCCTCTTCCCTTTCTGCCATTAGAGTGGTATAATCCACATATCTGAGGCTGTTGATGTTTCTCCTGCCTATCTTGATCCCAGCTTGTAACTCATACAGCCCAGAATTTCTCATGATATGCTCAGCATATAGATTAAACAAACAGGGTGACAGTAGACAGCTCTGTTGTACTCCTTTCTCAATTGTGAATCAGTCAGTTGTTCCAAACAGGGCTCTAACTGTTACTTCCTGACCTGCATACAGGTTTCTCAGGAGGCAGATAAGATGTTCTGGTATTCCCATCTCTCTAAGAGTTTTCCACAGACTGTCATGATCCACATGGTCAAAAGCTTTTAGCGTAGTCGTTGAAACAGAGATGGATGTTTTTCTGAAATGACTTTGCTTTCTCTATAATCCAGTGAATGTTGGCAATTTGATCTCTAGTTTCTCTTCCTTTTCTAAACCCAGCTTGGACATCTGGAAGTTCTTGGTTCACGTAATGCTGAAGCCTAGCATGCAAGATTTTAAGCATGACCTCACTAGCATGGGAGATGAGTGCAATTGTCTGATAGCGTGTTCTTTGGTACTGCCTTTCTTGGGAACTTGCTGTAAAGAAGGCAGAACACCAAAGAACTAATGCCTTTGAACTGTGGTGCTGGAGTAGACTCCTGAAAGTCCCTTGGACATCAAGGAGATCAAACCAGTCAATCTTAAGGGAGATCAACCCTGAATACTCACTGGAAGGACTGATGATGAAGTTGAAGCCCCAGTATTTTGGTCATTTGATGCAAACAGATGATTCATTGGAAAAGTCCCCCTGATGCTTGGAAAGAGGGCAGAAGGAGAAGGGAGCATCAGATGGCAAGATAACATCACGGAGGCAATGAACACGAACTTTGGCAAACTCCAGGAGACAGGGACAGGGAGGCCTGGTGTTCTGCAGTCCAAGAGGTTACAGAGTCAGACACAACTGGCTGACTGAATAGCAACATCTATTCTTGCTACATTTCTTTCCACTTAACTGCACATTTCATAAGAAGGCTAAGAGTTTGTTTCAGAACATATAGTGTGTTTCCTGTTTGTTGATTTTGTCAAAGTAAATTATACCCAGATTTTATCCTGAGTCCTGCAAGTCTTTCTAGAATCACTGAATGTATGGTGGTGTTGGGTACCTCTGACAATTAGATAATGATAAAAATAAAAGACTGGATAATCTGCACAGTCTTGTTGGACAGCAATGTATAATCTGTTAATAAGCCAGATTTTCTACTGCTTAAAAAGTTTCTGGTCTTCCCTGGTGGCTCAATGGTAAAGAATTCACCTGCCAATGCAGGAGACACAGATACAATCTCTGGTCCAAGAAGATCCCACATGGTCTGGAGCAACTAACCAGTGTACCATAACTACTGAGCCTATGCTCTGGAGCCCATAAGCAACAACTACTGAGCTCACATGACCTAGAGGCCCTGCTCCACAACAAGAGAAGCCCCTGCAGTGAGAAGCCCATGTACTGCAACTAGAAAGGAGCCCCTGCACCCTGCAACTAGAGAAAAGCCCATGCAACAAGGAAGACCCAGCACAACCACAAATAAATAAATAAAACTATATTTAAAAATCTGGCTGTCAACCATGCTAAATGTGACACATTTAAAAGTAAAGAAACAAAAGTTTCCATGTTGCAGAAAACCCCTTTGGAGAATATATCAGCATTCATAAGCTTTGTATTTTAAGTGACCAGCACTTTGGGTAGGTTGCTTCTGTGGGGCAAACTCTTATAAAGAGAGGTAAATGCTCTCCCCTGTGACCTAGAGTTCTCAGGCCAACAAGGCACTCTTCCAGACTCCAATTTACTCATCCGAGATGACACCACTGGGAAGATTCACATCATCATTAAAAATGTGTTTGTCAGATCACCAGCCCAGGTTGGATGCATGAGACAAGTGCTCGGGCCTTATGCACTGGAAGACCCAGAGGGATCGGGTAGAAAGGGAGGTGGGAGGGGGGATCGGGATGGGGAACACATGTAAATCCATGGCTGATTCATGTCAATGTATGACAAAACCCACTACAATATTGTAAAGTAATTAGCCTCCAACTAATAAAAATAAATGGAAAAAAAAATGTGTTTGTGTAAATTTTACCAAGTCTGGCGAGGGATTAAATGAAAGCCTCTGTATGAATCTCAAAATAGCTGTGCCAACTTTTAACTTCGCACATCAGGATGCTACTTTACTACTTAAGCACTTGGATAAACATACTCTCTCATCCATATCAAACACGCCTTTCAAGCACCTCTCTTTGACCATCTCTTCTCTTAACTCCAGGTGGCATGAAATTCAGTCAAAAACAGTTTTGAAGAAGGGAAGGAACAAAATACATTTCAAAATACATTTTCAAAATACATTTCAAAAATATAGCACTGCAGAAACAAACGACTTTTTTCTTAATGGTTACTACATTAAATGTGAGATGTGGATGTGAGAGTTTATAAAGAAAGCTGAGCGCTGAGGAATTGATGCTTTTGAACTGTGGTGTTGATGAAGACTCTTGAGAGTGCCTTGAACTGCAAGGAGATCCAATCGGTCCATCCTAAAGGAAATCACTCCTGAATATTCACTGGAAGGACTGATGCTGAAGCTGAAACTCCAATACTTCGGCCACCTCATGCAAAGAACTGACTCATTTGAAAAGACCCTGATGCTGGGAAAGACTGAAGGCAGGAGGAGAAGGGGACGACAGAGGATGAGATGGCTGGATGGTATCACCGACTCAATGGACATGAGTTTGAGTAAACTCTGGGAGTTAGTGATGGACAGGGAGACCTGACGTGCTGCAGTCCATGGGGTCACAAAGAGTCGGTCATGACTGAGCGACTGAACTGAACTGAGCTGAACTACATTAGAAGAAATGTGGGATAAAAAGGGGGGGGGGGAATACACAAATCTTGATGATCTGATCTTGAGAATACTGTTAAGAAAGACTGACCCATACATTTACTTCAACCTGTCCCGAAATTTCAGGGAAATGACAAATATATTTGAAAAGAAGTTTGAAACTGTGCTGGAAAAACAAGGGATAGTTTTGTCAGCAGATGACAATCAACAGTGGAGAAACCTACATCCCAACACAGGGAGATTCAGGGGCTTATCAGAGATGCTTACTGGTGGCTTTGGAAAACAACTGTGTGAGTGATGCCCACAACCCATGTGCAGACTTTCCTCTAATCCCACTGCCCCTGGGAAGGAAACTCTGAAGGTTGAATCCTCCAGTCAAGCTTTAGCAGCAATGCAGCAAGCATATTTAACTCCTTCATAGATTTCTCCATCCCTTCAGAACCTATAGAAAGAATTGATGATTTTGAAATCTGTGACTCTTTCTATTCTGTAAATAAATTTATTTGTATTTTTTTTTTTTTTAGATTCACATATACGTGATATCATGTGGTATTTGTTGTTCTCTGTCTGACATTTCACCTAGTTTGATAATCTCTAGGTCCATCCATGTTGGTGCAAATGGCATTATTTCACTCTATGTTATGGCTGAGTAACATTCTACTGGGGCTTCCCATATGGTGCAGTGGTAAAGAATCCCCCTGCTAATTCAGGAGTCTCAAAAGATGTGGGATTGATCCCTGGATAAGGAAGATCACCAGGGGTAGGAAATAGCATCCCATTCTAGTATTCTTGTCTGGAAAATGCCATGGACAGAGGAGCCTGGCAGACTACAGTCCACGGGGTTGCAAAGAAACAGACATGACTGGGCACACCCATAGAATACATAGAATAGAATATAAAGAAAATATGGTGTATATATACATTTTTCTTTATCCATTCCTCTGTCAATGGACATTTAAGTTGCTTCCATGTCTAGGCTACTGTAAATAGTGCTACAATAAACATTAGGGTGGAAAGTGATAAATTAAGAAAGATTAGGATTAACATTTACACATGACTGTATATAAAATAGGTAACTAATAAGAAGAACCTTACTGTATAGCGCAGGAAACTCTACTCGATTTTCTGTAAAATCCTATATGGGAAAAGAATCTGAAAAATAATGGACATGACTTTCAGTCATCTGAAAGTAGCACAACATTGTAAATCAACTATAATTCAATAAAAATTATAAAAGGAAAAAAAATTGCTGAGCTTGGCAATCCCACATACACTCCATGATTACAGGGAGCCCAGAACAGTATTACACTTACCAAAGTGTAGTAAATGCTAAATGGTTGACAAAAAGAACTTTAATTCTTTCATCAAAACTTCAAAAAATGGTCACAATTTAAATCTTACATGATTGACTTCTCAATATATGTAGATAGGCTATGGCTTATAAACTATTTTTCTAACGTATTTTAAACACATGATTAATTGACACATAAAAAGATCACTCTACACATAAATTTATAGTCTTAATCACAAACTGTGGTAGGTATTAATACTATAATTACAATAGCACATTTCATATAATTCTAATGAAGATAGTTCTCAGTTCAGTTCAGTTCAATCACTCAGTCATGTCCGACTTTTTGCAACTCCATGAGTCGCAGCACACTCACTAGGTCTCCCTGTCCATCACAAACTCCCGGAGTTTACTCAAACTCGTGTCCATTGAGTCAGTGATGCCATCCAGTCATCTCGTCCTCTGTCGTCCCCTTCTCCTCCTGCCTTCAATCTTTCCCAACCTCATGGTCTTTTCAAATGAGTCAACCCTTTGCATGAGGTGGCCGAAGTATTGGAGTTTCAGCTTCAGCATCAGTCCTTCCAATGAACACCCAGGACTGATCTCCTCTAGGATGGACCGATTGGATCTCCTTGCAGTCCAAAGGACTCTCAAGAGTCTTCTCCAACACCACAAAAGCATCAATTTTTTGGCGCTCAGCTTTCTTCACAGTTCAACTCTCACATCCATACATGACCAATGGAAAAACCATAGCCTTGACTAGACAGAACTTTGTTGCCAAAGTAATGTCTCTGCTTTTTAATATGCTGTCTAGGTTGGTCATAACTTTCCTTCCAAGGAGTAAGTGTCTTTTATTTCATGACTGCAATCACCATCTGCAGTGATTTTGGAGCCCCAAAAAATAAAGCCAGCCATGGTTTCCACTGTTTCCCCATCTATTTGCCATGAAGTGATAGGACCAGATGCCGTGATCTTAGTTTTCTGAATGTTGAGTTTTAAGCCAACTTTTTCACTCTCCTCTTTCACTTTTGTGTCATGAGGCTCTTTAGTTCTTCTTCACTTTCTGCCCTAAGGGTGGTGTCATCTGCATATCTGAGGAAAACATCATAGGAAAAGTAGATAGTTGTCTTATTGCAGGGGAGCTTACATTCTTGAGAAAGACAATTTAACTAAGATTAGGTCTGGCCTTAAATGACCAAAAACACTAAAAAATGATGGAAAACAAACTTGTAAAATGCGCTTGCAGTCCATGATCTGTTATGGTGTGGTGATTATCAAGCAGGTCTATCAAGTATAGTTGTACAGGTTCTGCACTGCACAATTCTAGAGTGTCATTCAAACCATAGACATGGTAGATTTTTATCAACATTTTGGCACAAATGAAAGCTGACTTCCTCAGTGAGAAATGCCTGACTTCCATTTTACACAAAGGCACCATCCGTGTTAATGAAGGAACCTCAACACTCTGATCTTATAGCTTCTGTCTTGTGATACTCAAGTCAGTCCTATAATTCAGCCCACAGGAGACAACAAAATTTAGCTCTTTCCTTTAACTGTAGTTTCTACAGGTTATGCATTTCCCTTGAGCTCATGCATACTTATCAGAACTTACAGACGTAACCTCATCAAGCTGCAGAAGAGACTGAAAATGTCCTTTATTCTGAGCTACCATATGTCTAAACAAAGATCAGAAGTCTTTCTAGTTCTTATCAAATGTGAATTAAAGTAGCTGCTACTCTCTCCCCAAAAATAAACCATGGAGACACCATACAGGTTCATAAACTTATATACATGGCAGATGATCAAACTTTTAAAATTGCTTTTGAAATAAATAAATAAATAAAATTGCTTTTGATAGTGCACACTTGAGGATCCTGCATAGTACTGTGCAAAAAATAAGCACTCAGTAAATATTTGATGAAAGATTGACCATTTCCACCTCCTGCTCTATTATTGTAGAAAGAGAATGCTTGATGATTCACCATATGCCTAAAGACTGACATCATCACCTCTCAGACTTATCTTCTGAACCAACTAATCTGCTTTCCTTTCTCTCTCCTATTAATTCAGCTGAAGACACCTTAATTACCTTCTAGGTTTTACTACAAACTCTTTCCACCTGGACCACATGAACAAATCTGATAAACCCAAAAGGCAATTAGTTCATAATACAGATTATCAGATTGCATCAACTCTCTGCAACAGACTAAATATTCTGTGTGCATTTGTCAGCAAGGAGCTGTGGATGAAGATTGTTTTATCATCATTTTAGAGAGAATATGGGTTGGTGGGGATAGTCACGGTAGAGAAGAGCATTAACATACACTAAAACACTAAAGACCCTGCAATCCCACTCCTGGGCATATGTCTGGGCAAAACTATAATCTGAAAAGATAGATGCACTTCTATGCTCATATCAGCACTCTTCACAATAGCCAGGACATAGAAGCAACCTAAATGTTCATTAAGAGATCAATGGATAAAGAAGATGGTGTATATATACCTAATGGAATATTACTAAGCCATAAAAAGAATGAAATAATGCCATTCACAGTGACATGGATGAATCTAGAGGTTACCATATTAAGTGAAGTAAGTGAAGAGATTATCATATTAAGTGAAAGACAAACATCATATGATATCACATACATGTGGAATTGAAAAAAATACAAATAAATCTATACAAAAGACAGATAGACCCAGAGACATAGAAAACAAACATGATTACCAAAGGGGAGCAATAAGATAAATTAGTCTGGGATTATTAACTTTAAATTCCATCCTTCTGATAAATTTTCTCTTTGTGTTGGACTAAAATAACTAATTTAGAAAAATTAACTCTCTGAAGGGCATTCAGGTTGGAAAATCTACTTAGCCCCTAAAGTTTGCTGCAGTCATCAATAAGAAGAGATATATTTCCTTGAGAAAAATAAAGAAAGAAAAACTACTCTTCAGGGTGACATGATAAAGCCCAGGAATCCTTAACATCTTTTTGCTTACAATAAACAATCTTTACAGACAGTTTGGGTGATGATAAAAGACACCTTTTAATTTGCGAGGCCCTTTTAGCCTGTTTCCTGGCAGTCATCATTCATTTATTCATTCACTTTTGGAACCTCTACTGTATGCCAGGCATTCTTCTAGCTTTGGGGACAGGGCAATGAAGAAGATTCACTTGCCATCATGGAAGTGAAACAAAATTTCCAGTCATTGTTAGCCTCTTTATTTTTTTTATGAAATGCTACTTTAGTTTAAAAGAGGTCGTATATTTTTGTGTGTAAGTTTTGTTGACTGAACTGGGATTCCTGATCTAAAATACAAATGTGTACATTATCAAAGATGCTTCTTTCTTTCCTCATGACTTTAACTAAAGTAACGTATTTTGTTGTTCAGTCACTCAGGCATGTCCGAATCTTTGCAACCTCATGGACTACAGCACACCAGCCTTCCTTGTCGTTCACAATTTCCAAGTGCTTGCCAAAACTCATATTAACTGAGTCAGCAATGCCATCTAACCATCTCGTCTTTTGTCATCACCTTCTCTTACCTTCAATCTTTCCCATCATCAGGGTCTTTTCTAATGAGTTGGCATTTCACATCAGGTGGCCAAAGCATTGGAGAATCAACTTCAGCATCAGTCCTTTCAATGAATATTCAAGATTGATTTCCTTTAGGATTGACTGATTTGACCTCCTTGCAGTCCAAGGGACTCTCAAGAGTCTCCTCCATTACCACAGCTTAAAAGCATCAATTATTTAGCATTCAGCCTTCTTTATGGTCCAACTCTCACATCAATACATGACTACTGGGAAAACCATAGCTTTGAGTAGATGGACGTTTGTCAGCAAAGTATTGTCTTTGCATTTTAATAAGTTGTCCAAGTTTCTCACAGATTTTCTTCCAAGGAGCAAGCATCTTTAATTTTGTGACTGCAGTCACCATCTACAGTGATTTGAGAGCCCAAGAAAATAAAGTCTGTTACGGTTTCCATTGTTTCCCCATGTATTTGCCATGAAGTGACGGGACCAGATGCCATGATCTTAGTTTTTTGAATGCTGAGCTTTAAACCAACTTTGTCACTCTCCTCTTTCACGTTCATTAAGAGGCTCTTTAGTTCCTCTTCACTTTCTACAATAAGGGTTGTGTCATCTGCATATCTGAGGTTGCTGATATTTCTCCCAGCAATCTTGATTCCAACTTGTGCTTCATCCAGCCCAGCGTTTCTCATGATGTACTCTGCATATAAGTTAAATAAGCAGGGTGATAGCCTTGATATACTCCTTTCCCATTTTGGAACCAGTCTGCTGTTCCATGTATGGTTCTAACTGTTGCTTCTTGTACTGCATACAGGTTTCTCAGGAGGCAGATAAGGTGGTCTGGTATTCTCATCTCTTTAAGAATCTTCCACAGTTTATTGTGATTCACACAGTCAAATGCTTTAGCATAGCCAATGAAGCAGAAGTAGATGTTTTCTTTCTTTTTTTTTTTTTTCAATTCTCTTGCTTTTTCTATGATCCAACAGATGTTGACAATTTGATCTCTGGTTCATCTTCCTTTTATAAATCCAGCTTGTACACCTAGAAATTTTTGGTTCATGCATTGTTAAAGTATAGATTGGAGGATTTTGAGCATGACCTTGATAGTGTGTGAAATGAGTGCAATTGTGTGGTAGTTTGAACATTCTTTGGCATTGCCCTTCTTTGGGAATGAAAACTGGCCTTTTTCAGTCCTGTGGCCACTGCTGAAATTTTCATATTTGCTGGCATATTGAGTGTAGCACTTTCACAGCATCATCTTTTAGGATTTGAGATACCTCAGCTAGAATTCCATCACCCCCACTAGTTTTGTTTGTAGTGGTGCTTCCTAAGGCCCACTTGACTTTGCACTCCAGAATGTCTGGCTCTAGGTGAGTGATCACACCATCATGGTTATCTGGGTCTAAGATCTTTTCATATAGTTCTTCTGTATATTCTTGCCACCTTTTCTTAAAATATTCTGCTTCTGTTAGGTCCATACCATTTCTATCCTTTGTTTTGCCCATCTTTTCTTGCAATATTCCCTTGGTATCTCTGGTTTTCTTAAAGAAATTTCTAGTTTTTCTTATTCTGTTGTTTTCCTCTATTTCTTTGCATTGTTCACTTAGTAAGGCTTCCTTATCTCTCCTTGCTATTCTTTGGAACTCTGCATTCAGATAGGCATATCTTTCTTTTTCTCATTTGCCTTTTGCTTCTCTTCTTCTTTCAACTATGATAGGGATAATGGCAGTTATGGTGACCTCCTTCAAAAGAACTTATGCCAGCATGCCACAGCTCCCAGGACTTTTGTAGTCAGTGTCCCTGATCTGGTAGCTAACCACTGTCAACTCACGCCTCTGCCAGAGACTCCCAGACACTCACAGGAGAAGATGAGTGCATGTCCTTCTACTCCACCATCCTGACAGAGCACCTTGTCTAACTCAATGATACTATGAGCCATCCCATGTAAGGCTACCCAAGATGGATGGGTCATAGTGGAGAGTTCTGAGAAAACGTGGTCCAGTGAGGAAAGGAATGGCAAGCCCATCAGCATTCTTACCTTGAGAACCCAATGAACAGTATGAAAAGTCAAAAAGATATGACACTGAAAGATGAACTCCCCAGGTCAGTAAGGGCCCAAAAAGTTACCAGAGAAGAGTGGAAAGTAGCTCCAGGAGGAATGATGAGGCTGAGCCAAAGCAAAAAGAGTGCCCATTTGTGGACTTGTCTGGTGGTGAAAATAAAGTCTGATGCTGTAAAGAGCAATATTGCATAGGAACCTGGAATGTTAGGTCCATGAATCAAGGCAAATTGAAGTGGTCAAACAGGAAATGGCAAGAGTGAACATCGACATTTTAGGAATCAGTGAACTAAAAGGGACTGGAATGGGCGGATTTAATTCAGATGACCATTACATCTATTACTGTGGGCAAGAATCCCTTAGAAGAAATGGAGTGGAGTAGCCCTTATAGACAACGTAAGAGTCATAAATGCAGTACTTGGGTGCAATCTCAAAAATGACAGAATGAGTTCTGTTGGCTTCCAAGGCAAACCATTCAATATCACAGTAATCCAAGTCTATGCCTCAACCACTAATGCCAAAGAAGCTGAAGTTAGAGGGTTCTGTGAAGACCTACAAGACTTTCTAGAACTAACACCAAAAAAAAAAAAAAAAAAAATGTCATTTTCATCATAGGGGACTGGAATCCTAAAGTAGGAAGTCAAGAGATACCTGAAGCAACAGGCCAGTTTGGTCTTGGAGTACAAAAACAAGGAGGGCAAAGGCTAACAGAGTTTTGTCAAGGGAACGCATTGGTCATAGCAAACACCCTCTTCCAACAACACAAGAGATGACTCTACACATGGATATCACCAGATGGTCAATACTGAAATCAGATTGATTATATTCTTTGAAGCCAAAGATGGAGAAGTTCTATACAGTCAGTAAAAACAAGACCAGGATCTGACTGTGGCTCAGATCATGAACTCCTTATTGCAAAATTCAGACTTAAATTGAAGAAAGTAGGGAAAACCACTAGACCATTCAGATATAACCTAAACCAAGTCCCTTATGATTATACAGTGGAAGTGACAAATAGATTCAAGGGACTATATCTGATAGACAGAGTGCCTGATGAACTATGGACAGAGGTTCGTGACATTGTATAGGAGGCAGTGATCAAAATAGTGTATACAAAGCCAAAAATATAGAACTTTCAATAGAAAGGTAAACAGGATCTTAATGTGTACTTTCCTACACTTGTAGGAAATTACACTGCAACAGTGAGAATGAGTTCATAAATCATCACACACACACGCAAACACACACTACACATTCTCATATCTTTAGATTTTCCCATATTTTTAAGTGCTTAACTATGTCAGTTAAATGCATAGATGAACAATAAATGAAGTATAAATACACATTTTGAATTAATTACTTATGTCCATTTGAAACATTATAACATGTTATGATAGATTATAGCTAGCAAGAAACTTAAGGGGATCCTGTCAGATCTCATTAGTGTTTGTGTTGAAACATACATAAGAAAGGTAATATTGAATAAGGAGAGTTAGGACTCAGTTCCTTAAGTAAAACTATCTGAAAGCAAATAAAAATGTAGCTGCAGATATATATTAAAACTATAAATACTTAAAAGATCACTTCATGTGTCCTCTGCATTTAAAAATATATATCTGCTGTTATAAACTCTAAACCTTTTGAACCATGGTTACCTACTTTTCCTTTTAATTATGAGAAACATGTATTCATGCATTCAGCTTTCTTTTAACATTTCATGACTAACAAGTTTAAACAGACACTTGACTTCACCAAAGAGCATCTTATTCAATATTCCAAATTGTTGTGTTGCACTATTCAACTCCAGAGCAGTCAAATAATATCAATTTAGGTTTATTGTTTTCCAATCTGCTTTCACTGCTTTCTGCTCACCTACTGCATCAGCAACTCGTTCTAACTGGTTGCTTTTAGATTTTCTTCTCATCTTGTGTTCATGAGAACAATTCAGTGGATCAAGACACTGGAAATTGAAAGACTTAGACTTTGTTACTGTTGTAACAAAGAAATCTGTTTATGTAGATGATCTGAAGCCAGACTGCCTGGATTGAATCCCAGCTCCTCTGTGTAAAAGCACTTTGGGGGAATAGTCCATGGTTCTATTTCCTCACCAGCAAAAACAGGAATAATACAAATATAAACTTCTTCACATCCAGTCCCATCACTTCATGCAAATACGTGGGGAAACAGTGGAAACAGTGACAGACTTTATTGTGGGGGGCTTCAAATCACTGCAGATGGTGACTGAAGCCATGAAATTAAAAGATGCTTGCTCCTTGGAAGAAAAGTTATAACCAACCCAGACAGAATATTAAAAAGCAGAGACATTACTTTGCCAACAAAGGTCTGTCTAGTCAAAGCGATGGTTTTTCCAGTAGTCATGTATGGATGTGAGAGTTGGACTATAAAGAAAGCTAAGCACCAAAGAATTGATGCTTTTGAACTGTGGTGTTGGAGAAGACTCTTGAGAGTTCCTTGGACTGCAAGGAGATCCAACCAGTCCATCCTAAAGGAGATCATTCCTGGGTGTTCATTGGAAGGACTGATGCTGAAGCTGAAATTCCAATACTTTGACCATCTGATGTGAAGAACTGACTCATTTGAAAAGATCTTGATGCTGGGAAAGATTGAAGGCAGGAGGAGAAGGGGAGAACAGAGGATGAGATGGTTGGATAGCATCACCTACTCAATAGACATGAGCTTGTGTAAACTCTTGAGAGTGGTGATGGACAAGGAAGCCTGGTGTGCTGTGGTCCATGTGGTCACAAAGAGTCAGACACGACTGAGCAACTGAACTGAGCTGAAACTTCATCATGGTATTATGAGGATTAAATGAATTAATGTTTCTAAAACACTTAGAATACTGCTGACATTTTAAATGTGCTGTATGCAGACACAGATTTAGAGAACAAACTAGTGGTTACCAATGAAGAGAGGTAAAGGAGAGGGCAATAGAGGAGGAGGGGGGAAAGGGTGGGGCTACTATGGGGTTCCATGAAATCACATATGTGATATTTTTGAGGATTGTAAAGCACTATAGATTTAACAGAAATTTTTCATCCAAAATTTTAAAGTTCAGATAAATAAATAAAAATAAAAAGTGCTGTTGTTTAGGTCAATCATTTAAATGGAATTAAATTAATAAATAAGCTAAAACTACTTACCATCATCTTCATTTGCCTTCCTTCCACCTTAAGTGTACACACATGCACACACAGTTAGTGAAGTGTTTTACTAAGAAAAAATTCTAAATACTTCACTAACAATCCCTATTAGTTACATATCAGCGAGTTATCGGTAATATTCCTCCTTGGAATGAGACTATTGAATGACAAGGGATGACAAGAGCATGCAATTTGAAAAACCAAGTACTATTTTCTCTGAATGTCAAAGAGATTCCACTTTAGAACTGGAAAAAGCCACGGATGGGCAGAGCTTCAACCATCACTTCACATACACATTAGGAATTTATGAGGAAAGTTCCTGGCTTTTTTCTGTTGCTAGAAACTCATGATTCAGTAAAAGAGATTTTTTTTACTTTAGTTAACAATTTCCTTGTGTGCAAAAATACAGAACAAAAAAATATGTTGTGAACAGTACTAATAGAATAGCAGCTATGAATGCAGTCATAAAGTATGTAGCTACTCAAATTAAAAAGTCTCTTCCTTAATGCCAATTACCATACTCCATTAATCATAGAAAACAGTTGGCACTGCCTCCTAATCTTGATTCAACATTGAAGGAAATTGTGAAAAATGTGAATGTAATTAGATTGTGCCCCTGAGCATAAGTATTTTCAGGCTGTCTAATAAAAAATAAAAAATAGGCAATGATATGAGGCCCTACTTTATTCTACTAGAGTATGCTGGCTGTTTAGAGAGAAGGTGTGCATACAGTATGCTGGGGAGTGAGGGAATAAAACAACAAAAAAAATCTCACCACCTTGCTAATGTCAGAGTATATATGTGTGTATATATGTATGTATATTTATAATGAATTCCCTTGAATAACCTAAAAGTTGTCACTTCAGAATAGAAAGTATTAGTTTTGAGACTAGAGTATACTAAGCAGACTGGACTATAAAGAAAACAATTACTCACTAGAGAAAGTAACCAATGGCTAGTTACTAGGCTTGTTTTTCAATAACTTCAAAGTACATAAAGAAATACTTTCTAGAGCCCAATGCATTATTTTGGGTTGCAAAGCACTTTATTATTACCTCCTAGGTAAAGAGATGGGAATACCAGACCACCTGACCTGCCTCTTGAGAAATCTGTATGCAGGCCAGGAAGCAACAGTTAGAACTGGACATGGAACAACAGACTGACTCCAAATCGGGAAAGGAGTACGTCACGGCTGTATATTGTCACTCTGCTTATTTAACTTATATGCAGAGTACATCATGAGAAATGCTGGGCTGGATGAAGCACAAGTTGGAATCAAGATTGCCAGAAGAAATATCAATAACCTCAGGTATGCAGATGACACCTTCCTTATGGCAGAAAGTGAAGAGGAACTAAAGAGCCTCTTGATGAAAGTGAAAGAGGAGAGTGAAAAAGTTGGCTTAAAACTCAACATTCAGAAAACTAAGATCATGGCATCCGGTCCTATCACTTCATGGCAAATAGATAGGGAAACAGTAGAAACAGTGACATACTTTATTTTGGGGGGGCTCAAAATCACTGCTGATGGTGGCTGCAGCCGTGAAATTAAAAGAAACTTGCTCCTTGAAAGAAAAGTTATGACTAAACTAGATAGCATATTAAAAAACAGAGACATTACTTTACCAACAAAGGTCCATCTAGTCAAAGCTATGGTTTTTCCGGTAGTCATGTATGGATGTGAGAGTTGGACTATAAAGAAAGCTGAGTGCCAAAGAAGTGATGCTTTCGAACTGTGGTGTTGGAGAAGACTCTTGAGAGTACCTTGGACAGCAAGGAGATCCAACCATCCATCCTAAAGGAAATCAGTACTGAATATTCATTGGAAGGACTCATGATAAAGCTGAAACTCCAAAACTTTGGCCACCTTCTGCGAAGAACTGACTCATTGGAAAAGACCCTGATGCTGGGAAAGGTTGAAGCCAGGAGGAGAAGGGGACGACAGAGGATGAGATGGTTGGATGGCATCATCGACTTGATGGACATTAGTTTGAGTAAACTCCAGGAGTTGATGATGGACAGGGAGGCCTGGTGTGCTGCAGTCCATGGGGTTACAAAGAGTCAAACACAACTGAGCAACTGAACTGAGGTTGAAAACCATTCAGGGTTCCAGATGTGATATAGTACAGTCATTTTCTGCCATTTATCCTAGAACTGGAAGTATCCATCAAGGATATTCAAAATTTGGCCCCAATCATTATCCCCATAAATGATGTCCAAGCTAGCTTTTCTAATTTTGTAGTAATAAATACATGTGGTAGATTGATTTATTGGCTATAAGACTTCACCTTTTTCTGTGTCCAATCCCCTGTGATGGATATTTTGTTAGAGGAGGGTAAATCATGTATTCTCAGCCTTTGACATTGATCTTGACCCTGGGACTTCTCCAGGGAAGCAGCCCTTTTTGCATCTCTGCCATCTTCACAAGGAGAGCACAGAACATCTACTCGTGGCCCAATGAGGATGAAGAACTCATGCAGCAGAGTGACCTCCATGACCCAATGAGCAAAACACCTGTAGCGGAATCCAGGTGCACAAGCTGGTGAGTGAATGACTTATTTGGAAGCCCACTGAGGTTTTCTGATTGCACGTGGTATCTTTATAGAGTTCACTACTGAAAACACACTAGTAGAATATCTTTTGACTCTGACTATGACTCATCAAGCAGAAGTGGGTATTTTGGTTGAAAGATTAAAAACACTATGATCTCTCTGAGTTTCAGATTCTTTTCCATTATAGGTTTTTACAAGATATTGAATATAGGCCCTGTATCATACAGTAGGCCCTTGTTCTTTATTTTATATGTAGTAGTATGTGCTATTATTCCTAAACTCTTATCTATTCCTACCCTCCTTCCCTTTTGGTAACCCTATGGCTATTTTCTATGTCTATAAATCTGTTTCTTTTTTGTAAGTTAGCTCTTTTGTATCATTTTTTTAGATTCCACATGTAAGTGATATCATATAATAATTGTCTTTCCCTATATGACTTACTTCACTTTGTATGATAATCTTTAGGTCCATCCTTGTTACTGCAAATGACAATACTTCATTCTTTTTAGAAAAAGGCAGGTACCTTGAGTTGCTAAAATAACAATTTTTTTTCATACACATACACAGAATATTACCTTAAATTGTTAGGAGTAGAAAGTTATCCCAAGATTTTTCCTATACATTTATCACCCTTATTTAATGTTGTACCTTAATCTTAATCATGTGTAGATAACCTGTTTTTACATGAAAATTGTCCTAAATAATTCAGAATTACTCCTCAGAAATCATATAAGCAACCCAATTCCATTCCTGTAATTGCGGCTAGGGTAAAGCTTTTCTTCTCATTTCCAGTATCTCTACAGCTAAGTATATAATTGACTTTATTTTCTCTACCACATGAGCCAAATTGGCTTTGATGGTTCAGATACTTTATTGAAGACACTTGATGTGACCATATGGGATGTCAAAAATAACTAGAGTAACAGTAGACATTTCAGACACTTCAGATTTTGCTCTATTTTCACATTATTCCTAAAGTATTTGGAACCATGCCTCATTTTCAGGAAGCTTAATTGTTTTATAAAGATTTACATACAATCCAGCAGCCATAAAATTACTCTTCATATTTTGTTGTTTTTCTCTATTAGTTTTGAGTTATTCTTAGTGAACAAAGCGGATGAGAGCAAAAAGTCATATTTAAAACCTTCAAAATCTCTACTACATGAAAATTTGAAATATATTTTATAGTTAAAAGTTAACATTTTCAATGGTATAATATCCAGTACTTGTTCTGGAAAAAGCATCACTCAAAGTCTAACTTCTCTCAATTAGACATGTGTGTATGTGTGCTAAGTCACTTCAGTCATGTCAGACTATAGCCCAACAGGCTCCTCTGTCCAATGGGTTTCTCCAGGCGAGAATACTGGAGTGGGTTGCCATGCCTTCCTCCAGGAGATCTTCCAGGCCCAGAGATCAAACCTGCTTTCCCTTAAGACTCCTGCATTGGCAGGCAGGTTCTTTACCACTAACGCCATCCAGGAAGCCCCACACATCCTTCATTAAAATTTAGCAATCCTTCCCTGAAATTCATTCAATTACATCCTCGACTCTGACCCACCTAGTCCTTACATTTATCACAGTTGGTGGTGATGGTGATGGTGTTTTTAAGCAATACTTATATTGGTCTCTTAAGACCAAAAGCTCAGGACAATTAAAAAAAAATTTTTTTTTTAATTTTTGCTATTGTGACTCAATTTCTCAAGTTCAGAAGACATTTAAAACAAATTGATTATTTTATATTCACTAATGTGTAATATAAAAGATACATTTTACTAAGAGGATTATATTATTCCCACTGGATTCTGATATTTGATCTAAGACTGGTATGCCAGCAGGTACAGTCATCAAGAGATTTTTTTGAATTCTTTGCATAAGGCATTTCCCAAGCACACTGCCCCTGCTCCCAGTCCCAGTCTATGAGCTGTCTTATTTATAATGCCCATCATTTCACAAACAAAGAAACTGACACTCTGACAGGTAAGCTTGCCCAAATTCAGATGGTTCATGGGTATAAACTCAGGCAGTCTGACTTAACAGACGATGCTCTCCTGCACTCTGCTATACTGTCTCAAAAATAAGAACAAGAATATTAATGATAACTATGTGACATGTTGGGCTTCCCAGGTGGCACTAAGTGGTAAAAAAAAAAAAAAAAACCGCCTGCTAATGCAGGAACCATAAGAGATGCGGGTTTGATCCCTGAGTTGGGAAGATCCCCTGGAGGAGGGCATGACAACCCACTCCAATATTCTTGCCTAGAGAATCCCATGGGCAGAGGATCCTGGTAGCTTATGGTCCATATGGTTGCAGAGTCTGACATGACTAAAGTGACTTAGCATGCACAGACACACATGTGACATGTTAGGGATGATTCTGTGTGTAGTACAGATATTAGTCTTCATTGTAAGTATAGTTATTATTCCATTTTATAGATGAGAATACCTATGAATAGAGAATTTATATTACTTGTCCAAACAAGTACAGAGAGTTTAAAAAACTTATATTAGAAAGATAATTCTATGATTATGAGTTTCTCTTTTTTCTTGTGCCCCCCCCCCCTTCCCTTTACCTGGAAAAACATTCTCTCATTAATCTGCCCTTACCTATTGGCTTATGTTACACTTGAAAAGTAGAATAACGCTGATGAGGGCAGGGGGATTCCTTAGTTTTGTTTGTTTGCTTTTGTTTTCAAAAGGTAACCCCAATAGGGGGATTCAACTCAGCAGTTCTAAGGTAGTAAGGAGAAAGACATGAGATGAGAGCAAGTGCATTTTCCACATCTGAGAAAATGAAAGAAGATGGTGGATTCCCCAGAAGAGAAAAATACCATTTCATTCCCACTCATTGTCCTCGGGTACACAAGAACTCAGAGAAAAAGGAAATAACGTGATCCACTGAGGGACCCAGTGAAGGCTTGGCTGAGGATGCAGAATGATCAGCCCTGATGTGTGGCCCATGCATCCCCCCACATGGCAGGTATCTCACTGTCTAGAAGAGTGGACATCAGTAGTGATGTCTAAAGCTCAGGAGGACCCTCTTCTTTGTAGGACTCTAAGTAAGACCTCTAGTAATAATCATATGTTTAGGGTACGGAGAAAGAAAGAACTGAGTTTGCATCTCCTATCATTTGAAATTAGATTTACTTAGTTTTAGGGAAAGAACAAATGTACTAAGACTAGCACAGCTGAGCCTCAAGAGGAGACTGTTCAGGCTGCACGTACAGTGTGTTGACTTGAGGAACTGCAGTAGGTGCTCCAGGAGATGGGTCCAAAGAGAGTTATTGCCTGGAATTATTAACATACATTCTGATTTCTGAACACATTTCCAAAACTCTGTGTAAATCAGCTTTTAACCAGAAGTCCACTGATTTCTAATTTTCCAAAATGTTCACATTTATTCTAACAGTATAGGGACAGAGAGAGTTTGACTTGTGGTCATTCTGTTCAGGAAACCATTTTAAAATATAAATTCCTGCTTTTGAAGCAGAGAGTCATGAGCAATTGTACAGATAATTCTGACCTTTAGTCTGAAGGTTTAAGAGCTTAACAGTAGAGTTTTTATTTTAACTGACTATATAAATGATAAAAATGCCTAAATTCTATGTGTCAGCTATAGGAATAAATTCTTATAAAAACTGAAAAACTACTCTTTTGTTACTTTGCACCCTGATAAACTAGGAAATAATCTATCTATAATTATCTTCTTTTCTTTTCCACCAAGCAAAACATTTTCATGATTTTTTTTAAAAACCAAATAAGAAGAAAAAAAGCTATAATGTTGTTGCTTCTTATAGAGTTATTTAAAATTATGTACACAGTTTTCAAAATGATGGACAGATTATGCACACTGCTAGAATGGAATATATGATAGGAATAAATGCTTCTTTGTTTTCCTGTTGAAGATTTTTCTCCATGACAAGGCACAGCTGTCAAGGCTTCAGCGGAACTCTGTGTTTTTGTCAGAGAAAACAATTACAATCCAAGGTTTGCTGACTCCCTTCCAAATATAGCTCCCTTCTCCATAAAGGTAACTGACAGACTGCAGAAACTCTAACCAAACAGAAAACCAAGAAGGCACCTCTTGTTTCCGGAAAAGGCATGTCAAGCCATCAACTTCTCCAGTTAGAAGCTCTCAAAGACAGCTATTTAAAGAAACACTTTGAAACTCATAACATGTTTTTTTAAAGGCCTAAGAGGCACAATGGTTTCTATTATAGATCTATGAACAAATACTTTTTTATCATTTGTTCCTAAGCAAAGATACACAATTCTAAGCCAAAATGACACATCTGAATTGAGGGATGAATTATAGAATAGCTGTGATACATTTGTTATTGCAAATCAATCAAAAGTTATTATGCTTATGTGTGTCAAATATCTCCAAGTGTATTTATATCAATAATTTCCTTTATGTGTTGAATCTATTTTCAAGATAAAGTGGGGTTTTTTTTGGTATTTTTAGTCAATATAGAAATTTTTAAATTAACTTTACAATGTTGGGTTAATTTCTGCTGTACGGCAAAGTGAATCAGCTACAAGTTTACATATATCCCCCCCCCCCCTTTTTTTTAGATTACCTTCCCATCTAGGTCACCACAGAGCAGAGTAGAGTTTCCTGAGCTACACACTATCAAGATAAGACTTTAATTATCATTTTAGGTTATGGCACCCTGTGTTCTAAGTCAGGATTATGAGTGACTGGTGGGAAGGTAGCTTAAAAGTGTTAATTTTAAGGGGTTGTTTTTGGTTTTGTTTGTTTGTGTGCACCCTCCCCTCTCCCCAGTGCTTTAGGCACACAGACAGCCAGACGTGACTGGAGTGGTCTCAACAATTAAGAAAGTCTACATGAAGGGCTGTTTCTCACTGCCATAGACCACAGCAAGGTCATGATGAGAAAGACGGTGTTCTGGATGTTGCATATGTGGTTTGCTTAATTGATTTTGGTTTAGTTTTAGTTTTAAGTTTCTCTGTTTTGTGGGAGTAATATGAGATAAAGGAACGGTTTTAAAACTCTGCTACAGATCTATTCTTTATTCTAAGCAGGCAGTTGAAGTCATTCTCCACTCAGACATTTGAATAATCTGAGCTGCTCCAATATCTTGTTGAAACTGATGTTAGCTAATTGAATTTCTATGGCACTCATCTGGAGAGTTTTTCATTCTGTTTCAGAGCAAACCAATTAGAAGGCAGAATCTGAAAAGCCTGGCCTTTCAGTAGTCTAATAAATCCCAATGTTTGAAGGAAGAATGTATCTGACCATGTTCAACTTACATCTTTGTTCCTGATTCTCGAATAGAATTTGAGTCGGCTTATATGAAAGGCTATAATTATTATAAGACTGCTTAAAAATATACACATAAAACTCCAAGCCATTAAATATAGGTAGAAATAAACATGGCAACCATAAAACTGAATTCAGTAAGTATAAGCTACCATGACATTTAGCTCTGAACTTTCCCTGCAGACAAAGCAAAAATAGGAATGCAGTCAATTCTGTGTGTTTTATTTATTATTTGATAGGCAAAAGCAATGTAATCCTTCAATAAAAAGGATTTTCTTTACATTAACTCCTAAGAATTGATTTCATGGAATTCTTGCCTTTTAGGATTCTAGGAGCAGCACCATATATAAGTGACCTGTGTCTTGGAATCAATAGGCAATTGACTTATAAAAAAGATTTAACCATCTCTTATCTCATTTGAATATACCAGATATTTGAATTGAAAGACAGACAGAAATATCAAAAGTACATTTATTGTTTTATGAGAATATTATATTGTTGTTGTTCAGTTGCTAAGTGATGTCTGACTCTTCGTGACCCCATGAAATGCAGCATACCAGGCTTCCCTGTCCTTCACTATCTCCCAGGGTTTGCTCAAACTCATATCCATTGCGTCAGTGATGCCATCCAACTATCTCATCCTCTCTCACCCCTTTTCCTCCTCAGAGTTCCCCAACATCACTGTCTTTTTCAATGAGTCGACCCTTCACTTCAGGTGGAAAAAGTATTGGAGCTTCAGCATCAGTCCTTCCAATGAATATTCAGTGTTGATTTTCTTTAGGATTGACTTTGATCTCGTTGCAGTCCAAGGGACTTTCAAGAGTCTTCTTCAGCACCATAGTTCAAAAACATCTGTTCTTTGTTGGTCAATCTTCTTTATGGTTCAATTGTCACATCTGTATCTGAATACTGGAAAAAAGTTTGACCATACGGATCTTTGTCAGTACAGTGATGTACCTTTTAATACGCTATCTAGGTTTATCATAGCTTTTCTTTCACGAAGAAAGGGTCTTTTAATTTCATGGCTGCAGTCACCATCCTCAGTGATTTTGAAGCCCAAGAAAATAAAATCTGTCACTTTTTCCACTTTTTGCCATCTGTATGCCATGAAGTGACAGGACTGGATGCCATGACGTTAGTTTTTTGAATGTTGAATTTTAAATAAGCTTTTTAACTCTCCTCTTCCATCCTCACTGAGAGATTCTTTAGTTTCTCTTCGCTTTCTGCCATTAGAAGGGTATCAACTGCATATCTGAGGTTGTTGATATTTCTCCCGGCAGTCTTGATTCCAGATTGTGATTCATCCAGCCTGGCATTTTGCATGATCTACTCTGCATAAATAAGCAGTATGAAAATATACAACTTTGATGTACCACCTTCCCAATTTTAAACCAGTCCATTGCTCCATGTCTGATTCTAACGTTGCTTCTTGAACCTGCATACAGATTTCTTAGGAGGTAGGTAAGGTGGTCTGGTACTTCCATCTCTTGAAGAATTTTCCACAGTTTGTTGTGATCTATGCAGTCTAAGGCTTTAATGTAGTCAATGAAGCTGAAGTAGATGTTTTTCTCTGGCATTCGCTTGTTTTTTCTATAAGCCAACAGATGTCAGCAATTTGCTATCTGGATCCTCTTCCCTTTCCAAATCCAGCTTGTACATCTGGAGGTTCTCAGTTCACATACTGTTGAAGCCTAGCTTGAAGAATTTTGAGCATTTCCTTGCTAGCATATAAAATGAATGCAATTGTATGGTAGTTTGAACTTTCTTTGGCATTGCTCTTCTTTGAGATTGGAATGAAACCTAACTTTTCCAGTCCTGTGGCCACTGTTGAACTTTCCAAATTTGCTGACATATTAAATTCTCTAGTGGTTTTCCCTACTTTCTTCTATTTAAATCTGAGTTTTGGAATAAGGAGCTCACAATCTGAGCCATAGACAGCTCCAGGTCTTGTTTTTACTGACTGTATAGAGTTTCTTCATCTTCAACTGCCAAGAACATAACCAAGGTGATTGAATTGAAATAACCAGTTTCAGTATTGACCATCTGGTGATGTCCATGTGTCGAGTCTTCTCTTGTGTTGTTGGAACAGGTTGTTTGCTGTGACCTGTGTATTCTCTTGGCAAAACTCTGTTAACCTTTGCCCTGCTTCATTTTGTACTCCCAGGCCAAACTTGCCTGTTACTGCAGGTTTCTCTTGACTTCCTATTTTTGCTTTACAACCCACTATGATGAAAAGGACATCTTTTTTGGTGTTATTTCTAGGAAGTCTTGTAGGTCCTCATAGAATTCAACTTCATCCTCTTCTGCATTAGTGACTGGGGCATAGACTTGGATTACTGTGATGTAATGAATGGTTTGTTTTGGAAATGAACACAAGTAATTTTGTCATTTTTGAGATAGCACCCAAATACTGCATTTCAGAGTCTTTTGTTGACTCTGAAGGCCACTCTATTTCTTCTAAGGGATTTTTGCCCATAGTTGTGAAAGGTTGTTGCTGAGCCAGGAAAGATGCCTGGATTTTTGGCCTCTGAAGGAGAAGAATTCAATCCGGGGCCAGTGACAAGGCTAGATCACTCAGAGCTTTTGTGTAATAAAGTTTTTTTAAAGTATAGAAGAGAAAAAGCTTCTGACAGAGACCTCAGAAGTGGGCAGAAAGAGTGCCCCCCTGCTAGTCTTTAGCCAGATGTTATAAGTTACTAGCAGGCTGGTAATTAGAGAAAGGTTAAGTTAGTGAAGCTGCTCAGTTGTGTCTGACTCTTTGCGACCCCATGGACTGTAGCCTACCAGTCTCCTCCAACTATGGGATTTTCCAGGCAAGAGTACTGTAGTGGGTTGTCTTTTCCTTCTCCAGAGGATCTTCCCAACCCAGGGATCAAACCCAGGTCTCCCATATTGTTGGCAGATGCTTTACCGTCTGAGCCACCAGGGAAATCCACTAGAGAAAGAAAATGTCTCAAAACTCAGAGTGGCACCAGGCCCATAAACCACAACATGCATTTTGAGATAACATTGGCACAAGGTGAGTGGTCCTGGGCCATAAAGTGACTGACATGAATCTTGAAGATAGGCAGGTTTCCAAGCAAATATATATTTTCATTAACATAGATTAGGAGAACAATTGTGTGAGTAAAACATACTGGTTTGTCAAGTCAGTTCTGTGTCTTAAGCAGAACCAACCTGAAGAAAGAGTCTAGGATATATACATGCTCATTAACATAGCTTAAGAAAAACATTTCCATAAGAAAAAAGCATTGGCTAGCTCAAGGTTTGAGAAAAGTTAAGTTCAGGGGGAACCAGTTGTCGTCATGGCAACACAGAATTTTAAAAGAAACCTCCTTTTAATTTTGCATAGAGATAGAGAAGGGGAAAAATATCTGACACTTATAATTTGTTTCCTCCTGCCACTTAAGAGAGAGATTTTTAAAAGTCTGACACTTGCAGCGTATTTCCCCCATTTGGAGACCCCTAGCCTTCCTGCCGGGGCTTCCTTGGTAGCTCAGACAGTAAAGTGTCTGCCTACAATGTGGGAGACCCTGGTTTGATCCCTAGGTCAGGAAGATCCCCTGGAGAAGGAAATGGCAACCCACTCCAGTATTCTTGCCTGGAAAATCCCATGGACTGAGGAGCCTGGTAGGCTACAGTCCATGGGGTCGCAAAGAGTCGGACACGACTGAGTGACTTCACTTCACTTCACCTTCCTGCCTGTTACCCTCTCAGTAGCACATAAAATGGTCATCTGAATAAAATCTGCCCATTCCTGCCCACTTTCATTCACAAATGTCTACCATGTCAGTGCTCACTCTTGCCATGTCCTGCTTCATGATGTCCAATTTACCCTTACTCATGGACCTAACATTCCAGGTTCCTATATAGTAGTGTTCTTTACAGTATCAGACTTTACTCTCACCCCTATGAAAACTCCACAACTGAGCATCATTTCTGCTTTGGCCCAGACTCTTCATTCTTTTTGAAACTGTTTCTCCACACTTTCCCAGTAGCATATTAGACACCTTCCAACCTGGGGGACTCATCTTCCAGTGTCATATCTTTCTGCCTTTTCATACAGTTCGTGGCGTTCTTGAGGCAAAAATACTTGGCGGTTTGCCATTCCCTTCTCCAGTGGACCATGTTGAATCAGAACTCTCCACCATGACCCGTCCATCTTGGATGGCCCTGCTGTGTTCATAGCTTTTATACAAGGCTGTGATCTACGTGATAATTCTGGTTACCTTTCTGTGATTGTGACTTTCATTCTGGAGGCTGTGGGATTGTAGTTCTTGCTTCTTCTGTCTGCCCTCTGATGGATGAGAGTAAGAATATAAGAATATCATATTGCAGATGGTTAGATTCACCTACTCATGGGATGAGATGTTCCTACCCCAGAAGCAAAGTGAAAGCTATGTGTACAACAGTCACATTTCTTTTATGATTTTCTTCCATTAAGAAAAACTCTCTTGAGCCACCTCAAGGAGGAAAAATTCATGTATGGCACTGAATTGAATAATAATTTGGGAAGTAATGAATCACTGAACTATCCATCTGTTCAAGTGTATTTTGAAGACCAAAATTATCATGGGTATCTCACCTGACAGGGAGTACAGTGGGGAGACATGGCAATGAAATTAGTAATTGTTTACCAAATGAAAACTTTTCAACTACCAAAAAAAGTGGTAGGAATGGGTAGAAGAAAAGTTTTCATAATTATTTTTATGATGATGCTTTAATATTTGGACTCCTCACAAATGTCTCAGATGACTCTTATGTAAGGAGTTTTCAGCATCCATTAAGCATGTCATTAGCAGATCGCCTTGGCATCTTCTACTGACATCTTATGTGTACATGCTGCAGTCCATGGGGTCCCAGAGAGTCGGAAATGACTTGAGTGACTGAACTGAAATAGGTGTACTACGTCACTTCCTGGCTATAAGACTCTGGACAAGTTACTTAACCTCCTGTTTTCCTCCCCCAAAAAATAACTAGCTACCCCAAATTGCTGTAAGTTTAAATGAGACAATGTACAGAAATCACAGAGCACACATTAGGTGCTCTATATATCTTAGATTTCTTACCCATAAAACTGGAAAAATAATTTTGAACAGCAATGTTCTGGAGTATTTTTCATGACTTATCACAAATTATTTTGTGATAGTCTCACTGAAAACAAAAACATTTCAAATACCTCCCTGTTCTAATTTCAAAAATCCGGTGCTAAAGTAAGAACTACTTAATAGATAAAACTGGATAACTGATTAACAATTTGAAAAGCAAACTATATTCATGCTTCATTACATATGACATACCAAAATAATTTTTATGAAAACTGTATAAAGAAAATAACTATCAATGAAAAACTCTTACAAATTAGATAGAAGAAATTCTAATTAAAATATCTATATAAAATTTTAAACTTTGGGTTAAAATTTTTAAAATAATTAAAATTAAATAGATTAATAAAATGATTAAGTATATATTGCAGATCTATATCTATCCTCAATACAAAAGGCACTCATATAGCAATAATAACAAAATTAAAGCCCAGAAAAACCAACATGAAAGGCATAAACTGATGAAAAAGACCAAGGTGGGTTCCTCGCCAGCATCTTTTTTCCTCTTCTTTCTCCCAATCTTATTGTATATCTCCTCTACTTCTTCACAAATTTGAATTTTGGGGAAAACTGACTGCTTCCAAATTTAGGGTAGATTCTAATTACCTGACTTTTGGTGCCTGCTTTATCCCAGGAGTGGTCATGTGCCCAGATTGGTCCAATCTGGAGGAAAGGACTTCCACGCCATGGTTATGGAAGAAACTATCTCAATCTCTCACAGCTGAAACAAGAAAACAACTAGTTGTGATCAAGAATAGAGCCATTCTCAAGATTAAGCTGGCACAAAATGGTGGGAACACAGAAAAAGAATTTGTGTCCTTACTGATACTAAGCATTAACAGATGATCAGGCTACTTGCCATACAGATCATTCCACCATCCAACTTTCTCTTATGTGAGACAACAAATATTTTGAGACAAGCGAAAAATAAAATGATACATTATATATTAAGCACAGTTATGACTAACAAGTCACTCATTTGGGACCATGCTAAAAAATTTGCTCGTAAGAAAATTTATGGGTTTACATATTTTTTTTATTAAATCAAAGTAGAAAGCCTGCTTTCTGAGAAACCTTTGTGCAGGTCAAGACACTACAGTTAGAACTGGACTTGGAACAACAGACTGGTTTCAAATTGAGAAAGGAGTAAATCCAGGCTATACAGTATTACCCTGTTTATTTAACTTATATGCAGAGTACATCATGACAAATCCTGGGCTGGATGAAGCATAAGCTGGAATCAAGATAGCTGAGAGAAATATCAATAACCTCAGATATGCAGATAACAGCACCCTTATAGCAGAAAGTGAAGAGGAACTAAAGAGCCTCTTGATGAAATTGAAAGGGGAGAGTGAAAAAGCTGGCTTAACACTCAACATTCAAAAAACTAAGATCATGGCACCCAGTTCCATCACTTCAGAGCAAATAGATGGTGAAACAATGGAAAGAGAGACAGATTTTATTTTCTTGGTTTCCAAAATCAGGGCAGATTGTTACTGCAGTCATGAAATTAAATAACGTTTGCTCCTTGGAAGAAAAGTTACGGCAAACCTAGACAGCATATTAGAAAGCAAAAACCTTACCTTGCCAACAAAGGTCCATAGAGTCAAAGCTATGGTTTTTCCAGCAGTCATGTATGGATGTAAGAGTTGGACTATAAAGAAGACTGAGAACCAAAGAACTGATGCTTTTGAACTGGTGTTGAAGAAGACTCTTCAGAGTCCCTTGGACTCCAAGGAGATCAAAGCAATCAATCCTAAAGGGAATCAGTCCTGAATATTCATTGGAAAGACTGATGCTGAAGCTGAAGCTCCAATACTTTGGCTACCTGATGCAAGGAGCTGACTCATTAGAAAAAAACCTGATGTTGGGAAAGATTGAAGGCAGGAGGAGAAGGGGACAACAGAGGATGAGACGGTTGGATGACATCACTGACTCAATCGACAGGAGTTTGAGCAAGTTCCAGAAAATTGGTGAAGGACAGGGAAGCCTGGTATGCTGTAGTCCATGGGATCCCAAAGAGTCAGACATGACTGAGCAACTAAACAACAACAAAGTAGAAAACAAATTAAATAAGCATTCAACTTGAGAAGCTAGAGTAATTAATTGAAAAACAAAGAACAGATATTCCTCTGGGATAATTCAAGTACCATAACTGACTCCAGATACAGTCAAAAACCCAAGAAAACCAATAATAAGGAGAGCCCCATGCTGGCTGCTTCCTGGGCTTGCTGGATTCCTTCCATCTCTGCCATATTTGCATTACCGAATTTGTAGGGGCTGCAGCTCAAGGAAACCTGGGCCCCGGTGATTACAATACTTCTTATCTGGCCCTTTTTACTGTTTTTCCCAGCAGATCCAGGCTGAATCCAAGGTCAAGGTTACACAACAGAAAGCACTTCTTCTTTCTAGAAATACTATCCAGACAGATGGATCCAAGTCATGCCTTTCTTAAAGAACCTCAAGCCACTATCATAAGAATTAGAATAACAGTAAAGAGAATCAATACTCTAGGAATTATTTCAGTAAGACCTATGTTCCCACCTAAGACTGCATAATGGCACTTTAAGTATCTTCTGTGGATATATTTCCAAGCACTGGTTTGCTGGCAAATGTTTAACAAACTCTGAAGAAAAAAAAAGTCTTCATATTTACACAAATTTATCACAAATTTATTGATATAAAGATATATACCCACAACTTACAAAGTAAACCCCACTGAGACTATCGATTCTCAAAGAATATTTTCTTTGATTTTTGCCAAATTTTGTGTATCAGTAGCCAAACTTTGGTTGCAAGTGATGAGTGAGAACTGTTCTAAGATGAATATTGATTGATGTTTTCTTTTCCATTAATAATTAGGATGAACATGAACCAAGGTCTGTGTTGGAGTTTCATTCATTCAATGATAATGTGAGCAAATTCTTTAATGAATTGGATAATAATTTTCAAAGACTAGCAGAATATTTCCCTTTTTTTTTTTTTTTTTGCTATTTGCAACATAACAGCTAGGCTTCCCTGATGGCTCAGGCCTAAAGAATCTAAAGAATCTGTCTGCCAATACAGGAGACAGGAGTTCAATCCCTGAATTGAGAAGATCCCCTGGAGATGGAAATGGGAGCCCACTCCAGTATTCTTGCCTGGGAAATCCTATGGACAGAGCCTGACAAGCTTCAGCCAATGGGATCGCAAGAAAGTTAGACACAATTTAGCAACTGAACAATGACAATAAAATAATTAGAAAGTGATGAGTTTTGAATATCTATTACTTTTGTTTTTAATATAACTCATTTATAATTTTAAATAATTTGAAATCTAATAATAGCTGAGTTATTAACAATGGCACACCAAATTCCTGAAAATTTGAAAAGCCTTTTTTTTTGTGAGATGGTACAGGCCAGTTCCAACACATAGCTAATTCCAGGTATAACTCTATAACTCCTAAGTTGTTGGAGTGTTAGTCACTCAGTCATGTCCAACTCTTTGTGATCCCATGAACTGTAAGCTCTCCCGACTCCTCTGTCCATGGGATTCTCCAGGCAAGAATACTGAAGTGGGTTGCCATCCCCTTCTCCAGGAGATCTTCCCAACCCAGAGATGAAACCCAGGTCTCCCTTATTACAGGCAAATTCTTTACCATCTGACCCACCAGGGAAGCCCAAAACTCTAAAGAAAGGTCTCGAATAGGAGACAAGTTCCTGGAAGCAACTGAGAAATTATAGAAATGCTATTGAAAATATATCTATGAATTCATGATAAAATACCACATTAGGGCACCAGGAATCAACATTGAAATCATACTTTATTCCAAAGATACAGTATCACATCCTTACTCTGATATATACCACAAATAGAAAGACATTACTGATGACATTTTATTTCCTTCATGAAACCATTTTAATGAAATATTATGAGATGATGGTTAAACATTATGAGATTTACTATTATGAGATAAAAAGCTGCCTTATCATTCTCACTCATAACCTCTCTTCTACATCGACCACCCTTCCTGTATTATTGACTTTGGCCGGTGGTGCCACCCACGATGAGCAGTCAGATGTTTGGAAGTAGTTGTAAGGTCTTCCTTCACCTTGTCTAATTCCCCTATCACCTCTTCTGTCAGATACTCCTTGAGCACTTCAGATTTCCTGGGCCTTCTCTCACATCCCAAACCTTTGATGAGACTTCAGCCACCACTTCTGAGCTCCCCGTGGACTTCAAAGAATTTCTTGAAGGTACACACCTAGAGTATTCCCAAACCCGCAGCACACCATGCTCATTCATACACAGTGCCTGTCATATGGCCTTCTTTCCTCTCTACAGGAAAGCCCTGTCTGTTTTCATTGCAGAGTTCTTCTGAAGAAGTTCCCTCTTCATGCTCATAAACCATTCCAAGGCATGCTGTGCTATGGCATCAGATCCAAGCTCCTGTCATGACACAAAAAACCTCCATCTCCAATCCTAGTCCCCACAACTCCTCCTAACACTCTGGTAATAACAAACTTCAGTTTTCAAATGGTTGTTTCCTTCTCTATTCTGTTTAAAATTCCACATCTATATTTACATGTAAAGTGTGAAATGTTACAGAACAGTGAAGGCACTAACATGTTTCTTTATTGCTTAATCAGGGATCTAGGTCTGGAGTGTCTTCTCATATCCTTCTCTCCCCTTACCTTTCTGCTCATTCTGTATCCTAAATATCTCTTGAATTTTTTCATCTCCACTCATACCATCCTACCAGAATACACTATCATCAAGTTCCTAGGCTGATTAAATAGCTCAGCACTCGTATTTCTATATTTCTTTTTTTTCTTTCCAAATCACACTGCAACCAGGTTGCCTTTCTTAAAAGGCATGAATCCCTTCTAAAATCTCTTAAAGTTATTAAAAAAATTTTAATAACCAAAGACTTTCCTATTTGTATGCCTCAGTGAAGCAACATTTCTTCAAGGAAGCATTCTCTAATACCACAGGTTAATCAGTTTCTCTGTTTTTGAACACTGATGGAATCAAACACTACATAGAAATATAACAAATAATGCGAAATCATTCATTTCAGGCTCCCTGTGGTCCCCACTATCCCATGTGAAAAAGTATGAGTCATGTCTGTTTTGTTTACCAAGCACTCAAAATCTATTTGTTAAATGTATACATTTGTTAATTAAGTAAACAATCACCTTAATATCAATTCAGTTCTCAGAAGGGAAGCTCTATTCTTAAGGTGATTGATAAATCAAACAAGCAGTCAGGGTAAAATTAATTGGTGCTATCCTTCAGTTTTTCATGCTTACACATGAAATGGTTCAAAAACTTCCTGTGTAAATGCCACAACATTAATTCAGTGTAACATTTCCTGTTGCTACTCTAGCAAATTATCACCAACAGAGACTTAACAAAATTATTATTTTATACTTCTGGAAGTCAGAAATCAAAAATTAGGGTTATGCAGCTAAAATCAAGGTGTCCACAGGATTGATTCATCTGAAACCTCCAGGGGAGAATCCATTTCCTTGTCTTTTCTTTCTTTTTTCCTTCTTTCCTTCCTTCCTTTCTGTCTGACCCTCTCTTTTTTTTTTATTGGTGTATAATTGATTTACAACATCTTATTAGCTTCAGTAGTATACCAAAGTGTTTTATTTATATATATGTGTGTGTATATATATATATATTCTTTTACAGATTCTTTTCCCTCACAGATTATTGCAAAGTATAATTCCCTGTGCTATACAGTAGATCTTGTTTATCTATTTTACATATAGTCATGTGTATATATTACATACCTTAATCACAAACTCCTAATTTAATCCTCTCTACAACTTTCCCTTTCCCCTTGGGTAACCATAAATTTGTTTTCTATGTCTATAGGTCTATTTCTCTTTTGTAAATGTTTGTAACATTTTTTTTTTTAGATCTCACATATAAGTGATATCATATAATATTTGTCTTTCTCTGCCTGACTTACTTCACTTAGTATGATAATCTTTAGGTCCATCCATGTTGCTGCAAATGGCATTATCTCATTCTTTTTAGTGGTGGTATAATATTCCATTGTGTACATGGACAATATTTTCTTTTTTTTTATTTTTTTCATTTATTTTTATTAGTTGGAGGCTAATTACTTTACAATATTGTAGAGGGCCTTGTCATACATTGACATGAATCAACCATGGATTTACATGTATTCCCCATCCCAATCCCCCCTCCCACCTCCCTCTCTACATGTTTTCTTTATTCATTCCTCTGTCAATGGAAATTTAGGTTGTTGGCATGTCTTGGCTTCCATAAACAATCCTGCTATGAACATTGGGGTGCATGTATTTTTCTTGTCTTTTCCAGCTTCTAGAAACCACCTCTGCTCTTGGCTGATGACCCCTTACTGGCTTCATTCCCATCTCCTGTGCCCTTTGTCACATCTACTAGGATACCGTCCTGCTTCCCTCTTATAAGGACTCTTGTGACTGGGGGTGTCAGGCCCATCCAGATAATCCAGGGTAGTCTCCCCATCTTTGGGATAATCTCCCTCTCTTCAGATCCTTACCTTAATCATAACTGCAAAGTGCTTTTTACCTTGTGAGGCAATGTAGTCAGTTTCCAAGGATTAGAAGTCTTGTGGAAAGTCTTTTATGGAAAGTCTTTAGGGGGCCAAAGCTCAGCCTACCACATTCAAATGTAAGAGCTTTTTAACAACTCTTACTTAGAAAGATCTGTTAAATTTTCTACCTCTTTATGGGAGAGAAAAAATGTTACTTATTCTAGATTAAGTCCCTTCCACAATAGAGTTTTATGCAAATGAGCTTGGCTGCTTGAAGGAGAAGTTTTATTATAATAATTTATAAATTTCTTTAAGCTTTGTTATTGTTTTCTCAATTCTGCATCCACAGCTGTCATCGGGATGACATCATGAGTTAAATAGTGTTAAAAAACCACTTATGGGAAGATTCCCTGATTCTTTTTTCTTGATATCTATGACAAGATACAATTTTTTTTCTTGACCACATCTTATCTAATGATGAGGTATTATAAACTGTTATCTAGCTAATAAAAACAAACAAATGAGACTAAGTTCACTTTCATTTCTCTAAATGGCAAAGGAAATTGCCCTAGACCACCCTTTTAGCTATTATTTATCAAAACATACACACAAACACATATACACACACACAGAGGAACTATATTTTAGTCTTCGGATCTAAGAAACAAATTTTGATAATACTATGATCTTTTATCTCCCCTAATCACACTATAAATTGGCTCTTTGTAAATGAGTCATCTGGTCACTTAACAGCCATTGTAAAATTAAACCTAACTGTAAGAGTTACCATCAGGCAACCATCTTTAGTAAGTAAAGCATTCAACCAACATTATGACAATGTTACAAGTGATAATGATCCTGGGCTCTGACTCGGAATTTACAATAGATCACAAATCCCACCACAGCTGTCAGTGTTAGTCCTTCCTTCAGGGCATGATAGTGAGACATACAAATGAAAATTGTGAAGAGTGTACATACGATCACAAGTCTGGTTTTATACAATGCTCAAACATCTACCTCCTTGTTTTATAGAAATATTTGGCATAATCTGAAAGACTATGAAAAAGTGCCGTTCTAGAACTTATTCTACTACTTGAACCTAAACTTATTTTGTTGTTGTTGTTTGCAGAAGTGTGGGATAGTTTTTGTAAACTCACTTCAAGTCACTGAATTCTATGTGTACACATTGATTGATGACAGATGAAGTTCACCTAAAATTCTGCTGTGTGTCAAGGGAAGTTTCATATTTGAATTATTTTTTAATTTTTTTATTTTTCAGTGGGTTTTGTCATACACTGATATGAATCAGCCATAGAGTTACACGTATTCCCCATCCCGGTCCCCCATCCCACCTCAGTATCAGCAATACCCAAAAGGCACCAACAGTATTGATTTTGTTATGGATCCATTATTTAGTTAATATTTAAAAAAGTAATTTATTGAGATGAAATTCACAAAAATAAAATGAACCATCTTAAAGTACATATTTCAATGGCATTTAGCACATTCCCAATGCTGCATGACCATCAGCTCTACCTAACTTTAAAGTTTTTCCATCTCTCCAACTGCAAAATCCTTAGCTATGAAGCAGTTTCCCCTACTCCTTCCTCCCTACAGCCCCCTGGAAACCAGCAATGGTATTCTGCCTTCATGGTGATGCTTTTGCGTTTTGCTTCTACAGATGTGTTACAATTTTTATGTTTCCTGAGAGGATTTGATTAGATCCATAGAAAGCATTTTATTTTACTTTTTTCATAGAAAACATTTTAACACATCTCTTAGAATGTCAGAACTGTCTACTTTATTGACCAGTTGAGTAGATTGTTTGAGCTAAAACTGAATTTTTTCATAAACAGATTATAAATTGGATACTTAATATATTAGGGGTGATTATTTTAATTGCATAAGCTATTTTGGGCTTCCCTGGTAGCTCAGCTGATAAAGAATCTGCATGCAATGCAGGAGACACCAGTTCAATTCCTGGGTCAGGAAGATCCCCTGGAGAAGGGGTAGGCTACTCACTCCAGCATTCTTGGGCTTCCCTTGTGACTCAGATGGTAAAGACACTTAATATATTGGGGGGGAGGGGATGATTGCTTTCATTGCACAAGCTATTTTATGAAATATTCTTCAAATAACTGAGTTATTATCTTATACAATTAATTTCTGATGAAACAACAAGCCTTTTTATTCCTTATATGATACAGAAATAATTTGAATGTTTGGATATGCAATATCTATATTAACTTATAAAATGGGAAATACATCTACTATATAGCACAGGAAACTATATTTAATATTTTGTGGTAATCTATAATGGAAAAGAATCTGAAAAAGAATAGACAGATATAACTGAATCACTGGGCTATGCACCTGAAACTAACACAGCATTGTAGATCAACTATATTTCAATTAAAAAATAAAAAACAAGCAAAAAAGTAGAAAAATATATCTTATTTCAGTATGAGTCTTGAGATATAAAGATAAGTCACTAAATCACAAAAGTTCTATTACCTCTTTGAACCCCTAATTCAATATACCCTCCTTGTATTTATAATACAGTAATACAACCCATCAGAAATGGAAGTATTATTCATATAACACAGTTATATGAAATGCCGTATAATCTTCTAGTCACTACAGTATTATTTCATTTTCTCCCTGCATTTAACTTATCTTGGATTTATTTGCATGGTAGTCTTATTTTTCTTTTCAGGAAAACCATCATGATTGTTTGGGTACCACATCCCCTCTTGTCCATGGGATGGCCAATCACCACCCCAACTCCATAACCACATGGCTGGGCAAGTGCATAATCCACCCTGTAGCATGATATGAAACTGGAATCAAGGAGAGACATCCCATTTTTCTCCAGTGATGAAGCTGGAAAAATAGAAGCCATGGTTTCCTCTGCCAGCCTGGATAACATCTTCATGGGGAAAACTAGCTTGGACAAATTAATATTACTTTCAAAGGGAAACATTAATAAAAGATGCAGAGTGAAGGCCATGGCAGCAGTTGAACCCTGGATTGCAGTCATTCCAAAGATCCTTCCCCATCCCTGTGCATGCTCTGTGTTGGATGGTGGAGTCAGCAAGTTCCTTTCTGTGTTTAAACTAGTACAAGAGTCAAGAGATCATAGTGTAAAAAAGAAGCAAAGAATGAGTTTTCATAGAAGTGATGATGCTGTGATTATTTGGAAGACTGGTAAGTACATTTTTATTGAAATATAGTTGATTTTGAAAGTTGTGCCAATTTCTGCTATATAGCAAAGTGACTCAGTTATATTCATATATACATTCTTTTTTATTTTTTCCATTATGGTTTATCCCAGGAAATTGGATATAGTTCCCTGTGCTATACTGTAAGACCACATTGTTTATCCATTCTAAGTGTAATAGTTTATATCTGGAGATGAGACAAAGTGGCAGATAAGAACAGCACAAAGAGCCATAGTTGAATTCATTGAACATGTAATAGAAATGGGTTTCCTGCCTCACCAAACCTCCAATGCTGAGAGCCTTCCTTCCACAAGACCTCTGTCAGTCTGGATGTGATCGTCTTCCCTGGCTATTCTGCAGTGTCCCCTGGGCATTGGGAAAAGGGATGTCAGCACGGGGAGTCTGGATGGAACTCATCACACTCGGTGAGCAGGGAGTGCATCACTTCTGCTAGACACCCGTGGACAGCATACAAGCTTCCACTGAGGCAGGACAACAGGCAGCCAGGAGCAGATCCACTAGAAGGATCCTTCAGTGGCAGTAGCACCCAGCGCACACCAGAAGGAAAAGAGACATTTGCCTGCCTCCCTGGTGCTAGTCACCTAAAGAATTCAGCAGTTTCTCCAAGCAGGTTTCACTCCCTTAAATCCAGGCACTTTATTCCAGACACTATTGGGTTCTTCCAGTGTCAAGTCCAAAACCCTCTTCTTCATGCTCTTGGCAAGGTAATATTCCTCTTCCCCTGGTTTTTGTTGTATTTGATGCAATAGTATAAAGTCCACATCCTTCCTTCACGGCCTCTCTTGAGTTCTTAAGAGTCTTTGTTCTCTTAACAGAACTTATATCTTGCAAACCAAAGTTTACTTTTTCAAACCTAGTTTTGCTGGCATGAGTTTCAAAAGCCTACTTTATGCTTTCTGGGCATCCTATTTTGTCACACAGGGTATTAAAAAGAGGGATATTCAAGGGCTGAGATTTAATAAAATCAGTGCTTTTTACTGCCTCAAGAAAAGGTTTACTTTAAAAATTAAAAGAACAAACTGAACATTGTTTCTAATTCTCAAGTCAACTCTGACGCCTCCGGATGACTTGAAGGGCTATTTACAGAAGTGCAGAAGTCCACTGAGCCCTTGCTTCATGCCAGGCACTTCTCTAACATCCGCCAGAACGAAAGACCCTAAGGCTGCTCCACAGCGCTCTTCACCCTGGTCAAACTCTCATCTCTGTCAAGGTCATTTTCTCTTATATGTGCACTAAACCCCAAGGCTTAGTCATTTAGTGCATCCCATTTGAGTAAATTCAGTTTAGGAAGACATTTTAAATCCGAATCAGCTACCAGAAAAATGAATAAACAACTGATTTTCACAGCTATCATTCTTGGGCTTTCTCCTCCCAACTCCCACCAAATTCTGAACTCCTAGGGAGTGTTCACGTTCACACATTTCTCCTGCCATACCAGCATCAGAGTAAAAAGGTCCTCCCCATGACACTTTGCATGAGGTGATGGGGAACAGGGATGCTGTGCATGTCATTTGTGGTCATCCTTACCTGCCTGTAGTCTTACACTCCTCCTGGCCGCCTCTGGCTGGCTCTCAAATGAGACATCTGATTGCACAGCTTCCTGGGAGGGGTAATGTAATGGTGGCAGAGACACTTCCTTCCCTTAGTCTCACTCCTGGTCTCCCACTGAGGCTGATTTCATTGTTTCATTTTGTCAATCTGCACTGGTGACAGCACACATGGGCTCCCCTAGTCCCAAGGCTCATCCCCATCTCCCAGGAAACACCATCTGACCTTATCCACCTGCTGGTGTGGACCCAGGCTACTCCTACTAGATTCTCCCCGAAGACCAGTGTGAAATGCAAGCACTGTGAGAACCTCTTTGGTACCTCCTAGACCAGGAAATGGACACCATTCCTCAGGCTCAGATTGCTCCAGATTTTGCTGAGGGATACTTTGGAGCAGGAAGAGTTAAAAGCTGCCCCACATCAGCCGGTGAATGAGATGGATCATGTGCTAGCACTATTTTTCTGCAATCTCTGCTTTTTAGAAAGATCATTGTCTTCCAGCGATTTTTCTATTCATGCTCTGACTTGGGGAGAGGAAGGTGGGAACAAACATTGCCCTTTCTTACTCAGTTTTATCTCATGGCTTAATAGGGGTCACTGAACCCCACCATCACTTTTCTCATTTCACTCTGCTCAGGCTATAGGGAACTCAATACAAACACAAGGGGTTGCCATAAATAAATAAGCCAGATGCCAATACATTTTATACCTTTGTTAATATTTTTGAGTTTTCAAACTACTGGGGTTGTAAACTACATTAAAGAGAAGAAAGCTTTGCAAAACCCTAAGTTGACTTACCTCTTTCTCCTACATGTGGCCATGAGGTAAGCTTATTCAGAATCAGGCTTTAAATCCCAACTGTATCATGGTGAGTTCTGAAGGCCCAGACTCAGCCCTGAAAGTCAGACTTGTGTGTTTAAAGGCCTACTAGGTATCTTTCATTTGTCAATTAGTCCAGCAAATACTTATTGGCATTATCTGCAAGTCACAGTTCCCACACTTGAGAAAGAGATTGATGGTTTTAAAATCTTGATAAACAGCAACAACCAGAACTAAATTAAATTTGCTTACTCAATCAAAGATAACTTACCTCAGCAAATATGCTTCTGAAAGCCAGACAACCAGCGCCATTCTCCCACATTTACAACCATTCTCCCGCCTTTACAGCCAGCCAATCAGCACCAGCCTCCCACTTTTACAGTCAGCCAATCAATAGCAGCCTCACATAAAAGAACACATTTCTGAAACTCATCCCAGTGACCAAGTTTGTCCGAATGAGTTAACTCATTTTTGCCTCTGAACAATCACCAGTACTTCAGTTTAATGCTTCCCAACAATCCTATATAAGATCAGTCATCTTCAATGTTTGGAAGGACTGTGTCTAACAAACATAGTTCTCCCTTTCTTAAGTAATAAATTCAACTTTTTAATTTAGAGTTGACTGCTGATCTTGTAATTCAGGATTGAATAAATGACTGAAGGATGACACATTTTGTAATTAGCTAGGCAAAACTAACATAGGCTCAACATACACATACATATATATGCATGTATTTATATATTTAGCTTCCTCTATATATATATATATATGCATATATATATATATATAGGCACCTATATAACTGCAACTATAAATAGGTATTTATATTGCTACATATTAATATATAGGTATATACAAATATATATATAACTATAAAGATGAGAGAGGGTCTGGGACTTCCCTTGTGGTTCAGACAGTAAAGACTCTGCCTACAATGCAGGAGACCTGGGTTTGATCCCTGGGTCAGGAAGATCCCCTGGAGAAAGAAATGGCAACCCACTCCAGTATCTTGCCTGGAGAATTCCATGGACAGAGGAGCCTGGTGGGGTCTCAAAGAGTGGGACACAGCTGAGTGATTAACACACACACTGCTAGTTAGTCTCTCCTAATTCTTATAACAAAACCCAAAAATAAAGTTTGAATTGATCTCAGAATTCCTGATGACAAAATTCGAGTTTACTATAGAAGTCTTCCTGTATGTCTGTGTCAAATGCATACTGAGTGTATTAGAGTATGGAGCTGCCTTAACAAAGTATCACAGACTGAGTGGCTTATCTCCCAGAACTTTATTTTCTCCCAATTCTGAAGGCTGGAAGTCCAAGCTCAGAGTGTGGAATGTTTGGTTCTTTCTGAGGCACATACCCTAGAGTTGAGAAAGGGCCAGCACCAGGTGGCCATGCACCCTGGGAAGAATCCCAATGGACCAGCTGTAAGATTCTTCAGTTGCTTGACATTAAATTAGTGTTTTCATGAGTTCAAGCAGGTGCTTTCTTCTTGAAGTCATATAGCCATTTTTAGACAATGGACTTGCTGAAGAGGAAGAAACTCCTTCAAAAGGGCCTACAGTATATGGGCAAACCTTGGATATTTTCACTAACAAGACTGCCATTCTCATCTCCATAAATAATCACCTTAACCATCAGGCACAGAGAACATACAGAGTGCAGAAGACTGTCATGCTGAGGTCACATACCTAAGCCTGCCAGTGCTTCTCAATCCTGTGCTAGAAGACCAGTTTTGTTGGCCTTTATTTCCACTTCATTCTTGATACTGGTGAACTAATATTTTGGGTCTATATCCTGTTCAAGGAGATGAGCCCACTTGGATGCTAATGTGTTTTGACAATGTCAAACTGCTATAAAATGTTTCTATTCACTGGCCCTGATTCTCTTCACTTACCTTTCTGCAGATTGGTAACTTATCTTGTGGTGGACCGGGTAAGATAGCACAGGGTCTGAGTAGCACAGCTCTGTGTAATCGATCGGTCACTAGAAGGAGGATGAGCACCTCACCACATCCCTTCTCTGTCTCACTGAAGACAAAATGGAAACACATGAAAGCAAATTATGTCACATGGACTTAAAAGCTTAAAGCCAATCTCCCTGACATTGACATAGATTAACATGGCAATCCACTCTCATCTCTCAATTTTTTAACAGTACATCTGAAGTGGAAAGGGATGTAAATCTTTAAGAATAAAGAAATTCATTTTTTTAAAGCCATCTTTTTCTGAAACTCCTAGAGACTCATTGATGGATCAGTATTAGTTCAGCAAGTACTTATTTAGGACATAGTACAAGTTCAGGTTCTGCAGTTGACATTGGACTGGCTTAACCTGTTATTGAGGCTCCCCTATCTAAAAGCCCACTCAGGAAAATCTCAGATGAGAGAATTTACTCACTAGAAGTAAAGCCCCAAGGTCTATAGCAGGTCTGTGAGGATCATTTCCACAACCACACTACCAGAGTGAAGTAATCAATTGCAGAACTGGAAAGAATCCATTTCCACTGATTGCTGTGAACCAGGGTTTACTGACGTGTCCTATAGGAGCATCTGTAATGCCAGGCTAAACCTGCAGGCAAGTCTGCGCCATTGGTCTGGGCTACACACAGGTTTAGACAGCAACTTGAGATTTCACAGTGCCACATATCACATCACATGAATCACTGAAGTGTTTTTGCAATATGGGTCATCTTTTTAATTAAAGAAAGAAAAAATTTCTGGTTAATTAGTTCAATTGCTCAAAGTCAACCAATAACTTTTTCAAACAGTTTGTTTTCTGATTAATAACCAGTCTTGTGATATTGCAAGGATCAGGGGTTTTTTTTGTTTGTTTTTTAATTTTATTTCTTTTTTTTTTTTAATTTAGGTTTTTTTATTTTATTTTATTTTTTATTTTTTTTTTTTGGCTGCACCAGGTGGCATGTAGAGTCTTAATTCCCCAACCAGGGACCAAGTCTACACCCTGTGCAGTGGAAAAATGGATTATTAACCTCTGGACCACCAGAGAAGTCCCAGGATCAGTTGATTTTTATGTATAGTAGTTTGCATCTGCTAATCCCAAACTCCTAATTTATCATAAGGATCTGTTTTGAACCTCAAATATTTTTTGAATGACCTGTCACAATTCCAAGTCTTTCCTTAACAATGGAATAAGAAAAGCAACAGCAAATCATTTGTTTCTATGACACAGTCTACAGGCTGGTTACTGTTAAGGAGGGTAAAAATATATTGGTATGAAATAGTCAAAAGTTAACTCATATAAAGAAGTTTTAAAGGGGAATCTTGTTGAGAATATGTGATAAATATACTTAAAGAAAAGCCATGTGTGCCGTATACATTTGGCTAAAATGAAAGCTTTCAGAAGTCAGACTTCAGAATGGAATTCATGGGTAGTTTAAATTTTTCTTTAACAAGTGTTAAATAACTTAAAATTGTATAAAATAAGAATTACTTTAGCTACAATTAGCTACTTAAGAAAACAATGACCAAATACCAAAATTTTAAATTAAACTCGAGTTGCCCTAAAGAAAGACATATCTACACTTAGAATGTTATACAGGCATAGGCATAGATACACAGATAGTTAATGGTTGGTGAGAAATTTTTGATACAATATTATGAAAAAAATCATGATAAAAATATCTATTTATAGGACAGTTTCAACAATGCTAAACAGAATGGCAAATATGCCATTTGTTAAATATACCAGCTTGTTAACAGCCACTGGTAATTTCAGATTAGAAGTATTCAGGGTTTAAAACTATTTTCCCTATCTTAAGGATATTATTTTTATAATGGGGAGGGAGGAAAAATGAATTTCATTCAAAAAGCTAAAACAGAAATTATAAACTTGTAAGAAAAGAAGTTGAAAAGGGCATGATTATCTTTTTTTTAATTGACTAGGAAATAGAAAACTAAGCCGACTATAATTTTTTTTTTAAAGCAAATTAGCAGGGCAATGTCATGTTTCAAAATGTAACAGCATCAGGCAGAGAAATCCAACTACCTTTGAACAAAGTTTCCATTAGCCCTAACCTCTACCCACCCCTACACCCCACCCCCTGCCTTTCTACCAAGTTTTAAGACACTGTCAAGAAGTTGTCCTTTGCTTATCTTTCAATGAAAAAGTAGATTAAGAATTTGGTCTTATAATCCCATCATAATCAGCAAATTTGCTGTAACAGCTTTCAAACTGGCTTAGTTGGACTTCCCAGAACAGGATCAAGGAGTACAAAACTCCTAATTCTCTTAGATTTCTCTCAAGCCGGGGCCGGGGGCTGGGGGAGAGGGGGGTCCTTACAATTGCATTTCAATTTCAAATTTCAACTAAAGAAAGCTATATTAATAAATTTTAATTTAAACTTACTCTCATTTAGTTTTCTCCTCTGTGCTTTTGTGAGTGCATATGAGCTGAGTCGTTTCAGTCATGTCTGACTCTTTGTGACCCTGTGGACTATAGCCCATCAGGCTCCTCTGTCCATGGGATTCTCCAGGCAAGAATATTGGAGTGGCCTCCCATGCCTTCCTCCAGGAGATCTTCCCAACCCAGGGATCAAACCCAAGTCTCCTGCATTGCAGGCGAACTCTTTATCGCTGAGCCATCAGGGAAACCCTCTCTGCTTTATAGAACATTCTTAAATGTAACTCATCCCCAAAGAATGCTTAATATGTTTAACAATATTCTCAGAGTCTCTGGAAATCTTATCCTAATATTTATGAGTTAGCATGAAGCCATTTAATGTAAATTCAATTAATATTTAAATCAAAAGAGACTATGAATCATACGAATAAAACAGGTCTTTTATTAATACTCTGATATTGGCATTAATAACACCTTGGCTAATGTTTGACGTGTTAATAATAAAAATTCATATTAACAAACATTATCTCCATGTACCAGATGTTCAACTAAAGCTTATCTCAGTCTCTTGTCAGAATCGTTTATGATATCAATATCAATTATTATGGCAAAATTGAGATTACAGGAAATGAGAGTGATTCTGTGCCGGAGACACTGAGCCCCTGTTAGTAGTGATGATGTGTGTTCTCTGGAGCTATCTTTGAAGCAGGATCAGACTTTGAGTGGAAGCTAGCCAAAACACCCGTCTCCCATTTTAGCACTGAAAATCATTTACATACAGGGTGGCAACTTATCATTAGAATATCCCTGTTTGAGCGGTCAGATGATTGCATGTTGACAAGGAAAAGTATTAGCCTAAAGTAGCAGTGTCTACAAGAAAACCAAAATCCAAAGTAATTTAAAGGAAAAATGTTTACCTATCATTTACATAAAGAAAGAAAAATCAAAAGACTTACAAGAAAACATCACTCAAGATAACTGATTTCTGAGAGAAGAAGTGAGCAAGCAATTTCAAGACAGAAAAGTGCTGCATCAGTACAAAGTTTGGTGTAGTTTGTAGATTTAAACAAATATCGTATCAAATTTATTCCCCTGAATTCTAATAAGTGCAGCAAAAAATATGAGTTTTACTAGATATATGTAATATTTGCTAATGTTTATGTTCAATGATCATGATCACGTTCAAAACTCCTGTAAAGAGCAATAATAAAAATGTTACTGATTAAAATGTGGAACGTTAAATCAATTATATCATAAATGCAAATTATCAATAATAGTATTTGCTGTTATACACATGTTTTATAAGCAATCGCTTCCACATACACATAATAACTAATGTAATTTACATTTCCAGAAGATGTTAAAAAAAAAAGAATTATGTTTAATGGTCCCAAATTTTTCTCAAGAATAATGTGTCTTCTCACAAAGAGAAAGAATGTGTTCCAGGCAGAAGGGTGTCTTGGACAGGGACTCTAAGACATGAAAGAGTTTTGCTTCCTCATGAAGCTGTAGGCATTTTTAGGTGACCAGTGTAGCTTAAAGGTAGTGAAAAAAATAATAATGTGTCCTCTGAGAACACACTCTAGCCCTCCATTATTTATGCTTTACTCTGTCAACAATTATTTGTTGTGCGTACATGACACTTGGGCTGTGCTTGGGTGAAAATTTGCCGCTTCCCTCACATATCAGTCTTTGCCAAAGAACACACCCACTACAGACTGTTGGAAGCTGAATTTGTGCTGTGGGATTCAGTTACCTCAATAACCCTATGTCAGCCTAGTCCAGCCCCTGAACACGTGGGAGATCCCAGAAGAACCCAGAAGAGTCACCTGTTCTACTCATCTATCTCAATTCATGAGAAACAAAAGTTTCATACTACACACCTCTGGTCATTTCTTGATCAATTGCTAACACACAAAACTACTAAAGAAAACCAGTGAACAATACAGAGGCTTTAACATTAAATATTAAGGAATGCTTATATTTCAAAAAATTACAGAGGACAAGTAAAGAGCTTACTTTTTCTATGTCCAAAGAAAGAATCTAACATTATCTCCTAAAGAAGAAATATCATTTGAAAGAATTCAATACCTCAATCTTTACATTTCTGTTACTTTCCAGCGAGCTTCCCTGGTGTCTCAGATGGTAAAGAATCTGCCTGCAATTCAGGAGACCTGTGTTCAATCCCTGGGTCAGGAAGATTCCCCTGGAGAAGAAAATGGCAACCAACTCCAGTTTTCTTGCCAGGAGAATCCCATGGACACAGGAAAGCGGTGGGCCACAGTCCATAGTGTTGCAAAGAGTTGAACATGACTGGGCAACTCACACTTTCACTTTCCTTTCCAGGTAATCATGTATGACCATTCCCCTCCCAATTTTATTCTTCTTTACATTAGTTAAATTATGGGCCTCTGCAAGGGAAAATATATACAAAATTAAAAGATCACAAACAACATATTGAGCTGACCAATAAGTTTGTTTGGGTTTTTCCTTAAGATGTTACAGAAAATCTTGAAAATTTTGGTCACTTCAAATAATTTTCTTTACTTAGATTATAAAAATTTCTGTAAATCCAGAATTATAGTGTATAGTCTAGGGGTAATATCAAGTCTCATGATAGACTGTTTGCTTGGTTTTGTTTTTTTTTTTTTTTTAATTTTTTTTTTTATTGAAGGATAATTGCTTTACAGAATTTTGTTGTTTTCTGTCAAACCTCAACATGAATCAGCCATAGGTATACATATATCCCCTCTCTTTTGAGCCTCCCTTCCAATCTCCCACCCCATCCCACCCCTCTAGGTTGATACAGAGCCCCTGTTTGAGTTTCCTGAGTCAGACAGCAAATTCCTGTTGGCTATCTATTTTACATATGGCAATGTAAGTTTCCATGTTACTCTTTCCATACCTCTCATCCTCTCCTCCCCTTTCCCCATGTCCATAAGTCTATTCTCTATGTCTGCTTCTCCACTGCTACCCTGTAAATAAATTCTTCAGCACCATTTTTCTAGATTCCGTATATATGTGTGAGAATACGATATTTTTCTTTCTCTTTCTGACTCACTTCCCTCTGTATAATAGGTTCTAGGTTCATCCACCTCATCAGAACTGACTCAAATATGTTCCTTTTTATGGCTGAGCACTATTCCATTGTGTATATGTACCACAACTTCTTTATCCATTCATCTGTCGATGGGCATCTAGGTTGCTTCCATGTTCTAGCTATTGTAAATAGTGCTGCAATGAAAAATGAGATACATGTGTCTTTTTCAATTTTGGTTTCCTCAGGGTATATGCCTAGGAGGGGGATTGATGGGTCATATGGCAGCTTTATTCCTAGTTTTTTAAGGACTCTCCATACCATCTTCCATAGTTGCTGTATCATTTTACATTCCCACCAACAGCGCAAGAGCATTTCCTTTTCTCCACACCCTCTCCAGCTAATATTGTTTGTAGATTTTTTTGATGATGGCCATTTTGACCAATGTGAGGTGATATCTCGTTGTAGTTTTAATTTGCATTTCTCTAATAGAGTGACATTGAGCATCTTTTCATATGTTTGTTAGCCATCTGTATGTCTTCTTTGGAGAAATGTCTGTTTAGGTCTTTTTCCCACTTTTTGATTGGGTTATTTGTTTTTCTGGCATTGAGTTGTATGAGCTGCTTGTGTGTTTTGCAAATTAATCCTTTGGTAGATGTTTCATTTGCTATTATTTTCTCCCTTTCTGAGAGCTGTCTTTTCAACTCGCTTATAGTTTCCTTTGCTGTTCAAAAGCTTTTAAGTTTAATCAGGTCTTGTTTTGTTTTTAATTCTATTATTCCAGGAGGTGGATCATAAAGGATCTTGCTTTGATTTATGTCATCGAGTGTTCTGCCTATGTTTTCATCTAAGAGTTTTATAGTTTCTCATCTTACATTTAGGTCTTTAATCCATTTTGAGTTTATCTTTGTGTATGGTGTCAGAAAACTAAGATCATGGCAACTGGTCCAATCACTTCATGGCAAATAGATGGGGAAACAATGGAAACAGTGACAGACTTTACTTTGGGGGGCTCCAAAATCACTGCAGATGGTGACTGCAGCTATGAAATTAAAACATGCCTGCTTCTTGAAAAAAAAGCTATGCTCAACCCAGACAGCATCTTAAAATGCAGAGACATTACTTTGCCAACAAAGATCCATCTAGTCAAAGCTATGGTTTTTCCAGTGGTCAGGTATGGATGTGAGAGTTGGACTATAAAGAAAGCTGAGCGCTGAAGAATTGATGCTTTTGAACTGTGGTGTTGGGGAAGACTCTTGAGAGTCCCTTGGACTGCAAGGAGATCCAACCAGTCCATCCTAAAGGAGATCAGTCCTGGGTGTTCACTGGAAGGACTGATGTTGAAGCTGAAACTCCAATATTTTGGCCACCTGATGCAAAGAACTGACTCATTTGAAAAGACCCTGATGCTGGGAAAGGTTGAAGGTAGGAAGAAAAGGGGATGACAGAGGATGAAATGGTTGGATAGCACCACTGACTCAATGGACATGAGTTTGAATAAACTCCGGGAATTGGAGATGGACAGGGAAGCCTGGCATGCTGCAGTCCATGGAGTCACAAAGAGTTGGACACCCCTGAGCATCTGAACTGACTAACTAAGTTTGGTCCAGTGGTTCGTGTAAATTTTGTATAGGGTGAGATTTTTGTTGAGTTTTTGTTTGTTTGGTTTTCTTCTGATGGGCAAGGCTGAGTGAGGTAGTAATCCTGTCTGCTGATGATTGGCTTTGTATTTTTGTTTGTTGTTTAGATGAGGCATCCTGCACAGGGTGCTACTGATGGTTGGATGATGCCAGGTCTTGTATTAAAGTGGTTTCCTTGGGGTGAGTTCTCGCTATTTGATACTCCCTGAGGTTAGTTATCTGGTAGTCCAGGGTCTTGGAGTCAGTGCTCCCCCTCCAAAGGCTCAGGGCTTGATCTCTGGTCAGGAATAAAAATTCCACAAGTGGTTTGTTGTGGAATTTTCATTTGCTCCAAAAGTGAGATTAAAACAAATACCCAAAAATGAGAAACTGAAAATGAACCCCAGAGAAATGGCAGTTACAAAATCAGGCAAATAATAATTAAAATAATGGAATATATACATATACATACACACCTATGAGCAAAGTCAAACAGTCCAACAAAAATAAAGTACAGTAGATTGACTTGGCAAGAAAGGAAATCAAAAATTATAATTAAGAACAAAACAAACTAAAGCATAAACTAGAAAACAAAAGTAAAGCCAGGAGCCAAGTGGGGAACAAAGCGATGAAAACAAAAGTAACAAATATATTGAGAGGAAAAGAAAGAAAGTAAAGAAAGAAAGAATAGATATGCAAAGTTAGATAGAGATAGATGAAGAAGATTTAAAAACATTAAAGATTAACTACAAAGGGAAAAGAACAGTAGGAAAGGCAAACAAAGGAACAAATGTAGAAAAAATAAAACAGGTTTTAAAGAATTAAAAATTAAAATTATAAAAAAGAAAAGAAAAAGGGGGGGGCGAGGAGAAAGCAAAAAGGTAAAAAAAAAAAAAAGGAAAACTCCACAGAACTACAAAAGTCCAACGTAGAGGCAGAGGTTTATAACAACAATAAAAAGTGTGATTGAATATACACATATACAAATACACCCATAAGTAAAAATCAAAACAGTCCAACAAAAATAAAATAGAATAGATTGACCTGGCAAACAAAGGAAATAAAAAATTATATCTACTATAACAAAACTAACTAAAGCACAAACTGGAAATCAAAACTAAAGCAAGGTGCCAACTAGGGAATAAAGCAATAAAAATAAAACTAACAAATATGTTGAGAGGAAAGGAAAGAATAGATATGCAAAGTTAAGTACAGGTAGATAAAGAAGGTTTATATATATTAAAGATTAAATGCAAGGGGAAAGGAACAGTAGGAAAAGCAAACAAAGAAATAAGTGCACAAAAAATAATAGTAGGTTTAAAAAATTAAAAATTAAAATTAAAAAGAGAGAGAGAAAGGAAAACTCCACAGAACTGCCAAAGCCCAACATAGAGGTAGAGGTTTATAACAATAAAATATGTGACTGAGGGGGAAAAACAGTTCAAAAGCTTAATTAGATTTAATTGTGCCAACAAAATCAACAACTACAACAGAGGGGGAAAAAACGGGAAAGAAAAGAAAGAAATTCAAAAGAATCTACAGAACAAATCAAAACATAAGAATAATAAATGTTTTTCTTGAGTCACTGCTGTCAGAGTCCTTTCCCTCACTGGGAATCACAGTCCCCCTCACCTCCCTAGGACGCCCCCAAACACTCTGCTGATCTCTGGACCTGCTGTGGGGGCACCTCAGATTCTAATCTGGTCCTGCTCCTGTGTGCTCTTGCCTCTAATGCCCACAGCTGTCAGAACTAGTGTGCTTTCTTCTGTGGGAGCTCTCAATGCCCTTTTATATATTCCATAGACACAGTCTGCCTAGTTGATCGTGTGGATTTAATCTACAGCTTGTACAGCTGGTGGGAAGGTTTTGGGTCTTCTTCCTTAGCCACACTGCCCCTGAGTTTTAGCTGTAGTTTTATTTCACCTCTGCATGTGGGTCATCCCCTGGGTTTGCTCCTGAGGCTGCCCTGGAGGACTTGGGTTTGCCCTGCGAGGGCCAGGTGTGGAGGTGGTGCAGCTGCCGGGGCCGCAGGGGTTCTGGGAGCACCAGGCACTCAGGGGAGTTGGCGGCCAGGGCAGCAGGAGATACAGTGCTCTAGAAGGGGATGCCAACCAGTATTGGCCAACACACTCCAGTATTCTTGCCTGGAGAGCCCCCTGACAGAAAAGCCTGGCGGGTCACGAATAGCTGGAGAAGACCAAAGGGACCCTGTGTACATAGCTGCAAGACTTCTTTTGCCTGTGGCAGCTCTGCCCCAGTGAGAACTGAGCGTGAATTTGGCACAGCTGCTTGGCTTGTGGGGTCCCTGGCGGTGCCAAGTGTGCAAGGACACGGACTGCCTCTGCCGCAGGAGCTGTGACCCTATCAGAGTCTTCTTTCGAGCCTCTACCAGCTGGCGTTCAGAAGGCCTCTGGCCAGTCTTTCTCTGTAACCCCGCCCATTCAGGAACTTAGAGGGCTCCCTTCCCTGAGGTCCTTCTCTGCTCTTTGTCGAGTCAGGCACATAGAGGGGCACCCCTGGCTGGGGTCCTACTCTGTAGTTCGGTGCATCAGGCGTTTGATGGGCCAGCCTCTCTATTGTTCAGCTGCCAAAGCTGTTCTGTGGGGAGAGGCTATGGTGATGACTCCAGCCCCTACATGTGACTCCGCAATATCTCCTGCTTCCAAGGCTGCCCAGCTTTCCTCCTCAGGCATTTCCCACCACAGTCTCCTCCCTCACATCCCCTCGATCCATCTCTCTGGAGTCAACAGCAGCCCTCGCCCTGGGATTGCTCCACAATCCCTAAACTCCAGCTTCCAGCCGCTGCACCTTCCAGGGGACCTGCGTCCCTGTCCCGAGTATGTATGGCTGCGGCAAGGACTGTCTGATTCTCATTCCATTTAGGCTGCCACAGATCAGCTGTTTCACTCTCAGCCTTAAATGTTTCTCCTCTGACTCAATTGCCCCAGTGTGGGCATTGGACCCCTGCTTCAGTTTCCCCACCCACTGAGGGCAGGTCCAGTCCTACTAACACTCCCATTCCCCACCCCACCCCCCCACCCCCAGTTCCTTTGTCCTACTGAGTTTTTGTGATTCTATATATTCTTTTCCTCTGGTCAGGTACTCCTGTCCACGCTCAGCTGGTGTCCTGCATGTACTTCTGTGTCTGAAGGTGTCTGATGTAGCCACGGAGAGAAATGTACTCCACATCCACCTACTCCTCCACTATCTTGTTCTCTCCTAGCCTGTTTGTTGAGGTTATAAACTATGAGATTTACATAGAAAATGCAAGGCTTCTGAATAAATCAAATGTCACAATCCTCTCCTACTTCTTTTGTTACTAAGGTCATCATCATGATAGAAGAGGAAAAACTTGGTGGGTGGAGAGGAAGCAGGGTGATATTCATAAATATTTGAGTTAATAAAAGTAACTTATTCAAGCATAGAGACACAGATAAAGAAACACAAAGGGGGACACCAAGTGGGAAAAAGGAGTCGGTGGGATGAATTGAGACAATAGGATTGACAATATATACACTACTATGTATAAAATGCCTTCCCTGATGGCTCAGATGGTAAAGGATCTGCCTGCAATGCAGGAGACGCAGGTTTGATTCACGGATTGAGGAGATCCCCTGGAGCATAACATGGCAAACCACTCCAGTATTCTTACCTGGAGAATCCCATGGACAGAGGGACTTGGTCAGCTACAGTCTATGGGGTGTAAAGAGTCAGACGCAACTGAGCAACTAACACACAGACACAAATGTATAGATTGCTAATGAGAACCTGCTATACGGGACAAGGAAATCTACTCAATGCTCTGTGGTGACATAAATGGGAAAGAAATCCCCAAAAAAAAAAAAAAAAATAGGGAGTATATATGTATACGTGTAGCTGATTCCCTTTGCTGTACAGTAGAAGCAGAACATTGTAAAACAACTATACTCCAATTTAAAAAAATGTTTTTTTAACTCATTCAAGCATCTGAGAGAGGTGTGGGCTGAGATACCATCTCTCTCCCACGGGATGCTAGGAACACTGTGGTTCATAAAGGTCTCTCCATTTCTGTGTATCTGTGTATGTACAGGTTCTTTAGAGAAGTATGAGCCAAAGAGCCGTACCTGCTGCAGGAATAGGACATGTGAGCAGGTAGCACGTGTGTAAAATTTAGTGGAATACATCAAGATTATATATTGTCATTCTGCTTATTTAACTCATATGCAGAGTATGTAATATGAATTACCAGGTTGGATGAATCTCAAGCTGGAGTCAAGATTACCAGGAGAAATATCAATAATCTCAGATATGCAGATGATAGCACCCTAACAGCAGAAAGTGGAGAGTAACTAAAGAGCCTCCTGATGAAAGTGAAAGAGGAGAGTGGAAAATCTGGTTTAAAACTCAACATTCAAAACACTGAGGAATCCAGATCTGAAAGAGACACGTGCACCCCAATGTTCATCGCAGCACTGTTTATAACAGCCAGGACATGGAAGCAACCTAGATGCCCATCAGCAGATGGATGGATAAGGAAGCTGTGGTACATATACACCATGGAATATTACTCAGCCATTAAAAAGAATTCATTTGAATCAGTTCTAATGAGATGGATGAAACTGTAGCCCATTATACAGAGTGAAGTAAGCCAGAAAGATAAAGAACATCACAGTATACTAACACATATATATGGAATTTAGAAAGATGGTAACGATAACCCTATATGCAAAACAGAAAAAGAGACACAGATGTACAGAACAGACTTTTGAACTCTGTGGGAGAAGGTGAGGGTGGGATGCTTCGAAAGAACAGCATGTATATTATCTATGGTGAAACAGGTCACCAGCCCAGGTGGGATGCATGAGTCAAGTGCTCAGGCCTGGTGGGCTGGGAAGACCCAGAGGTGTCGGGTGGAGAGGGAGGTGGGAGGGGGGGTCGGGATGGAGAATACGTGTAACTCTATGGCTGATTCATGTCAATGTATGACAAAACCCACTGGAAAAAAAAAAAAAAAAAAACCACACACAAAAAAAGCTAAGATCACAGCATCCAGTCCCATCACTTTACTTCATGGCAAATAGATGGAGAAAAAACAATGGAAATAGTGGCAGATTTTATTTTCTTGGGCTCCGAATCACTGTGGACAGTGGCTGCAGCCAAGAAATTAAAAGATAATTGCTGCTTGGAAGAAAAACTCTGACAAACCTAGAAAGCTTTTTTAAAAGCACAGACATTGCTTTGCTGACAAAGATCCCTATAGTCAAAACTATGGTTTTTTCCAGTAGCTATGTACAGATATGAGAGTTGGATCATAAAGAGGCTGAGCGCCAAAGAATTGATGCTTTCCAATTATGGTGCTGAAGAGGACTCCTGAGAGTCCCTTCGACCACAAGGAAACCAAATTAGTCAATCCTCAAAGAAATCAACTCTGAATAGTCATTGGAAGGACTGATCCTGAAGCTGAAGCTCCAGTACTTTGGCCATGTGATGCAAAGAGCCAGCTCACTGGAAAAGACTCTGATGCTGGGAAATACTGAGGACAAGAGGAAAAGGGGGCAACAGAGGATGAGAAGGTTGGATGGCATCACTGATTCAATGGGCAAGAGTTTTAGTAAACTCCAGGAGACAGTGAAGGACAGGGAAACCTGGAATAGTGCAGTTCCATGTCCAGTTCTAACTGTTGCTTCTTAACCCACATACAAGTTTCTCAGGAGACAGGTGCGGTGGTCTGGTATTCCCATCTCTTTAAGAATTGTCCACAGTTTGTTGTGATGCACACAGCCAAAGGTTACATACAAGTTTCTCAGGAGACAGGTGCGGTGGTCTGGTATTCCCATCTCTTTAAGAATTGTCCACAGTTTGTTGTGATGCACACAGCCAAAGGTTTTCACATAGTCGATGAAGCAGACATAGATGTTTTCCTGGAATTCTCTTGCTTTCTCTATGATCCAACAGCTGTTGGCGATTTGATCACTGGTTTCTCTGCCTTTTCAAAATCCAGCTTGTATATCTGGAACTTCTCAGAACACACTGCTGAAGCTTAGCTTGAAGGATTTTGAGCATAACCTTACTAGCATTTGAGGGCTTCCAAGGAGGAAGAATCTGCCTACCAATGCAGGAGACATGGGTTCAAAACCTGGAGCAAGAAGATTTCCTGGAGTAGGAAGTGACAGCCCACTCCAGTATTCCTGCCTGGAAAATTCCAAGGACATATGACCCTGATGTGCTACAGTCCATGGGGTCATAGAGTCAGACACAACTGATCATGCGCACAAGCACATTATGGGCATGCGAAATGAGCACAATTTTACAGTAGCTTGAACATTCTTTGGAATTGACCTTCTTTGGGAATGCAATGAAAACTGACTTTTTCCAGTTCTGTGGCCACTGCTGAGTTTTCCAGATTTACTGATATATTGAGTGTAGCACTTTAACAGCATCATCCTTTAGGATTTTAAATAGCTCAGCTCAAATGCCAACACCTCCATCAGCTTTGTTTGTAGTAATGCTTCCTTAGGCCCACTTGACCTCACACACCAGGATATCTGGCTCTAGGTGAGTGACAATTGTGGTTAGACCTTTTGTGTATGGTTCGATTTATTATTGCCACCTCTTCTTAATCTCTTCTGCTTCTTTTAGATCCTTACCATTTCTGTTCTTTACCTTACCCATTCTTACGTGGGATGTTCCCTTGATATCTCCAATTTTCTTGAAGATATCTCTAGTGTTTCTCATTCTATGTCTTCCTCTATTTCTTTGCATTATTTATTTAAGAAGGCTTTCTTAGCTCTTCTTGATATTCTCTGGAATTCTGCATTCAGTTGGGTATATCTTTTCCTTTCTCCTGCGCTTTTCACTTCTCTTCTTTCCTCAGCTATTTGTAAAGCCTCCTTAGACAACCAATTTGTCTTTTAGCATTTCATTTTTTATGGACGGTTTTGACCACTGCCTCCTATACAATGTTACCAACTTCCATCCATAGTTCTTCAGGCACTCTGTCTACCAGATCTAATCCCTTGAATCTATTATTTTCCTCCAGTGTAAAATTATAAGCGGTTTAATTTAGGTCATACCACAATGTCCTGGTTGTTTTCTCTACTTTCTTCAATTTAAGCCTGAATTTTCTAATAAGGAGCTCATGATCTGAGCCACAGTCAGCTCCAGATCTTGTTTTTGCTGACTATTTTAAACTTCTCCCTCTTTGACTGCAAAGAATATGATCAATCTGATTTTCTATTGAGAATTTGGTGATGTTCATGTGTCAAGTCATCTCTTGTGTTGTTAGAAAAGTGTGTTTGCTATGACCAGTGTCAACAAAACTCTGTTAGCCTTTGTCCTGCTTCATTTTGTACTCTAAGACCAAACTTGCCTGTTACTCCAAGTATCTCTTGACTTTCTACTTTTGCATTCCAATCCCCTCTGATGAAGAAGACATCTTTTTCAGTGTTAGTTCTAGAAGGTGTTAACCAGTCAACTTCAGCTTCTTTAGAGTCATTGGTTGGGGCATAGACTTGAATTACAGGAGTCTCATGGGCTACAGTTCATGGGATCACAAAAAGTCAGACATGACTGAGTAACTAAGCACAACAACAAGAATAGTGATGTTGAATAATTTGCCTTGGAAACAAATCAAGATTATCTTGTCATTTTTGAGATTGCACCCAAGTATTTCATTTCAGACTCTTTTGTTGACTATGAGGGCTACTCCATTTCTTCTAAGGGATTCTTGCCCACAGTAGTAGACATATTGGTCACCTGAATTAAATCCACCCATTCCCATCTATTTTAGTTCACTGATTCCTAAGACATCAGTGCTCACTCTTGCCATCTCGTGCTTGACCATGTCCAATTTACCTTGATTCATGGACCTAATATTCTGGATTCCTATGCAATATTGCTCTTTACAGCATGGGACTTTACTTTCACCACCAGACACATCCACTACCAAGTGTCATTTTCTGCATTGGCCCAGCTGCTACATCGCTTCAGAAGCTATTAGTAATTGCCCTTTGCTCTGCCCCAGTAGCATACTATACACCTACGGACATGGGGGCTCATCTTCCAGTTCTACATCTTTTTGCCTTTTCATATAGTTCCTGGGGTTCTCACAGCAAGAATACTGGAGAGCTTTGCCATTTCCTCCTGTAATGAACCACATTTTGTCAGGATTCTTCACTATGTCCCATCCATCTTAGGTTGCCCTGCATAGCATGGCTCATAGCTCCATTGAGTTATGCAAGTCTCTTTGCCATGACAAGGCTGTGTTCCATGAAGGGGGAATATCCTTTAGGCACTTCAGAATCAGCATATCCAATATAAACTGCTCCTGCCATGCTTGTTTCACATCTCTTTTTGTCTACTCATTTGTATTACTGTATTACTGCCTTTCAGGCACAGAAGCTTCTCTCTTGCCACAATTCCATACCCCTGAAAATCCACAAATTCCTGGACACTATCTTTCATCCCTTTCCTATAGATCCTTGCCTCTTTATTTCTGCTTCTACTGTATTAAGTTGGTGTCTCATCATTTCTTTTTCTTTCACATTTAAAAAAAATTTGAAATATATATGGTTGATTTACAATGTTGTGTTTGTTTCAGGTATATGGCAAAGTGATGCAGTTATACATACATATTTTTAATATGTGTATATATATGCAGCTTTATATATATAATTATATCTATATATATGTATAGTATGCATTTAGGTTTCTTTCCACTACAGGCTATTACAAGATATTGAGTAAAGTTCCCTATTCTATATAGTAAGTCCTTGTTGCTTGTCTATTTTATATACAATAGTGTCTACACTCTAATCTCAAATAATCATCTCATACATAAAACTCTGCACTATTTGTTTCCAGATTTCCCTGATTATGCTTACCCACCCCTCTCAATCTAGCCCCAACTCTAAATCACAAATATGATCAAGCTATCTTGTAACATTTTGAAAATCTTTTAACAGCTATGCATGGCTTGCCCTTACACTGAAGTTCTTTATAATCTTCCAGTTTGTAGTACACATATAACACTACCTTTTACCCCTCATCTCTCCCTTCCCTTCATCCCTGGAAACCATCAACTCCACTCCATAATTCTAGTCCTAAGGTGCTTGTCTGTCCACGTTCCATCTGCCTCAAACAATTTTTCCTGCTTTTATTGTCTAAATTCCTACAGTTCCTACTGAACCACCAGAACTCAGCTGAAACATTACCTCCTCCATGGAAACTTCCTTATGCATCCTTATGCTTCCTCCATGCTTCCCACAGCATCCTAGAACTATGGTCACATGAAACAGTATCTTTGAATAAACAAATGCTCTGAAGAGTGCAATGTTGCACACAGCTTTCTTCAGCATAAAGATGAAATAGCACCATTATTAAAAGCATCATTTGTTATCACAAGGATGTTAAAGCTTAAATAAGTACAGCAAAGACAGCAATAGAATCTTGAACAGGTATGTGTACTATTTCTCAGGCATGCGCTGTTTGACATAGTTTACTTAATTCTCATAGTATTCCATTGAGTTTTACTGCTATCATCCCCACTTTATAGATCAGAAAATGAAGACTCAGAGAAGTAAATCTGATAATCCATCCAGATATGCGATGCTGATGGCCATTTCCCCAGTAAAAGAGTCATCAGTATTCCCTTTGACACTCAGGAAGGACAAAAATGTTGGGGTGTGTATAAGTCAAGTACATCACTCTTCATAAGCTAAAGTCAGACACCATATTTTAGAAGTTTTATTCAGTATTGAAGACTAGGAAGCACTTCTTTTTCTTTGGTGCTCAAGTTCCAACTGTTTTTCATCAAGGAAAGAATATATTAGTTTAAGAAATATACACACCACATTATAGAACTCACAACATTTTTTTATCATCAGTTAAGAGTAACTGTATAAGAGGAACTGGGCTTTTGAAAACATGGATAGTACTTCAACGATGTGTATATAAATATTTTTACAAAATACTAAAACCAAGTAATGAATTATAGCATTTGGGTCTCTATCATGATCTGGAAAAGATCTTGGTTAAAAAGAAGTTTGTGTGCTTGAATTTTTCCAGAAGTTAACTAAAATTCTAAAATCTAACTTTATCTAAGGAGTTACATTTTTGTTGTCCTACACACATACACACACACACATCTGAAATGTTCTGACCTTAAACATCACAGCAGAAGGTCCCAGCAGGCTGCTTCATGCTACAGGCCATGTACTTGAGCCTCAAGAAGAACAAGATAAATGAGGTCTAAAAATTTGCCTCACCTACACACCTTTATCATCAAAACTATGGATGAGTCTCACCAGGAACTTTGAGTCAGCCTGCCTTTCAGTGAAAATGAATTATGAATGAGTTTATCAGTAGCTCAGAATGAAATGTAAATTTTTGAATCTAATGCAACCAGTTTTGATAGGGATAAGTGAAAGTGAAGTCGCTCAGTCGTGTCCAACTCTTTGGGACCCCATGGACAGTAGCCTGCACCAGGCTCCTCTGTCCATGGGATTTTCTAGGCAAGAGTACTGGAGTGGGTTGCCATTTCCTTCTCCAGGAAATCTTCCCTACCCAGGGATCAAACACAGGTCTACCGCGTTGTAGACAAAAGCTTTACCGTCTGAGCCACCAGGGAAGTATATAGTTAGTTTAGACATCTCACTAGGGGGTTAAAGACAAAAAGAATTTTTTAGAGGTTTGGGAGATTGTTGTAAGCTAAAAACCACTCAAGAAAATAGCCCAGTAACCTAGCAACAATCTACATTACCTTGAAGGAAGACCAGGAGCATTCAATCACCAACCACGCTAAAGTCACCAACCCTGATAATTAACACAGAAGATAATAGATATGGGGTATGAATCTTGTTACATAAAGTCAGGGAGTTAACAGTCCTTGAAGAGTAGCATTTCTGCATGTAGTCAAGATATGAATACACGTGAAAGGGAAAACAAACTTTCTGAAAGGGCACATCATACCAAAACCTGAGATGAATTACCATATTTTAGTATATGTCATCACCCCTTTGCAAATATACATGTGATTTAAATAGCACATGATACTTCCCATCAGATCATATAGAGTCAAAGGAGAAACTAATGATAAAAGCCTTGACATCTGTCCAAAAATGAGGAAGAAAGTGGCCTTCTCACCTCCCCCTTTTTCCTTTATTATAAAGATGTAGTCCTCTGGGTTCTCTGGGCTGCATTCCCTTGCCTGCCTGCCTGTATCTATCTCTCTCACACATGTCCTGTGCTAATAAACTCACTCTTTCCCTATCACTTTGCCTCAGGCTGAATTCTTTCTGTACTGAGACAAAGAACCTGAGCTTCAGTCAATCCTGACAGGTGAAGCAGTTTCAGTTAAGAGACAGAAAGGGATTCAAATCCCCTCCTAAGTCAGTGACCGTGGGTTCAAGTCCCATCATGAGGGGCATTTGGGTTTGAGTCCCATCTGAGAAGGAATGCAGTTTCAGCTCTGTATTTGTCTTAATGTCAGTTAATATTTCTAAAAAGGAACTTGACTACGATATTACACTTGCTGTTGTGTTCAAACATCTGTATTTTATTGAGACAAATACACTTTCAGTTTTCCGATAGTTGTCTCTTCCTCTCTTCCTGTGAATAAGTTTAATCAGGAAATCAGAAACCTCTTCAGTTTTATTCAGTTTCGCTGAGGCCCTTCCATCTGTTGTGGCTTTAAAAAACTCCAAGTGTTTTCTAGCCAAGGTCAAGACACAGCAGAATGATATACCTCAGCCATTCAATTTAAAAAAGAGAGAGAGCAAGAAAGAAACTGCATATCACAGTCCTGTTGTCAGAGGCTTTCAGTGTGATGAAAACGTATGGCACACTGCTGAGCTTCAAAAGGTCACCAAATAGAAAGCTTTCTTCTTCCTCTTTGCCTGTTCAATATGGCATTGCAAGCTCAGAGCATTGAAGTTCCAGCAATGGTATTTTATTCAGGTACTTCTCTGTTTCTTCTTTCTTTATCATTCATTTCTTTATTCAGAAAATTCAAAACTAGAGTGATCTCATAACAGCAATTCAGTTCAGTAGGGAGAAGCAAGGCTTCCATCTGAAATAATTGTTTTAAACAGTCACTACTCACACTTAAGCGTCTGAATTTTAACAAGAGTTCCAGCTCCACAAAAAAAAAATATCAGCTTAACTTCGTCATTGTACTTTTCCTCTCTCTGTGCTCACAGGTCCCAGCTTAATGAAAGACTAGAAATAACAGGCATTTCATGAGAAAGAGAGTTCTCATTTTTGCTTTACATATGAAAGCTTATCCCAAAATGATGGATCAGCATTTGAGGCTGGAGATGAGCAGAGTGGCTCACGTCATACCTCTGAAGTGCTAACCCAGCTTCAAACATCCTTTGATCTGTCATGGCTCAGAAGTTTCTTGTTCCCTCTTTCTACATTCAGTTGCATTTTATCCAGGTTGCTCTGTGAACTCTTCATCCAACTCTTCTCAATACCTGCTGAAAATGAAAGGCAGCAATTGACTTTTCCATGAGTCAAACTCCATCTGGTAAGGGTGCCCCCACCCCCCTTAACTCTGCTTAGGAAGACATGTTCCTGCCTCCTGCTTTCTTCCCCAAGCTTAGCTGGAGGCATTAACTAAACTACGAGGCTTCATAACTTTAATCTGATACGCTGCCAGGACAGAATAGAAAGAGAACAAGAAAGTGAGTAACTGCTTTCCCACACAGCAGGAAAGTGGACAGACTCCAAGTGTGAGAAAACTTCCCTGGTTGGCTGGACCATTCACATGCAGCAAGAACAGCTTATAAGCATCATAAGAACAATTGCCATTGTCATATTCCAAACCATGCATGACAGCACTATCCTTTTGTTACAAACTCTCCATTGGCCACATTGTAACTAGGAATTCATCTCTAAATTTCCTCCTTCACTGCAGTCAGCCTCTGCAAAGAGACAGCCATCTGCCAGGGCAGCTCTGCCTGTGAAGGTAACAGGATCCCCTGGGGGGCAGGAGATGGCATCACCTGACATCCAAGTGCCCTCTGAGGTGACTTTGGCTTTGGTTCTACACTATAAAATCTTCTAACCACCCAATCTTGTTTCTTTCTTTATTTCATTTTCTGAAACACTTAAGGGGGTAGGGGGAGGCATGGTAACTGAGACTTCCAAAGGGCATAAATATTTCATTACAATAAGACAAGTCACAATTCATTTGCCTCATTTCACACATAATAGCTATGAATGTCAATGCATCTCATTGTTTTTATTTTTAGAAACAAAGGATTAAACCTTGTAAAATGCCTAAAGCATGACCGTGACCTCCATATAGATAAAAAGAAGTTAAACATCCTATAGCAGTAGGTCTTTGAGTATCATATACATTCTCCTCTTTCAATAAAACTTGTTAACAGGACCTGAGAGAAGGCATTCTGAATTAGTAAAATGTTTAATATTGGCAGACTGTTTCTAGAGAATAATGTGTCTGGAACTAAACTAATAGAAGATTGCCTAATGAATTTTCTGGCTTCATTGAACAGATATGATTTCCTACCAGCATATCTTTTGTCTCAAATGCAAATATTTATTTATAATGTACTTAAGGAAGCTTCCAACATTTATTGACACTACATATTCAACAATTACACGGTTAGAGACAGCATCAAGAAAAACTCCAAGATGTTCTCCATCTAATAATTTAAAAACCTGACTCAGGGATTGTGCAAACCAAACTTCTCAGCCCACATTTATTGTGAGGCATAAGCTAAGACTATAGATGCAGAGTTATATAAGATAAATCTCTCCAAAAAAGTTTATAATGTAATCTAATACTTTCATAAAAAAACATACTGCATTAGTCAGTGTTCTCTAGAGAAACAGAACTAAAATGATACATAGAAAAATAAGCGAGTAAATATACATAAATTTATTATAATACATAATTTATATGGGATATACTCCCTTTAAGATTATATACTATGTATAACTATAACATAATTATTTTATCACCATAATAATAAAATTGTTAAATATTAATAACATGTGATTTACATGAGTATATACATATATAAAGAGATTTATTATAAGGAATTGGCTCACATGATTATAGAAACCAAGACATCCCACTATCTGTAATCAGCAATGCTGAAATCCAGGAGAGTCAGAGTTCCAGATATAAGCTGAAGTTCTGAGAAACAAGAAAACCAATGACGCCGTTTCACTCGAAGTCCAAACTGAGAGCCTGTGCTGTAAATTCTGGTCTGAATCCAAAGCCCTGAGAACCAGGAGAACCCATTATATAAGTCCCAGTCTAAAAGCAAGGGGCTTCCCTGGTGGCTCAGCTGGTAAAGAATCCACTTGCAATGCAGGAGACCTGGGTTTGATCCCTGGGTTGGGAAGATTCCCTGGAGAAGGGAACAGCTACGCATTCCAGTATTCTGGTCTGGAGAATTCCATGGACTGTATAACCCATAAGGTCACAAAGAGTCAGACATGACTGACGTTCACTTTCACTTTCCAAGGGCAAAAGAAAACCTATGCTCCTACTCAAGCTGTCAGACAGAGAGCAAATGAATTCTTTCTTACTTGGCCTTTTTGTTCTATTTAAGCCCTCAGTGGATTGAATGAGGCTCACCCATACTAGGTCTACAGATTCGAGTACTAATCTCGAATGCAGAAACACCCTCACAAATACACTCAAAAATGTTTAACTATCTATCCAAGCTCTTCATGACCCAGTCAAGTTGACACATAAAATTAGTCATCACAAATCCACCCTTTGTCAACTTGACACTCATATACATATCTTTATTCCAAATAAAAATAATACCAAGGTCATTATTCTACCTAGCATGATACAATAGTGTGCATACAACTAAAAATCACACAAACTCTTTTCCCAGAAAAGGTGGTAAAATACTATGAGGTAAAATTAAAAATATTTAAACACAACAACATAAAATCAATGTATGTTACATGATAAGGGTATAAAAGAGGAAAGAAAACAAAAGTATTGCAAATACATTTGTGTGTGACAAATGTGTGTGTGCGTGTGTGTATATGTAGAAAAGTATATATAGTGGAACTATATTCTTCCATTACTCAATTTATGTTCCCTCTGACTTCAGCAAGCATCTCAGGTGGTCATAGCTCTATAACTGGTAAGGTGACCTAAACCTTCCTTCCTGAAGGGTTAGGGCCATTAGTAGTGCTGCCTGACTTGAGTTGTTGTAGTTTTCTATTGGCCTTAATCACAGAGATGGTAACACTAAGAAATGCCCTAAGGGATCTACTGTATTCTTCCTTACTCTCATTGTATAGCTGTATTCCAATTTCCCCTTGCTAGTCAAGGGTAATCACCCCAACCAGCACACTCATTACCTTCATTGCTTTTTGATTCAGAGGAATGAGGAGTCCAAAGTGGCCATGTAGTAGCCCTAACTTCTTTTTCAGTAACATCTTTATGGTGTCTCCTGGTGGAAACATTCCTCCCTCTGAAACTAAGATGTCTAGGCAAGCATTCAGCAGAACATAAAGCTGAGGGAACAAAAATTTTGCTAATGGTGACTGTGGGTAATAGTGAGTGATGCCACTCCTAGATTCTTGGACCCCAATAATCTTGGCTACAAGAGAAAAAACACCATATACTGGACGCTGGTTCAGAACATACACACCCTTCTGGAAAACCTTGCCCAGACCTTCAAGGTTTAGCCATCTAGCTGGCACTGTAACCAAGTCTTCAAGAGGCCACTCCGCTGTGTTATGAAGGCAGCTACTTCAGGATTGAAGGAAACATGGTAAGACCAGTGGGTTCCATGAGCATGGGCCCACTGCTATGCTTCATTTGCTGGGAAATGAGTTTCATGATTAGACGCAGTGCTGTGTGGAATGCCATAATGGTAGAGAAGACATTCTGTAAGTCCACAGATGGCAATTTGGTAAAAACACTGAGTTCAAGGCTTGTAAATCTATATTCAGAGTGTCTATTTTAGTAAGAACAAAACACTGGCCCTTCCATGGTAGAAGGAGTCTGAATTAATCAGTCTACTACCAGGTAGCTGACTGATCACCCAGGGAATGATGCCTTATTGGGGATTCAGTGTTGGTCTCTGCTGTATGTGTTCTCAGCAGTGCCTGGAACCAGGCAGACCTTCCTGAGAAGACATCTGTGTGCTGGAACCCAAACATCACCTCCATCCCTGATACCATGATCACTTTGGTCATGAGCCCATTGGGTGACAACAAGGATGAATGGGGAACAAGGCTGATAGGTATCCATAGAATGGATCATCTATCCACTTTATTATTTTAAAACATCCTCTACTAAGGTCACCGTTTGGTGAGCACTCACATGGAACACTAATATCTTCACATTTGTTACCCGTTCATGGAGGACTATCTACATACCTCTTCCCTAAATCTCATTGTCACCAATTTTCCAATCATGTCCCTTTAAAATTCTTGACTGCCCAACTGGATAACTGGCCATAAATCAAAATATAATCACACATCTGGTCATTCCTCAGGGTTGTTTAGGATACTGGAGAATGACAGTGTATGATCATAATCTTAAATATGTGGGGACCCCAATTATAACTGCCCTGTCTGCAGTGATTTCTTCTTTTTGTTTTTTGGATTTCAATTATTTTGCCAATTATCTTTTAAAAATATTTTTTTATTTTTTATTTTTGAAGGCACCAAGAGGTATACAGGATAGTAGTTCCCTAATGAGAGATCAAATCGGTGTCCCCTGTGCTGGAAACTCAGAGTCTTAACACTGGACTGCCAAAGAAGTCCCTAATGTGATATCTTGAATCAGTTATCATATCCCCTGGTATCAGAAGGATTTCCCTGGTGACACAGATGGTAAAGAATCTGCCTGAAATGCGGAAGACCCAGGTTCAATCCCTGGGTCAGGAAGATCCCCTAGATAAGGAAATGGCAACCCACTCCAGTATTCTTGCCTGGAAAATCCCATGGACAGATGAGCCTGGTGGGATACAATTCATGGGATTGCAAAGAGTTGGACATGACTGAGTGACAAACACACACACACATTCTGGTACCAAAAGTAACAAAACAGGATCCATCACACTTCCTGATTTCAAACTATATTTCAAAGCTATAATAATCAAAACTAAAAAGTTTTGCATGTCAAAAGAAATATAAACCAAATGAAAAGGTAACTTACACAAGTGGAGAGAGTACTTGCAAAGCACACACCTGATAAGGGAATAATGTCCAAAATATGCAAGGAATTTATACAACTCAATAGCAAATAATAAATAATCCAATTTAAAAATGGTCAAAGAATCTGAATAAACATTTTTCTTTTTTTCTTTCTTTTTTTTCATTTTTAAATTATGAGGGCTTCCCAGGTGGCTCAATGGTAAGGAATCCACTTCCCAATGCAGGAGATGCAAGAGACTCGAATTTGATCCCCAGGTCAAAAAGATCCCCTGGAGTAGGAAATGGCAACCCACTCCAGTATTACTGCCTGGGAAATTCCATGAACAGAGGAGCCTGGTGGGTTACATTCCATAGGGGTACAAAGAGTTGGACACAACTGAATGAGCACACAAGTGGTTTCTGTTTCTCTTTTCTATTCTTTAAATTATGAAAGTATGATAATACATTTATAGAAGACTTGAAAAATACAGAGCAAAGTTACATATAATTCTAGTATAACAATTTTTAAGATGATTTAAGATTTTAAAGTTGGAGTTTCAATATTAAACTCTCAAAAATTAATAGAATGAATAGACAGAAAAGTAGAAGGATATAGTTACACCTGAAAAGCAGTATGGGGCAGTGCAACATAATTAAGATTTATACAATTTAACACTATAGTAGTAAACAAATTCTATTCACGTTCCCACGGGTTATAAACCAGAAGACACTGAAACATATCCAAAGACATAAAACAAAATGCAAAAATTTCATGGTACTAAAATCATACAGAGTCTATTATCACTGTGGAATTATGTGAGAAATCAGTATCAAAACATATTTGAAAATAACCCACATATTTTGGAGTGTAATGTGACATTACCAAAAGAGATTTTTGACTTAGCCATTGAAGTTTGAAACTTCAAATCCAATTCTGAGAATATAAAGAAATACAATGTTGTAACAACAACGACAAAAAAACACACACAAGAAATTAACCTGTGATACAGTATTATTAACTAAAGTAGAGACTTTGTTAGAATTTCACAGACTTTCATGCTAGTGACCAGTATTTGTTTTCAGACCTTAATCAAGGTTCCACGTTATATTTAGTTACACTGAGCAGCATCAGCTGCATGCAAAATTTTCTGGTAAATACTCTTTTCATTTTTATTCTCTTACAGATATTTTCTAATTTTCCTTGCTATAGCTTCTTAGATATACCCACTCATCATTTAAAAGTGGACATTTAATTTCCAAATACATGGATTTTTAAAGTATTTTTGATCATTAATTTCTTATTTAAATATTTTTTTCTCTGCAGTCATCTTAGTGTTTTTTCAATCTTTTAACATTATTGAGGCTTTCAATAAACAGACATTTTTCTAAAGATGATATACAAGTGACCAACAGGTAGATAAAGAGGTGTTTAACATCACTATTCTCAGGGAAATGCAAATCAAAACCAGAAGGTTTCACTTCACACATTTTGGAATAACTATTTCAAAAAGAGAACAAATGACAAGTGTTTGCTAGGATGTGGAGAAAGCGGAACGTTCATGTACTGATGATGAGAATGTAAATTAGTGAAGACACTATGGAAAACAGTATGTACATTCCTCAAAAAAATTAAAAATAGAACTACCATATGATGTAGCAATCATATATATTCCTTGATAAAAATCAAAAGGAGACAGAATCACTATCTCAAAAAGATATTGTACTCCTGTGTTCACTGCAACATGATTTACAATCAGTTCACTTCAGTCACTCAGTCGTGTCCAACTCTTTGCGACCCCATGGACTTCAGCACACAAGGCCTCCCTGTCCATCACCAGCTCCCGGAGTTTAATCAAACTCATATCCATTGAGTCAGTGATGCCATCCAACCACCTCATCCTCTACCATGCCCTTCTTCTCCTGCCTTCAATCTTTCCCAGCATCAGGGTCTTTTCAAATGAGTCAGTTCTTCATATCAGGTGGCCAAAGTATTGGACTTTCAGCTTCAGCATCAGTCCTTCCAATGAACACCCAGGACTGATCTCCTTGAGGATGGACTGGTTGGATCTCCTTGCAGTCCAAGGGACTCTCAAGAGTCTTCTCCAATACCACAGTTCAAAAGCATCAATTCTTTGGCACTCAGCTTTCTTTATAGGCCAACTCTCACACCCATACATGACCACTGGAAAAACCATAGCCTTGACTAGACGGACCTTTGTTGGCAAAGGTCCAGTTTTGGGAATGTCTCTGCTTTTTAATATGCTATCTGGGTTGGTCATAACTTTCCTACCAAGGAGTAAGCATCTTTTAATTTCATGGCTGCAATCACCATCTGCAGTGATTTTGGAGCCCCCCCAAAATAAAGTCAACCACTGTTTCCACTGTTTCTCCATCTATTTGCCATGAAGTGATGGGACTGGATGCCATAATTTTAGTTTTCTGAATGTTGAGCTTTAACCCAACTTTTTCACTCTCCTCCCTCGCTTTTATCAAGAGTTTCTTTGGTTCTTCTTCACTTTCTGCCATAAAGGTGGTGTCATCTGCATATCTGAGGTTATTGATATTTTACCCAGCAATATTGATTCCAGCTTGTGCTTCTTCCAGACCAGCATTTCTCATGATGTACTCTGCATATAGGTTAAATAAGCAGGGTGACAATATACAGCCTTGACGAACTCCTTTTCCTATTTGGAACCAGTCTGTTGTTCCATGTCCAGTTCTAACTGTTGCTTACTGACTTGAATACAGGTTTCTCAAGAGGCAGGTCAGGTGGTCTGGTATTCCCATCTCTTTCAGCATTTTCCACAGTTTGTGATCCACACAGTCAAAGGCTTTGGCATAGTCAATAAAGCAGAAATGGATGTTTTTCTTGAACTCTCTTTTCTTTTCAATGATACAGTAGATGTTGGCAATTAGATCTCTGGTTCCTCTGCCTTTTCTAAAACCAGCTTGAACATCTGGACGTTCACAGTTCACGTATTGCTGAAGCCTGGCTAGGAGAATTTTGAGCATTAATTTACTAGCATGTGAGATGCATGCAATTGTGCAGTAGTTTGAACATTCTTTGGCATTGTCTTCCTTTGGGATTGGAATGAAAACTGACCTTTTCCAGTCCTGTGGCCACTGCTGAGTTTTCCAAATTTGCTGGCATATTGAGTGCAACACTTTCACAGCATCATCTTTCAGGATTTGAAATAACTCGACTGGAATTCCATCACCTCTACTAACTTTGTTCGTAGTGATGCTTCCTAAGGCCTACTTGACTTCACATTCCAGGATGTCTGGCTCTAGGTAGTGATCACTCCATCGTGATTATCTGGGTCATGAAGATCTTTTTTGTGCAGTTCTTCTGTGTATTCTTGCACAGAAGAACAAGACAGGGAGCTGACTGGCTCAGATCATGAACACCTTATTGCCAAATTCAGACTTAAATTGAAGAAAGTACAGAAAACCACTAGGCCATTCAGGTATGACCTAAATCAAATCCCTTACAACTATACAGTGGAAATGACAGATTTAAGGGACTAGATCTGATAGACCGAATGCCTGATGAACTATGAACAGAGATTCATGACATTGTACAGGAGACAGGGATCAAGACCATCCACAAGAAAAAGAAATGCAAAAAAGCAAAATGGCTGTCTGGGGAGGGCTTACAAATAACTGTGAAAAGAAGAGAAGCAAAAAGCAAAGGAGAAAAGGAAAGATATACCCGTTTGAAAACAGAGTTCCAAAGAAAAGCAAGGAGAGATAAGAAAGGCTTCCTCAGTGATCAGTGCCAAGAAATAGAGGAAAACAATAGCATGGGAAAGACTAGAGATCTCTTCAAGAAAATTAGAGATACCAAGGGATCATTTCATGCAAAGATAGGCTAAATAAAGGACAGAAATGGTATAGACCTAACAGAAGCAGAAGATATTAAGAAGAGATGGCAAGAATACACAGAAGAACTGTACAAAAAAATGTTCACCACCCAGATAATTACAATGGTGTGATCACTCACCTAGAGCCAACAATGATTTACAATAGCCAAGACTAGAATGAACCTAAGAGTTCACTGATGGATGAATGGACAAAGTTGTGGTACATACATACAACTGAATACTATTCAACCTTTTAAAAAAGAAGGAAATCCTGTCATTTGCAAAGACTTACGTGAAGCCTAAAGGCATTATGCTAAGTGGACTAAGTCAGACGGTGAAATAGAAATACTATATGATCTCACATGTGGAATCTAAAAAACTAGAGGACAAATTTGTGGTTGCCAGGTGTGGGGGTGTGAGAAATAGGAGAAGGGAGTTAAAAGGTACAAACTTCCAGTTATAAGATGAATAAGTCCTGGGGATGAATAAGTAATATAGAGCATGGTAACCACAGTTAACAATATGTTATTGTATATTTGAAAATACTAACAGAAAAGATTTAAAGTTTTTATCACCACCAACAAAATATATTTATGTGAGGCAGTGGATTAACTAACCTTACGTTAGTAATTGTTTTGCAATATACAGTTATATCAAAACAACTAATGTACACCTTAAACTTATAAATTTTATATTGCTATGTCAATTATGTCTCAATAAAGCTGAGGGGGGAGAAAAAAGTAAGAAATTACCTATATGTCCAAAAACAAGGAATCAATCTAGTAAATTATGGTGTGTCCATACAGTGTTAAAACATAATTTAGCAATTAAAAATGATGTAATACAAAAATATCTAGTGAAAGACATGTTTACAAATGTTGTTATACAAAAAAAGCAGAATACAAAAAACAAAAACTACATGTATAGAATTACCATATATATGTCAATGTTCTTCATATGTTTACATTTATATCTATGTAAAATATTTAAACATATTACTCTGCTACATAAATGTACCTGAAATAACAGTGGTCAAACTCTTAAAAATAAATTTAAAATAACACAACTAGTAAATAATGGACTTAAATAAATTCAAACCCATAGCTATCAGATGTAAAAATCCTTTATTTATATGGCATATGCTGATTTTAAACATGAGAGTATGTAATAGAAAGATTCTATTCAAGTAACTTGCTTAGTCATGAGAAAGATTACCAGCAGAATCAGACCAAAAGCTGAAAAAATAGCAAGAATTTCATGCCAATGTTTATGCCAAACATTTGTCAAAATTGGCTTTTTAATGTTATCATTCAACTCTTAAAAACTAAGTTGAACTCTTTTGTTAGACTATTATTTATAAATGTGATCAATTATTCTTAAAGTTAAATTCATAATTAAAAGATATATTTTCATTTATAGACATTAGAAAAGTTACTAATTTTCTCTCCAGTGCTCTATTCTGTTCTCTTAAAAAACATTTACCTTGTTGTAGTTCATTTGAACAATAGTCTGAAAAAGAGCTCATGGTGTGGAAAATAATTTCCTCCAATGAACTTGAGTCAGTAATTTTTCTTGAAATTAGATAAACCAGCATGAAATTCAAGACTCAAGTTGAGACCAGCTTGTTCAAACTCAGTTTTTCGAAAGCAAAATATGATATAGTAGCAATTTCTTTTCCACTGTATAATATATTTAAATGTAAAATCACCAGTTACATCAAATTCATCTCAAATTCACAGACTGCCTATTTGTTTAGTTGAATTCTGATGAATTAGCTCTTGCTACATCAGTATAAAGTTATTCAACCATGAACTGTTAGCACCAAACAGAGCTTTTCTTAGTCTGCAAATTTTACCTGACTCATAAGAACTAGCTACAACATTTTATTATCAGATTAACTATCAGAGAAAACATATTATCTCAACTTAAACAGCCAAGAGCTATTACTATTCTTTTCCTAACAAGAGAAATTTGACCTCCTATCCACAAGTTTCATATCCCAGAGTGAAGCAAGTTTGTCATTTAATTTCCAACTAGATACCTTTAATGATCTTCTTGGCAGACAGTGCAACAAACACTTTCATCAGGTACTTTAACTGAAAGCCCAGAAAAGAGGTTTCAGAATGAGAGAAAGGAAAAAACATTTCTCCATGTTTGGTTTGGAACTCATGATTTGGCACCACCTTGGGGCTAGGGGGCAGAGTGAAGGAGGTGGTGGTGGTTATGATATTTATAACTGTTACCATGAGCAACATACTCATATACATTATATTGTTTGGTACTCTCAAACCCACCAAGGTAGCATTGTAATTCTTAATTTATAGACAGATAAATTGAGGCTCAAGAGATTAAATGATTTGTTGAAATTCATTCAATCAGTGGCACTGCAAGAATTTCAGTCCTTGCCTGATTCCACACCTTTGCTATTTCCACTGCTTCATTCTGTCTCTTAAAATACATCTGCTTCTTGCCTCCTATACTCCCTAGGTCCACAAGAACTGACAAAGACTCATTCCCTTGTAGCTACACAAAGATAAGAACAGCCTCAACTTAAGATAATAAAAAGCAAGAATCTAACTATTACAATGTCATGAATTACAGAACCTGAAACCGGGAACTTCATACCAAGTTTAAGCAGTTCCATTCTTCAGTAATAAAGATAATTAATTCTCATAAAGATATTAAGCTCTTAGATACTATTTAAGTCCAAGAAGGAATATATTAGAGTTTTATGAGAAATTCTGAATCCTGAGTTAATTAGACTTGACAAAAATTGATAAATTTTTACTAGAGACTAGTGAAATTATAATAGACTCTAAGCCAAATAAACACACACGAATATATATACACATGTATATATGTATATATATATAATATATAAGTTGAGGCAAGATTTGTTTTACTGAAAATTTCCAGTACCTAGCATTTTCATAACAATTAAATATTTGTTAAATCAAAGATAAATAGTATCCTTTATGCAAAACCTTTATAACTTTTAAAGATTTTGCTTTATAGTGTTCTAAAATAAATGACTTCTTTAGGAGGAAACTATTACTGGCTGGAAATAAGATTAGTTCAGGAATTTTTCAGGAGATCTCATCACTAGAATACTTTAAAGATCTCATTACACAGGTACCACTGAATTCAATAGGTCTCTGAGGACAATAATTAACAACTTAACTAGAAGATTCAGTTGAATATTCATAAAGGGCAAATGTTATAGCCAGATATATTACATAAAAATACAGTATCTTTTCTGTTATGACACCACCAATAGCAATGAAGACCAGTGATTTAATAATAGCTCTTAGAGCAAAAAGCAATCATTTATTAATTATAGCTAAAAAAAGAAAAAAACTATATTACCCAACCATAGAATATTCATAAAATATAAAACTTTATTCATAAATAAAACAGAGCTTGAAGCTAAGATTTCTTCATATATGTACCTTTAAAAATACTTCTGAATGCTTTTTAGCCACTGCAAAAGAATAAAGGTTCCATGTAGCTTTTTATAGCATATGATTGGATTCTCGACCTCCTAGTATCATTAGGACAACTATTAGGGCATTAGTGTCATCAGGTCAGCCATTAAAATTCTAAGTTTTATAAAATATAGCAAGGCTATCATATCCAGTATCAGTAAGCAAGACATTTCAGATTAACCATGCAACCCCCAAAGAAGTAAAATGTTGGACAAAATTTGAAAAAACAGAAAAAACATTGAAGAACTAAAGAGAGAGCTAGAGTTAACTGAACCAAGATACGGGACAATAAGGAAAGAAGACAATCATAAAGATTTGATCAAGAGATTAAGGAGTATTTTAAAATCTAGGGGCCCCAAAAATAAAGAAACCTTGGTGAGATAGAATTCACCTCAAATTTTCCTCTTTTGCGGAATTTTATCACCTTAAAATAAGTAGCATATTAAATAAGGAATTTATAAAACCTGCATCCACTGTTTGATACATATTCCTGGTTATTTTCAAGTAAAATGTTTCAAAATATTAAAAGATAACCTCTAGTAGCTCTTTTGAGATTCTCAATATATTTTAGCCAGTTAGTCATTTTCTTCTGTAGTGCTAAAAAGTCAGTTCCTGACTTACTTTATATTCACTACTAGATATGTGGTATATGCTTAAATAAATACTTCCTGCCTATATCGTGCTGCCAAAAATAGAAAATGAGAAAAAATTATATTAGATTTTCCTCTGATGCATATTTCAATAAATGTGTTAGGACTTATTCATGAGTTTCAAAAATATATTATGCCAGTAAACCTTTGTGCAAAGGCACTTTGTAATATACAATTGAAATTTGCAAAAATACTTTATCTTAAACTTTTGATTGCATTATTATCTATTACAACTTTTCCACAGTGTAGGTAATATTAAGTTTTTTTTTTTTTTTCTAGGCAAATAGTCTCTAGAGTTTGATATTGATCAAAGATAAAGCCTGATACATAAATAATGTCAGTGACTTCAAACGTCAAGCTAACATTTCAGGCTGGATTTGTAAAAACCTCTGAGCTGCCATCTTCTTTCTGAAATCAACCAAAAGCAAGGACAGAAAGGAAGTAAAATGGAAATTTCATTTTATAATAACAAAACCCTTTGACACTAAAATTCAAAATAAAGGAAAAAGGGCTACTGAGTGGAATGCACCTTGGACCAAGGTAATGGAAAAAAGGAAAAAGGAGACAAGCTGTTCACCACTGAAAAGCTCAGGTAGAGAGGAAATTAAAACCAACAACCCTAGTTTGGACCACCTACAACAGAAGGGATGGAACCAGTTACAAGAGCTTTCTGCTACCTTGTTGGAAAATGAATTTGCAGGGGAAATAGAACTGAAGAAACATACACATTCTTTGTAACTACTGCAGCAAGACAGAGAAGAAGCCCTGAGTAAATCACTATACCAACCATCCCAATCTTGGTCAAGGGTACATACACACACATACACACACACAATTTTTTATCCTATAGAGTTTCACTGAGAACCAGGGAGATTTCCTGCCAGCCCAGACTAAGTCTGGTTCCTGTTCTATACCATCTGTTCTATAGTAGCTAACTGAAAAGAACTCCAGTCATTAAAAAGTAATAATTAATTTATAATAATTACCAGCACTAGAAATAAGCAAAACAACTTTAACAGGAAGGTGACTATCATATAAGTATGTTTGAGGAAAGGGGACACATGTATACCTATGGTTAATTCATGTTGATTCAGGGGGTACCCTCAGGATGAACGGCGTCGGCGAGAGAGAGAGAGACGTGAGACTAGCCTTGATGGGGCCAAGTCCGCGAGGGAGAGAAAGAGAGAGAGAGAGAGAGAGAGAGAGAGAGAATGACCAGACGGGGGTGCAGAGAGTCTGGAAGAGTCTGGCAATGCTTTATTTTTCACCATAGCTTTTATACCCTAAGTTAGTACATTTCTAAGGGGAAGATAGTTTAACATTACATCAGCTTGTCCTTCACGAAACCAGGGTGTTTTCTGCATACTTCTTTGTTTATGAGGGTCTTGTACATTATCTTCTGGCCTTGAGGCTATTAACATTTTATGCAGGTCAGGTGATTGTAAACCTATTTTCCGTTTTTATGGTGACCTTAACTGAAAGGTAACAGGGTCATAGAGAACTAGTACAGAGTAGAATTATATTCTTGTTAATACAAAAATTAATCTTTCTGCAAAAGTTGTCAGTTGCGTTTATCTAAGAAGTTTACCCCATACAGACTCTGCGGCTTCAGTGAGGCAGCTTCTGCCTAGCACTCCTGGCTGACAATTAACAACCATCTCATTGTTACCACACTAGGGCTAAGTTCTTATTTCTCTAGATCTTTAACTATATTAACAATGGTTTTTATAACACAACCTTAGCACATCAAAGGCAAAAATACAGCAAGCAAAAACACAGCAAGTAAATCACAACCCAATAACCACCTATAGAATAAATTTTTTTTATGTTTTCTAACAGGACTCCTTTACCCCTTAAAAGGGCTCTATATCTATTAGGGCTTTTATATAATCAGGTTCTTTATGCTATTTTATGATTAGAATATTATAAGCAATCATGCATATTAGTACCAAGCGCATAAATGCATTTGGCTAACAAAACTACCAGTAAAGGAGTTTTAAATTAAAACACTCTTTTCCACCCTAAATAATCTCATAAAATACCACCACCTGGGAAACTTATTGATTAAAATTCTAAATTGATTCTTATTTGGGAAGAGATCGGGGAAGGCCTTCCTGCCTGTGTCAGAGAAATTAGGGAGTAGTCCATTGAGGCAGGCATCAGAAAGACAGATATCATCTTTAAGGTGAGAGCCGGGGGCAGCTTTCCGAAATCCCTGAAAACCTGATCTGCCTTGCCTATCAGGCTTTCTCCTCATGAACTTGTCATGGGTGGGATCTCGTGAGCTGGCCTTTTCAAAAAACCCCTGATAACCTGATTCGCCTTGCCCGTAAGGTTTTTCTCCCCTATGGCCTTTCCAAGGGTGGGGTCCCGTGTGTTGGCTCCCGGCAGGTGACTATCATATAAGTATGTTTGAGGAAAGGGGACATATGTATACCTATGGTTAATTCATGTTGATGTATGACAGAAGTCAAACCAATATTGTAAACCAATCATCAATCAATTAAAAATAAATAATTTTTTTAAATTGCACACACACATACATAGCACATATACAACTTTTTAATACTTTTTATAATCCCAAAGAAAACAGGTAAGGACATTAAAATTTCCTGTGTGTTCAAATTTTCCATAAACTCTTGCCCTGACTTTTCTTTCTAACAGCAAAAAAAAAAAAAAAAAAAAAAAAATCAGTAGATAAACTCTATGGTACTCTCAGACAGACCAATGGACCAAGCCCAAAAGCAGTCCAACAGATACATAAAAGCTAAACGTTTAACAGAAGTGACATTGACAGTATGTGAGTGAGAGGAGAATTAGTCAGTAAATTGTATGCAAATAATTTTATAGAGGAAAAATGAAATCAGAATCTTATATAATCTTTCATACAAAGATCAATGCCAGATGAATTAGAGATTTAAACATGAATGTCAAAGTTACAAAATATTTCAGAAGAAAAAGAGAAATATCTCTGTTACCCGGTGGTTAAGAAGAAATTTTTCAAACAAAAAGAAAATTTTCTTTTTTTAGACAAAAACCAAATTGCAAAGGAAAAGACTAATATATGCCTTCTTTGAAAATAAAATTATGCATATCCAAAATATTATAACAAGAGTGACTATATAACCCACAAGCTGTCAGAAATTAAATGCACCATAATAATTGAAAAAAGGTTAGTGAAGACATAGAGAATGCCTTCTAGATGTCAAGCGAGTATATGCTCCTCGGTTCTGTCTCGTCACAACAAAGATTTGGAGTGACGGACATTAAAGCCCCCCTCAGAGTGTCACAGCTCTCGGGCCTTGGACAGACCATGTTATAGCTCTTAGACAAATCAGAGTTACAGTTCAGTGTTACAGCTCTATTTTATTTAGATAATGGCAGGAAAATGTATCTTTGAGGCGTGAGGGCATGTTGACCCAAAGACACAAAGAGAAGAACGCCCCAGCATGAGGGAGAGAGAGAGCGGGCCCTTTGGCTCCTCTGTTTATATGTTTTTTTCTTCCCCTGGGCCTGCCCTATGCAAATTGAACTTGGCCAGGAGTGCTGTTCTACCTGAAATCCTCACTCCGGTCCTTGGACCTTCCTTTGACCTTCCTCTGTTCTATTTACCCGGGCTTTTCCCTTCCTTGTCTTTTAGCCACCACCATTTTGGACTCCTGTTTTCTATTCTAACTACCTAACAAAGTTAATGTGAAAATTGAAATTAAACCAGTAGAAAATTTGGGAGGAGATTTAAGTATCAGCAACTCTAGCCACTTAAATGAAAAGAAGATAAAAATGGAAATAAAGACTTTAAAGGCATGCTCAGCTGCTTAGCTGTGTCTGACTCTTTGTGACCCCATGGACTCTGTCCATGGAACTCTCCAGGCAAGAATACTGGTTGCCATTTCCTCCTCCAAGGTATCTTCCCCACTTAGGGATCCAACCAAAATCTCCTGCATCTCCTGAATTACCAGGCATATTCTTTACTACTAGCACCACGTAGGAAACCCTCATCAATCATCACAGAAATCCAAACTAGAACCAAAGTTCAGAATGAGATACCATTTTATTCTAATTATAATAAAAAAAATTTTTTTTTTCTTTAATGTGATAGCATCAGTGCTGATGAGACTGTAAAAAGACACAACCATTTTGGAAGGCAATTTCACATTTTCTAAAGTCGAGTCCAATTCTTTTGCAACTCCACGGACTGTAGCCTGCCATGCTCCCCTTTCCATGGGATTTCCCAAGCAAGAATACTGGAGTGGATTGCCATTTCCTTTTCCAACGGATCTTCCCAACAGGAAGTGAACCTGTGTGTCCTGCAGATTCTTTACCAATGAACAACCAGTGAAGCCTACAGCACCAAAAATGAGTTGAGACTCATATAATTTAGAATAACTTTAAAAATAGATACATTTTTTTAAAAAGTTTGAAATAATAAGCACTATACTTGAGGGTGTTCTCCTAGTGCTGAAGGCTTACATTGGGATCTTTCCAGGGTAATGGTTTTAGTAGTAATGTTGGAGACGCTTGGTGAACTTTCAGTCATGGAGCTGCTCCCCTAAGCTAAGTTGCAATAAACTCTCAGATCCTCTAGAAGCAAGATCTATTTACATGTGATGATTTCAAATTCTACCCCCAGGTACCTATGCGCACTGTGATCAAGCCCAGACTCTGAGGGTATGATCTCATGATCCTGAGCAAAAGGCAGCCCCATTAAGAGAAACACATAGAGTACTAACATGGTTTTCATGTTCAAACAAGAGGTACTGGGGACCCCTTGAGGACATGCCAGACGTTGATGGTATAATCGTTGTATCCAGCAGGATACACTGAGGGAGAAGTCCACGCTGGAAGCTGCCCAGAGGCGGTAGAGGCAACACACAGCAACATCTGATCCCGAAGCAAAGGCATCCCCACCCAGATTAGCATCAGACACCGGTGATGTCAGATTCTTGTGTTTGAAAGGCCTGCACGCACTGTCCAGGGCGCAGGTCCCACCCAACAGCGTTCTTGTCACATCCCCCGAACAAGAAGGTGGTCCAGGTCTCTGAGGGGGCCAGGTCCAAACAGAGCACGTGCTCCCATGCCCATGGAAAGCTCTGCAGCAGCCGCCTGCTCTCCACGTTCCGCAGGGCACTTGTGCTGTCGCCGCTGGCCTTCGGGATCTGCACATCCGAGTTGGTGAAGCTGCAAGCGGACAGACAGTCGGTGTGCATAGCAACAGACTTCTTTTCGGCAGCCATGTTTTCATTTTGTCAAACGTCAGTAGATACACGGAACACTTATTATCCAAACCACCGCATGCAAAGGCATGTCCCGACCGGGCGTATGCACACACCACCACCCACTTGCTGGTCATCGCGACTGCGCACTCCTTGTTAGTAGTGAAGGAATCCCACACTACCATCTTCCCATCCTGCGAGGAGGTCACCATCCTCCTCTTATTCGTGAACCAGTCCATGCACAGAACCTTATTCCCATGGCCTTTGAGGGTCCTTCTGGTCTTCATGACAAACTGCTCTGGGGCCTCCACGCGCTCGGCCACCTCCTGCAGCTCCATGTCGGGCAGCTTGGCCCTCTCCTCCTCAAGTTTGCCCTTGAGGCTCTCGGCTTCGCTCTTGAACGACGCCAGCATCTCGTTTTCATGTAGCCGGTCAGCTGCTGTCTTCAGGCGGGGACCCACTTGGGGGGAAGCCGGATGCGAGTTAGCAGGCCGCGAAGGTGAGAACCAGCACCGCGGTAGTCACAGGTCTAGCTGCCTCCCCATTCTCAGGCACATATCCCAGAGCAATGGATCTAACCTTTCTTGCTGACACAGTCCCTTAATATTTTTAAAAATGATGAACCTTCTTGCCAGTTTTTAAATTGGCTATCATCTCTAATCAAAGTGTTTGTAATAGCTCTGATTTTTTTTGGCATTATTAAATAAAACTGTGACATCTCTCTTTTTACACGTGTCTAAGGAATATGAATATAAGAATACATTTTTTAACCAACCATCATTTATTTGAAAGAACTGAATCAAACTTTTCTTTAGCATTCAGAAATTTAACATCTGTCATGTTTCTCCTTAAACTTGTATCTCTATTTCATCTTCCTCAAATAATTTTGTCCTAAAGGAATATATTTTATATTTGAAAGTTTATCAGCAAAAATATATGAATTTAGAAGATAAGAAAATAGTAAAGACAAAACACTAGTGAATAAAATGTAAACAAAAAGAAGAAAACAAGGGGACTTCTGTTTCCGGGAAGACAGAGTAAATGTACTTCTTATTCTCCCCAATAAGGACAATTCATGAAGAAGAAAGGAGGAAGACTGTTTAGGGACCATAGGACCCACAGAATGACACAGGGGTGAGTTCCTTGCAGTATCTTATATCCAGACATGTAGCCAAAGAAATTGGCAAACTGGAACTAATGATAGGCACATGTAAGCAGAAACTCCATCAAAAGCTCAATGCACATGAGCTAGTCCAGCAAAATGCACATGAATCTGAGCAAACTCTGGGAGATAGTGAAGGATAGGGAAGCCTGGTGTACTGCAGTCCATGGAGTCACAGAGAGTAGGACATGACTTAGAGACTAAATAACAACAGCCAAAGGAAGCAGAAAAGGGGCAGCCTAGCAAAAGAGAAGACTTAAAAAATTAAAATAAAAAATACCATCTCAACTTCATTCATTCAAACACCAAAGGAGGGGGGATAAAACTGTGGCTCCACCTCAATCATGCTAGCACAAACCAAGTGAGGAGCCTACACCTTCATCCTTATAAGACTATAAAAGTTACCCCAGTCCCCTCCCTGCCAGGATGGTTTCAGAGATGAGCAAGTAGGGAGACAAGCCTTTCATCTCTCCTGGCTAGTTGACAAGCTTACCCTGCAGTGTTAGTGGAGACCACATGGAGAACTGCAACTCCCAAACTCCTAACCCTGCCAAGCAATAATGAGGACTCTCCAACCATGTGTCAACAGAGCACACTGTTTTAAGAAACGTGTACTTCTATTTCCAACTGTCAGTGGCAAGGCAAATCTTCTCCTGCCAAGGTAGTGTCAACATAAATCCATCTAAAATAGGTTTAAGTAAGCTATGGTCTCACAATATCATACAAAAATGTCCAGGTATCAGTCAAAACTCACTGCTTATACCAAGAAACAGGAATATATAAAACTGAATGAAAAAAAGAAGTCAATTGATGCCAACACAAATATGACAAAGTTGCTAGAACTATCTACAAATATTTTAAAGTAGTCATCATTAAAATAGCTTAATAAGCAACTATGGAAAACAAATGAAAAAGTAGAAAACCTCAGCAAAGAAATAGAATGTAGGAGAGATTTCTGCATGATAGTAGACTGATATATTCCTTTTTTCTCCTCTTCAATCTAGAAGTAAAGAATCTACAACTCCAAAAAGTGCCTCTTCCCAATATACCAGAACACAGGAGAATTCCACAGATCTGCACACCAAGAGATGGGTGGACTAGAACACATAGATGCAGGACTTGGGGAACACTGGAGACAGTGCCTGAAATCTTGGCTTCCAGCCCTATAGCTGAGAGCCCACAGCCCTGCAGAACCTGGTAGAATCAGGGAAGGTAGCTCATACAACACCAGCCTCCTGGCACAGGCAGTTGGGGAGCAGTGTCAGTAAAGTCTGGAACCCCATCCCTTCAGATGCCAAGTGAAAGTCGCTCAGTCATGTCTGAATCTTTGTGACCTCATGGACTATACAGTCCACGGAATTCTCTAGGCCAGAATACTAGACTGGGTAGCCTTCCCCTTCTCCAGGGGATCTTCCCAACCCAGAGATTGAACCCAGGTCTCCCACATTGCAGGTGGATTCTTTTCCAGCTGAACCACAAAGGAAGTCCAAGGGCACCAACAATCCCAGTCCTCCACCCACCACTGGAAGCAGCAAGATCCATGAATATAACAACACATGGCATGGCAGAAGTACCCATGACACCAAATCCTCCTGCACCACTTCCTTCCCGCCACAGCTACAGATCCTGCAAATTAGGGGCACAGCAGACGAGTCCATCGTTCCAGTGCTCCAAGCTGCAACACAAGCAGCACTTGCAGCAGCAAGACACCAACAATTCTGGAGGCACAAGCACCAATACCAGGAGAACTCGGTGACATCTCTGACAAGGCAGTGGAAGGTCAAAAGTGCCAACTCTCAAATATAATCAGAGACAGATGCCAAAGTCAGACATAGACATTACAATAAAGAAAACTAAGCCAATATCTGTTATGAGTATAGACACAAAAATCTTCAACAAAATGCCAAACCGAGCAACTTATGAAAGGGATTATATACCATCACCAAGGGGACTTACCTCAAGAATGAAGGTTGGTTCAGCATATGAAAAGTAATCAATGTAATACACCGTTTCAGTAAAATCAAGGGAAAAAACCACATGATCGTCTCAATAACACAGAAAAAGCATATGACAAAAATCTAACATCCTGTCAATAACAACAAACTAGGAATGAAAGGAATCTTCCTCAGTCTGATGGAGGGCATCTAGGAAAACTACACTGCCAATGATGAAAGATTGAAGACTTCTCCTAAAGATCAGGAACACATGTCTTCATATCTCTTGAGAATGTATCTGGAATTGCTGGGTCATATCCTGCTACTATGTTTACCAAACTAGCAATGTATGGAAGTTTCAATTTCTCCAAATCTTCACCAACATTTATTATTTTCAATCTTTTAGACTGTAGCCATGCTTGCGGTGTGAAGCAATATTATACTTTGGTTTTGATTTGTATTTCCCCAATGATTGTTGAGGTTGATATCTTATATATTTAGGTCAATTCTATATCCACTTGACACATTATGTCTTAATTCAACACAATCTGCATTAATTGTGCATTTGTCAATAAACTTCAAGTGGAAAAAATGAAAAAGAAAGTATTTTGTCTGAAAAAAATAATCAGAGACAGTGCAGGTAAGAGCAATCAAAAACTTATGCTATAAAACCACCTATTGGAAATAACAGAAGAGACTCTAATTGCTAACCTGTTGAATCCTTATTTTAAGAAAAAGCATTACCTTCAGGTGCACGAGCAGGCAAACAAATGATCAAGCACCATGAAGAACCAAATAACACTATACTTTCCCCCAATATGCACACAAAGATAATTCTTCAGAAACCAAGCTTGAAGTTACAGAGAATTCAAAATAGTTGTCATGGAAAAATTCAAAAAGGCAATTCAGTGAGCTCAGGAGTAAAATTAATGAACCGAGTGAACAGATGGAATACTTTACCAAAGAAACTGAAACTCTAAAATAGAACTAAGGAGAAAATCTGGAGTTGAAGAACTCAATAAACAAGCTGAAGAGTGCATTTAAAAGCACTGCAAATAAAGCAAACCTTGTGGAAGAGAGAATTAGTGATCTTGAAGATGGGAGTTCAGAAATGATGCAATTAGAAGAGGAAAGAAAATTAAATTTTTTTAAACAAGGAAATCTATGAGAGCTAGTCTATTGTTTTAGGAAAGGTAACATTAAGGTTATGGTTCCCCAGAAGAAGAAGAGAGAGAAAAAGAAGCAGAGAGATAATTTGAAGAAATAATAGCTGAGAATTTCCCAAACCTGGGGAAAGAACTAGACACACAAGTCCATGAACCTAAGAGAACAGCTTGTTACCGCAAAGCAAAAAGAATGTCTCCAAGGTATATCATATTAAAATTGACAGAAGTCAATGACAAAGAATTTTAAAAGGAGCCATGGAGGATGCATGAGACAAGTGCTCGGGCCTGGTGCACTGGGAAGACCCAGAGGGATTGGGTGGAGAGGGAGGTGGGAGGGGGGATAGGGAAAGGGAATACATGTAAATCTATGGCTGATTCATGTCAATGTATGACAAAAACCACTACAATATTGTAAAGTAATTAGCCTCCAACTAATAAAAATAAATGGAAAAATAAATAAATAAAAGGAGTCATGGAAAAATGGATGGCAACTTACAAAGGAACCCCTAGACTATCTATCAGCAGTTTTCTTATCAGAAATACTACCGGCCAACAGGGAGTAGAATAGCATTTTCAAAATACTGAAAGAAACTGTCAACCATGAATACTCTACCCAGCAAAGTTATCATTTAGATATGAAGAGCAAATAAAGGCTTTCCTACACAAACAAAAGCTGAGGGAGTTCATCACCACCAGACATGTTTTATAAGAAATGTTGACCAGAAAAAAAAAAAACGCAGAAGTACACAAAACTTTGACTGGGCTCCCCAGCTATGGAGTTTGAAGTTGGGAAAATTAACTCCCTTCGGTATTTAGCTTGTCTGAAAACCAGTGGATTTATCAGAAGGCTGTAAGAAGCCAATTCTCAACTCCTGAAATGTACAGACACACCCTTACTTACTCGTGGGAATGAGGCATGGGCAGCAGATTGGAAATAGCCTGAGGCTCAGGCCAGTTTCCTGTAATCACAACAGGGTGCACCCCAATGCACACTGGGGGCCTGCTCCAGCCCCTCTTTCTCTAGGACTGCTGCTGCTCTCCACTGGGGCAAAGGTGCCCTCGCCAGGGGAGGACCACACGCATGGAGGAAGCAGAGCCAGCTTACACATGACAATGCTTCTGAATGGGACCATGGCAATGGTTTCCAGGGAGCATGAGTAGGCAGTGTGCTGGAGACTGCCTGGGGCTCTGACAAGCCTGGTGAGACAGTCCCAGCATGTATCCCAGGCCACACCAGGTGACTGCTGGAGCCCTTTCTGCCTCTGCCCTCCACTGGGGCAGGGAGTGCCCTTGCTGAGCAAGCACACACTTAAAGGCAAAGAAACCAAATAGAACCCAACTCCCAGAGCTTCTCCTCCAGCACCTTGGGCCCTGGTTCTGACCCTGATTAGAGCAGGGAAGTGATGGTCCCAGAGCAGAGGAGAAGCCTGGCTCACACCCGGCACTGGCTCTAGCCACTCTATCTCCAGCCCCACCTCCAACCAAGGTGATAGCTGCCAGCACACCCTGGAAGAAGATGTGATCCATGCTCACTTCAGACCCATTTCTCCTATCAAAGCCACTGGGTACACACAACTGCATAGAGATGCTCACACATAAAGACACCCCTTTTAGCAGTATCACCAAATTTCATAGCAACAGAGAAAGTTAAACAGAATGATAATCAGCAGGAAAAAAAAACAAAGAAGGAACATTACTATGTTAAGAAGAAAGAAAGAAACCAGCAAATAGAAATATTGGTGAATACAATAGGCCTTTTTTCCTACTCTAGAATATTCTGAATCATGTTTGACAACATGGTTACGTGTTGCAACCATGCAACATGCATAATTGTTGCATGATGCAACAATTATAATATGGTAGTTCTAAATACAGACAGCCATATTTAAAATAATGGTATTATTTTAATATTACTTTAAATAGATGGTAAAGGGATGTGGAAGATGGCAGAATTGCTATACTTCACTTGAACTGATAAAATGATGATACATGTGTATATAATGTAAACAAGAGAAACCACTAAAAAAGAAAACACTGAAAACATACTGCAAAAACCCTAAATATAAATTAAAATGAATTATTAAAAGTGTTAAATAATCCACAAAAAAGGCAGGAAAAAGGAAACAAATACCAAGTACAAAAGAAAACAGAAAATAAAATGGTCAATTTAAGCCTTAAGTCATCAATAATTTCATTCAATATAAATAGTCTAAATACACAAATTAAAAACTAGAGATTGGCAAAGTGAATTAAAAACTTGAAACTCAAAAAAAAAAAAAAAAAAAAACTTGAAACTCACTTCAAATATAATGATATACATAGGTTAAAAGGAATAAAATATAAATATAAGGAAAATGTAAATATTTTAGTCAGAGGAAAGCATGAATATCTTTTATTTATCTTCTCTGCCCTGAGAGGAAATAAATCCACAATTGAGAATTTAACACTCATTTTCTTAACAATTGATCAGACATCAGACAGAAAATTATCAGGAGCACAAAATAAAGACCCAATGAATCAACAGAATCTTATTGGCATTTATATAACGCTTCATTCAACAATGGCAGTTTGTGTTTTTTTTTTCAAATACCCATGGAATATATACAAAGAGAGACCACATCCTGGGCCACAAAAAATTGTCAGTTAATTAAAAATAAATCATTTTGTTGTTGTTGTTCAGTCACTAAGTCTGACTCTTTGCGACCCCATGCAGTATGCTAGGCTACTCTGTCTTCTACTGTCTCCGGGAGTGTGCTCAAATTCATGTCCATTTAGTTGGTGATGCTAACCATCTCATTCTCTGTTGTCCCCTTTTCCTTTTGCCTTCATTCTTTCCCAGAATCAGTCTTTTTTAACGAGTTTGCTCTTCCTATCTAGCGGTCAAAGTTTTGGACCTTCGACTTTAGCATCAATCCTTCCAATGAATAGTCAGGATTGATTTCCTTTAGGATTAACTGACTTAATCTGGTTGCAGTCCAAGGGACTCTTGAGTCTTCTCCAGGACCACAATTTGAAAGCATCAGTTCTTTAGCACTCAGCCTTTTTTATCGTCCAGCTCTCACATGTGTACACTGCTACTAGAAAAACCATAGCTTTGACTATACGGACCTTTGTCAGCAAAGTGATGTCTCTGCTTTTTAATATGCTGTTCTAGGTTTGTCATAGCTTTTCTTCCATAGAGTAAGCATCTTTTAATTTCCTGTCTGCAGTCACCATCTTCAGATCATATGGTTTATATTTTCTGACCAAAATGGAATCAAACTAGAACACAATAATAGTAAAATAAAAGGAAAATTTCCAAACACTTGAAGACTAAGAAGCACACTTCTAAATAATCTATGGGATAAAGAGAATATCATAGGGGGAAAAAGGGGCATTTATGAATGAAAATTCAGCATATGAAAATTTGTGGTTGGCAGATAAAGCACTGCTAAGAGAAAGACTTTATAACATTTAAATGTTTATGCTATCAAGAGGATTATCTCAAATCAAATTTTTTTTTCCATCTGAGATTCCAGTTGCATGTATTAATATGCTAAAGTGTTTGATGTTGTCCCCCAGCTCTTGAGTGCCATGATACGTTCTGCTCACTTTTATTTTTCTTTTGTGGTCCGGTTTGTGTTTCTAGTTCTAGCATTTACAATTGTTTCTTATAAGTATCTCTCTGCTGAAATCCCTTACACATTAAATGCTATTGTCCACTTTTTTCACTACAGATTTTTAACACATTAGCAAGTTATGTCAAAATCTGGCAGTTTCAACATCCAGGTTGTACCTGAGTCATTCTATTATTTTGTCTCTTGACCAGATTGTTGTGGGTTTTTTGTGTTTGTGTATGTATGTTTACATCTTATAATTTTTCATTGCATACCATATATCTTATATGGACCAGCAGAGACTCACATAAATGGTATTTGTGCATGTAATGTGCATGTCTCTTCCTCTGTTAGTCTATTAATGTGAAAGGGTGAAAAGGGATGAGTCAGGTTGATCAGGGATTGAGCTAAATTTGTTTTGGCATTGTTAAGGTAACTTTCACTGTACTTCTTACTTCAACTTGCTTTAGCATGTGTTTGGACCAATATTTACAGTGGGTTTTGTTTTTGCTAGTTTGATTGTTTATGCTAGTTTTCAACTTTCAGTCTTCCATGTTGTTAGGGAAATTAAATTAACAGTCATCTTTAGGCTTCAAAGACAAAGCAGAGCAGGCCTCTGACCTTGCTTCTAACCTACCTGGACACTGCTGTGACTGGGAGTGACTGGGAGTGACAGCCTGGTGTGAGTGCAAGATTTGCAGCACCATAGGTAAGATGAGTGAGAAATCTTGAGATTTGAGACTCTGGAGCAGGTCTCGTCAACCAAGCCCCAGGCTTAACTACATTCCAAGTTTTTATACAACAAAACAAACAGCATTAACAGGAAGCCAGGCTTGCAGTTTGGTCACAGATTGGTAATGATATCAGTTTGCACCTGTCCTGGGATTATAAACGGGAACCCTGAACAGCAATCTTGGAAGTCTCACCCACAGACGTGCCACCTGGGACCCTTTCCCAGTTGGGACTCCAGATGTGCTGTGACACAGGACTTCCCAGTGCTGTTTAAGTCTGGATGTTGGTCAAAACCCAATTTGGTGATGTACTCTCTGCTCTTTCTATTTCTGTTTTCATTTATTGTTAGTATGTTGAAAGTAAGCTAGATAATTCTCCAATAAATATCTATAATATTTATTTGTATATAATGAGTGGCTTATTTTGTTAACAAATCCTTTGAACCTGAGGTGAAAGTGAAAACTTTTGGCAAAACATCCTGTGTATTTTCATCACGCAGGAGCTTTTTTCATAAGTCGCTGCTATTGCTTGCACAAGGAGACACAAGCTTGCACAAGGCTGTGGTCTTGATCCAGCCTCATTCTTAGGCAAGCCCAGGGCTTAAGTCTCTGGAGTGGAGCCTTGTTAATAATCATGCTCTTCTTTTTATGTTGCAACCATCCTCTGACTTGAATATTTGGTGAGCCTTGTTTGCAAGAGAGTTTCCCACCCATTGCCCAAGTATTGTGCATGCATGCCTACTGACTCAGTCATGTCCAACTGTTTGCATCCCCATAGACTGTAGCCCACCAGTCTCCTCTGTCCATGCATTATTGAGCTAGTGTAGGATCCTAGCACCAGGAATTTTTCTGTCTTTCCCCCTGAGGTAAAAGTGTCCTTTTTATCCTTTTACCTTTTCCCCAGTTGCAATGGGTCTTCATATGTTCTTTGGGAATGACAGCATTCATTTTTCTTTCCCTATCATTTTAAATATATTGTACCATATGAGAGAAATTTCTAGGAGGAGCTTCATGTCTTTCTCGTAGTCACTGTTTCCCATCTCTGACTCCTGGTTCCTAGTTTGACTCATGAGCACACACTGGAAGTTTGTGAATAAGAATTTGTGCATGAATGTAGACTTTCTTTGTGTCTATGACTCCCAAGATTTCAATACTCTCACTTGGCCTTAAGAAATTCATTAAAACTTTAGCTCAGCAGTATCCACTATCTCTCCTCACCATGTCCTGCCACGTAAGTCACTGTTTATATTTACATTTCATTTCTCCTTGGAGCAGACTGCCTATGGGTTTTCAGTTGAGCTCCCTTTGACATGATCTCTCTGATGATCTCAAGTTATGATTTTGTAATTTATCTGACTTTTTCTTGTCTTTAGGTTGGAAACATTCTTTTCAACTTTTTGCATCCTAGGCAAAAAGTAAAAGTCTCAAATTTTTCAATTTATGATTAACATGTTGAATTTTATTCACCAGTTGCATAATTCCTTCCATAGCACCTCATTTTTTCCTGCTTTTCTGAATGATTTTATCCTTTCTAATATAATCTTTCTGCAAACTGCTCTCAAGTCAACACATTTCAACTGCTGGGCTTTTAAAACTAAAATTTTGGTATTCTATATATGATAAGGTTATTTTAGCTATTACTGTTTCCTTCAGTTTCTTTGGAATTTAAGTTCTTAATTTAACTTATAATGATAAATTAAAAATGTAAGAGTATTCACAATTATCTTTAAGGTTTTATTTGCTAGACATAAAATAAAATTGTTGTATCATTTGAGGAATTCACTAAATTATAGTCAATATTTTAAGGTTTTCAAAGCTGTAAGAATGCAGGTGCATTCTTTACCAACTGAGCTATGAGGGAAACCCTTTTAGGTTAGGATAAATATCGGGTATAGTTTTCTGTGCTATACGGTAGGTCCTTGCTGGTTATCTATCTTATATATAGGGTATATATATGTTTATTCCATCTTCCCATTTTATCCCTTCCCCCACTTCCCATTTGGTAACCATAAGTTCATTTTCTATGTCTGTGGATCTATTTCTGTTTTGTAAGTAAGTTCAACTGTATTATTATTTTTTAGATTCTACATATAAGCAATATCATATATTTCTCTTTGTCTGACTTACTTCACTCAATATGATAATCTGTAAGTACATCCATGTTGCTGCAAATGACATTTTTTATTCTTTTTTATGTCTGAGTCAGTGCCACTTTTCAACAGCATTTTCTCACTTCATATCTCTGTGTCACATTTTGGTAATTCTTGCAACATTTAAACCTCTGTTATTATACTTGTCATGATAATCTATGATCAGTGATCTTTGATGTTACTGTTGTACTTGGTAACACCACCATGCCCACATTAGATAGAAAATGTAATTGATAGGTGGCATGTGTGTTCCAACTGCTCCACTGATCAGCCAATCTTCTGCCTCTCTTCCTCTCCTTGGGCCTTTGGATTCTTTGAGACACAAAAATATTGAAATTAGGCCAACTAATAACCCTAAAATGGCCTGTAGATATTCAAGTGAAAGAGTGAATCTCATCTCTCTCCCTTTGCATTAAAAGCTAGGAATGATTCAACATAGTGAGGAAGGCATGTCAAAAGCCAAATAGGCTGAAAGCTAGGCCTCCTGTGCCAAACAGTTATCCAAGCTGTGAATGCAAAGTAAAAGTTCTTGAAGGAAATCAGAAATGCTACTCCAGTCAACACATTAATAATAAGAAAGCAAAACAGCCTTATTGCTGATTTGAAAAAAGTTTTAGTGGTCTGAGTAGAAGAACAAATCAGCCACAACATTTCCTTAAACCAAAGCCTAATCCAGAGCCACGCCCTAATTCTCTTCAATTTACTGAAAGTCAAGAGAGGTGAGAAAACTAGAAGAAAAGTTTAAGCTAGCAGAGGTTGGTTCATGAGGTTTAAGGAAAGAAGTCATATCTATAATATAAAAGTACAAAGTGAAGTAGCAAATTCTGATGTAGAAGCTGCAGCAAGTTATCTAGAATAGCTAGCTAAGATAATTAATTAAGGTGTCTACACTAAAAAGCAGACTTTTAAAGCAAACCCAAAAAAAAAAAAAAAAACCCAGCCTTGTTCCACAGTTAGAGAGAAGCCAATGCCTGGCTTCAAAGCTTCAAAGGACTGGCTGACTTGTTAGAAGCTAACACAGCTGGTGACTTAAGTTGAAGCCAATGCTCATTTAGCATTCCGAAAGCCCTTAGGCTCTTGAGAATTATGTTAAGTCTATTCTGCCTGTGCTCTACAAGACTTCAGAAACAAGATCTGGATGACCAGGAATCTGTTTACTGAATATTTTAAGGCCACTGTTAAAATACTGCTCAGGAAAAAAGACTCAACATAGTTTTGCTTATCTTTTTTTAAAAAATCAGTGCAGTAAATGCATTTCTGTTTGTTTGCTGACTGTGCTAAATCTTAGTTATAGCACTCAAGATCTTCGTTGCCAAGTACAGGACCTTCCTTGCAACATGAGCGCTCTTAGTTGTGGCATGCGGGATATACTTCCCTGATCAGGGATCAAACCTGAGCGTCTTGCATTGGGAGCCCTGAGCCTTAACCACTAGACTGTGGGAAGTGCCTATATCTATGATTAGTGGGGAGAGGTCAAACTAGCAATATGAACAGGCATTTGGAAGAAGTTGATTTCAACCATCATGATAACTATGAGGGGTCAAGGCTTCAGAGGAGTAACTGACTGCAGATGTGGTGGAAATAGCAAGAGAACCAGAATTGGAAGTGGAGCTTAAAGGTGTGACTGAATTGTTGAAATGTCATGATAAAACTTCAACAGATGAGGAGTTTCTTCTTATGAATGAGCAAAGAAATTGGTTTCTTGAGATCGAATCTACTCTTGGTGAAGAGAGGCTGTGAAGACTGTTGAAATGGCAACAAAGGATTTAGAATATTCCATAAATTTAGTTATAAAATAGCAGCAGGGTTTGAGAGGATCAATTGCAATTTTGAAAGAACTTCTACTGTGGGTAAAATGCTATCAAACAGCATTACCTGCTACAGAGAAATTGTTCCTGAAAAAAAAAAAAAAAAAGTCAATTAGTGAGGCAGACTTCATTATTGTCTTATTTTAAGAAATTGCCACATCCTTAAGCAACCACCACCCTGATCAGTCAGCAGCCATCAACATGGAGTCAAGACCCTCCATCAAGAAGATTAATATTTACTGAAGGTTCAGATGATGGTTAGCATACTCTAACAATAAAGTATCCTAAAAGTAAGGTAGCTACATTTTTTAGACATAATGCTATTATATACTTAATAGGCTATAGTATAGGATAAAAACAGCTTTTATATCTGTTGAGAAAACAGAAATGTGTGGGACTTCCTTTTTTCACTTTGAGATAGCTACTTTATTGAGGCAGTCTGAAACTGAACCCACGATGTCCCCAAGGTATCCCTGAACATACTCATTGCTATTTCATTCTCACGCTATTGCTATTTAAAACTGTAAGCAGTTTTGAGATTCTCTAGCCAATTTCATCAGTAACATATCAATCTTATTTTAATTTATTTTAAGAAAATCTTGTATCACCAATCACCAAAATTGAGCCTTCTTATTGTGGTGGTGGTGGTTTAGTTGCTAAGTCGTGTCCAACTCTTGCAACCCCACGGACTGTAGCCTGCCAAGTTCCTGTGTCCATGGGATTCTCCAGGCAAGAATACTGGAGTTGGGTTGCCATTTCCTTTAAATCATTTTTGTTAAAACTATCAAAACATTCCTGATAAGACTATGATTGGTAAGTTCATCAAATTAGATATTCTACAAATGGAATTTTACTTTCTGTGAATTGATTTGAAAACGGTATATTAGGTAAATTTTCGATTTTGGAAGGTTAAATATTGGCCAATTTACCTGCACTCATTAAACTTTCAAACATTAGAAACAACCTAAGCATCCATCAACAGGGATGCATTAAGCATGTTATAATATATTCATAGAGCTCAAGTGTCCAAAAGAAAATGGTGCAGTTTCAAACAAAATGACAAGACCAAATCTTCAATAGATAAGGAACAAAGCCAGTTACTGCCATTAATATAATTCAGTGATTGTAAAGGTGTGATTCTAAAAGTGTGATCATCACCACCTGGGAACTTGTTAGAAAAGCAAATTCTCAAGTCTCAGTTCTAACCTGTGAATCAGAAACCCTGAGGGGTGCTGCGTTAATGCAAACTGTGTTTTAACAAGCCCTCAGATGACTGTGAAGCATGCTGATGTTAGAGAACCACTGATAGAATTAAAAGAGAAACAGTGCATATATGCATGCACACACACACACATATATTTTTTCATATGCACAGACACATTCTCAGCCTTCTGGATGCAGAGACTACTCTCTAAAAGCACACAGGAATCCATGAGAATTGCTCTTTCTAGGCAAAAGAACAGAAGCAGGAGGGGCCCAGAGTGAAAACAAAGCTTACTGTTGATATAACCTTGTGTACTATTAGAATTAGTTTTCTGTGAATGTCTTTGACAAGATTAGATTTTTTTTTCTTCAATTAGATTTTTTTCTCAGGTTTAATGCTAAAGAAATGTTCACAGCTATTACTCATGTAAATTTTTTTCATTTAATTGCCATGTTGAAATAAAGGAAAATAAGAATTCAGGCAGATGGGAAAGAGAACATTTTTAAATATTTTCTGCCCTTTCTCACAGTGAACATATTAAGTTTGAGGAAAAGGTTGCAGGTTACAGTCAAGGTACATATTTCATTGTTAAAAACCTGAAACAACTGAAGTAACAAATAGTAACTTTAATTAATAGTCATGCTATTATCTTTCTAAAGATATAACCAAGTGGGCATTTTTAGAATATCTACATGAGGTAGAAAATTATTTATAAAATTTATCAGAGTAGGAGTCTACAGACCATAACTTTAAATGCAATAAAAGATATCATGTATAATTCATCTCCTTCACACTGTAGTGAACTTGGCAGTAACCTCAGTTGAAGCTTACAGACTCAGCTTACATTAAATCTCTGAAGGCAAAAATTTGCAATTTTTTTTTTCATTCTGTATGGTTTTCTGAGTTTGTGTTAAATATTTCAAAATGTTTAAAATATAGTCTTATCAGCATATCTTTAAACTTCTTTCTATTTTTAAATCAATTCAGGTAATCAACTAATTATAACCATCATTACAAAAAATATTAAGGGTATTTCCAAAGTTCAGTGTTATTTTCTTTTTTGAGATGGTAAGATATTTTCATTTTTCAGACCACAAATCAGGTAAATTTATATGTAAAGAAATAACTGAAAGAAAACAAATCCTTGTGATTACTGTAAGTCTTAATTTCTACTTATATTAATAAAAGTTATGTAATGGTTTAAAAACATGCTTCTGCCCCCACTGAGTCATGTCTGAATCTTTGCAACCCAATGGACTACAACCCACCAGGTTCCTCTGTTCATGGGATTTTCCTGAGAAGAATACAGGAGTAGTTTCTTATTTCCTTCTCTGGGGATCTTCCTGGTTCAAGGATCAAATTTGAGTCTTCTGCAACTCCTCCATTGCAGGTGGATTCTTTACCACTTAAACCACTGCAGAAGCTCCAGTTTTAAAAATATATCCACAATTTTTAAAAAATTTCTCCCTTCAAGAGATGGAACTTTACTCTTTTTCCCTTGAGTAGAACATGCAGAAATGATGTTATTTCATTTCTGATGTTAGGTTACAAAAAAGCTGTAGCTTCCATCTTAGATACAAAAAAATCTTCCACTTAGTTCATTCACTCAGGGAATTCAACTCCTATATAGTGAGACCTCTTAGGCAGCCTGGAGAGCCCTATGTGGTGGGAAGCTGAAATTTCCAGTTAACAGCCAGCAAAGAACTGAAGTTTGCTAATGAAAAAGGGAGAGGACTTGGAAATGGATCCCACTTGCACATCCCCAGGCAAGCTTTCAGATGACTGTAGCCCTGGGCAATCATTCACTGTAACTTTAAGACAGATCCTGAACCAGAACCATCTAGCTACAGATGACTCTGACTTAAAAATCCCTGACTCACAGAAACTATAAACAAATAAATATTTGTTGTCTTAAGCTGCTAAATTTTTGCATAATTTGTTAATCAGAGATAAAAAGATTAATGTATGCCCTAAATAATACTATCTGTTAAATACAGTAGACGTGAAATATCTGTTTCCCCAACATCCCTTGCTTTGCAGAATCACTCCCTCCCTACAGTAAATAATCCTGCATAATCCATGACATTCCTGGTATGGCTGACTTTTATTCCCTCCTGGGTAAGGAGGCCTGGCTGTTGCTGCTGCTGCTAAGTCGCTTCAGTCGTAATCAACTCTGTGCAACCCCACAGACGGCAGCACACCAGACTCCCCCATCCCTGAGATTCTCCAGGCAAGAACACTGGAGTGGGTTGCCATTTCCTTCTCCAATGCATGAAAGTGAAAAGTGAAAGGGAAGTTGCTCAGTCGTGTCCGACTCCTAGAAATCCCATGGACTGCAGCCTACCAGGCTCCTCCGTCCATGGGATTTTCCAGGCAAGAGTACTAGAGTGGGGTGCCATTGCTTTCTCCGAAGGAGGCCTGGACCAGTCCAGCAAAACAGAATACCTCAACCACAGTGACCGCTTCAGAGCTGCACGAGGAAGTTGAATTGGTCAATCAGTTCAGTTCAGTTCAGTCACGCAGTCAGAACCAACTCTTTGTGACCCCATGGACTGCAGCATGCCAGGCTTCCCTGTCCATCATCAACTCCCGGAACTTGCTCAAACTTATGTCCATTAAGTCAGTGATGCCATCCAACCATCTCACCTTCTGTCGTCCCCTTCTCCTCCTGCCTTCAATCTTTCCCAGCATCTGGGTCTATTCTAATGAAAGCTCTTCGCTTCAGGTGGCCAAAGTATTGGAGTTTCAGCTTCACCATCCATTCTTCCAATGAATATTCAGGACTGATTTACTTTAGTATTGACTGTGTTGATCTCCTTGCAGTCCAAGGGACTCTCAAGAGTCTTCTCCAGCACCGCAGTTCTAAAGCATCAATTCTTCAGGGCTCAGCTTTCTTTATAGGACAATTAGAATCCCCTCAAATAATATTAAGAGTTATTTGGGAAAATAACTCCTCTGAGACCAGCTGTCCAAGTGTCACATAAGATGAAAGCTGCCAGTCTTTATTTACACTCCATGAAAAAATCATTTTCTGACAATGATGCCAAGATGATACATGAAAGCAAACAGATATGAAGCAAAAAAAGAGGGATGTTCTCATTACATTTTTAAACGTCTGTATTGTGAAATCTACATTTTACCTCCCACTTAGGTGAGCTTTTCCATAGATTAGCTATATCAGGAAGTCAGACAGGGTTTCTGTTTCCAAATGAGTCTGAATGAGTCAACTGAATGAGTCCTAATAAATTTGACAAATTTAATGAACTCAAAACATACCTGAAATTTGTCAAATTTATGAATTCAAAATATACCTCAGACTCTTGCTTCTGGCCATGATGAATTAACACAAATCAGTTTTATTCTGTCACCATAAACAATTTAAAATAAAGAAAATATACAAAACAACAGCATTCAGCTTTGGACAAAAGTCATCTCAAGACAGTGATTTCAGAGAAAAAGGAAATAAATGAAATGAGACCTAAAATTTCTCCAGCCTACCATCTGCAGAGTTCCTAGGTCTCAGAATGGTAGAAACCAAACAAATCATGAATGCCCTCCTGAATTGAAGAGACTGAACTGAGAGTTTGTGGAGTCCAAAGAAGCTAGAGTTTGTAGATCAGCATAAAAAACAGGGAGTGCTACAGAAAGAGAGAGTGAATTCTAAAAATATGCAAGGAGTTTCTCTTGAGTTCTCAGCTGAGTGCTTTTTCAAAATTAATTTTTATTGGAGTATAGTCACTTTACACTGCTATATCAGTTTCTGCTATACAACAAAGTTAATCAGTCAGATGTATACATATATCTCCTCTTTTTGTTTTTTTGTTAATTTCCTTCCCATTTAGGTTACGACAAAACATTGAGTAGAGTTTCCTGTGCTATAGCTTCCAAGGTGTCCCTAGTGGTCAAGAACCTGCTTGTCAATGCAGGAGACAGGAGAGAGACGGATTCGATTCCTGGGTGGGGAAAATCCCCTAGAGAAGAAAATGGCAACCCACTCCAGTATTCTTGCCTGGAGAATCCCACGGACAGAGGAGCCTGACAGGCTAGTCCATAAGGTCACACATGACTGAAGTGACTTAGCATGCATGTGCTATACAGTAGGTTATCATTAGTTATCTATTTTATACATAGTATTAATAGTGTATATGTGTCAATTTAGCCCCCCTGTACCCCTTGGTATCCATATGTTTGTTCTCTATGTCTGTGTCTCTATTTCTGCTTTACGAATACAACTATAACTTTTTTCTAGATTTCACATATTTGAGTTAACTTACAATATTTGTTTTTCTTTCTGACTTACTTCATTCTGTAGGACAGTCTCTAGGTTCATCCATGTCTTTACAAATGACCCACTTTTGTTCCTTTTGATGGCTGAGTAATATTCCATTGTATATATTTACCAAATCTTTATCCATTCAACTGTTGGTTGACACTTAGGTTGCTTCCACCTGGAAAACACATAATTCAAAAAGACATGTGCTCCCAAATGTTCATTTCAGAACTATTTTACAATAGTCAACTGAACACGTTTTAGCACTTGCATGTGAGGTTGGTGAAACAATTCCAGAGATCATTGTAGGCTGGAAATAATTCATCTTCCCAACAGCTAGAGTGTAGAAATCTCTTTTTGTATGAGGCAACTGGTTATGTATTCAAAGGGGATTATCTCAGTAGTAGAGCCAAATTAACTCTGGGCTAAAGGTTACTCTGCTGTTTTCCAAGAACTTAGGTAAGTTATAGAATAAGCTTCAAAAATCTGTGAAAGAATAGAAAAATTCCAGAACTAGATAACATAAAATTCACTAAATCACTCTGATAATTTAATTTAACACTATACTGGCAGCCCTCAGCAGTATAATAAAGAAGGAAATTTAAAAAAAAAAAAACAGATGGGAGAAAAAAGAAAACTTACAGATGACATGATCCTCTATGTAAAACATCTTAAGGAATTTCAAAAAATCTACTAGAATTATCAACAGAATTTAGTAAGGATTATAAAATCAAGACAAAAAACCAATTATAATTTTACAAACTAGCAATAAGTAATCAAATTGAAAACTTTAAACTGTACCATTTACAATAGCATGAAAAATTTGAAATATATAAGAATAAATTTTGACAAAATATGTCATACTTGTACACTGAAAATTATAAAATATTGATGAGAGAAAATTTAAAGAAGAAGAGGCATACCATCTTCACAGTTTGCATCAATTATTGTTAAGATTTTATTCTACCTGTGTGATATACAGGTTTAACACAATCTCAAATAAAATGCCAATAGGTTTTTAATAGGAATAGGCCATCTGACTCTAATAGTTATGTGCAAGTACATAATGAGAGGGTAACAGGTAGGAAGGCTAGGGTTCCCCAAGCAGAGGAAATAAACTGCAAGTGGCAGAGGTTTTTGTTTTTTGTTTTTTGTTTTTTTCTTTTTTCCTTCTCTATACAAAATTAAAAGGAGCTTTCTTTTAAATTCTGTGTTGTCATGACAACACCAGGTTCTGCCTGAAGTTAACTTTCTCAGACCTTGAGCTAACCCATGTGTTTTTCTTATGGAAATGTCTTCCTTAAGCTATGTTAATGAACTATGTATTTGCCTTGGAATCTGCCTTTCTTCAAATCTGTTCTGCCTAAGACTCAAACTTTGAACTGACAATGGCTCAACAAACCAGTAGGTCTTACTCATGGAAATGTTCTCTTAAACTATGTTAATGAAACTATGGATTTGCTTGAAAATCTGCCTTTCTTTAAGATTCATATTGATTGTTTTATGGCCCAGGGATGACTCACCCTGTGCCAGTACTATCTCAAAATGCATGTTGTGGGAGAGGGGCCTGGTGCAACTCTCTTAGTTTTGAGGTTATTCTTCACCTGATAAGCAACTTACTAACAGATACGTAACTCCTTGCTAAAAACTGGCAAAAAGGGCACTCTTCCTGCCCCCTTCTGATGCCTATGTCAGAATCTTCATCTATCCCTCTCATACCTTGATAAAACTTTATTACACAAAAGCTTCAAGTGATCAAGCCTCGTCTCTGTCCCTGGATTGAAATCCTCTCCTGCAGAGGTCACAAAACCCGGCAAAGCTCACGGCTCATAGCTGCAACCTTTCAATAAGACCTAGAGAAACCAAAGTGATCTTTTAAAAGTAATGGACGAAATTAGAGGACTTATACTATCTAATTTTAAAACATATTACAAGACTGTAATCAAGAAAGTGTGATGTTGACATAAAAATAGACATGTAATTCAATGCAAACTAACAGTGGGTCCAGAAATAGATACACAGGCACCTTGTCAATGAATTTCAACAGAGATGTCAAGGCAACTCAATGGGGAAATGATAGTCCTTTCAACAAATTGGGCTAGAACAATGGGACAACCTTATTTTGTAAAACAAAAGCCTCAACCATTCTCTGACATTGTATAAAAACACTAACCATAAGCTGAAATATAGAAGCTTAAATTATCACATTTCTGAAAGACAGCATAGCATAGAAATCTTGGTAATCTTAAGTTTGACAATGGCGTTTTAAATAGTGTACATAAAGACATCAAAGAAAACAATCAATAAGTTAAACTTAATTAAAATTTTAAACTTTTGCTCTTTATACTGTATTGTGAAGAAAATAAAAGGGCAAGTCGTAAACTTAGAGAAAATATTTGCAAAACATTTATCTAGTAAAGGACTAACATATAGGTTCTTACAACTCAATAAGAAGACAATCTTACTTTGGAGCTAAAATATAATACAAGTGGTACCTTCCTCATCTTACTCCCTTATCCCTGCCCCATGAAGAGAGAACTGTTTGAAAAACAAAAAATCTCAAATTAGAGGGTAAGCAATGCTATCTCCTTGAAGCATTTCATGTCTAAGAGCATCCTTAAGAATAGTCAAAAAGAGGATGTGATGGTCAAAATCAATGAAATGAATAGGTGCTGCCTTCTTGGAATTAGAAAAAGAGTGGAATAAATTAGAGGGCCTTGAAACCAGGCCAGAGGAATAAAATAATGCATGAGGTATGGATGAAATTCAAATAAAGAAGCACATATAAAACTAAGAATAAAAAAAAACCCAAAAAACTAAGAATAAGCTCTAAGAATACTACAATTCTACGTATTTTATCACTAACATTTTCATCTCCACTGATATCTTGACATTATGACTTTCAGGATATTAAGAAGTGTATGGTAGCCATTGAAAATTAAGTTTTTAAATTGCCAAATATTGTATATTACCTTGTGCAAATTTATGCATTACTTTGACTATAGTATACCTGTGTCTTGTAGCTAAGGTTTGAGGTTGTACTTCATTAAGGCCAAGAATCACACAGTAATAATAATGTGTAAGAACCTAATTTCAGCCAACATTGTACTGCTCTACTCTTCCAACAGTATCCTAATGTGAGAAAGAGGTAGAAGAAAGGGCCCCCTGAGAAACAGGCAAATTATATGACAAGAACAGAACATTGACTAACAACAACAGTGCTTTCTAGTCTGCAAGAAAAATAACTCAATTTGTTCCTAGTTCCATCCTGTTTATTCCTAGTTAAATAGAAAGCATTGAGTGGATCACTTTTAAGCCCGCTGATGGCTACAGTCAAGTCAGATCTGCTTAGCTGAAACACAATTTGCAGGATAAAAAACCAGGCCTTGCTGGGTAGATATAATCTCTCGAGAAAGGGAGAAAGATGGCTAGTGAGAGCCTCTAGCCAAAGTCCTACCACAGACTTCAGAGGAGGCTCTCAGTGTCCTCCACTTTCATGGATCAACAACTGAAATCCTTAATAAGCTACACTGTGCTGCCCCTGCTCATGATCTTCTCTCTGCGTTGTATTAGTAGGGAAATGGGTCAAAGAGTTAAACTCTTCTTAGATAAAATTTAGGGGCATAAATATGCCACCAAAATTGTGCCTTCTCAAAGGACAGCCTCATTCCATGCCCCACTTGCAGTGGAAAGAAATATTAAAGGAAAAGTCTAACTCTAGAATCAGAATCTTAAAAATAAAATACATTATAGGGAAACTAGTATTCCTTAGCTGTGACCATAGTTTTTTTTCCTATTCTCAATACCACAGAGCTAATCAGCAATGCCTGGATTTGCATTGTTTACACTCTCCCAACATCCAACACATGTACACATACAGACTCTCTGCTGGTTTCCCTATGTTTTAAAATCCCAAAAACTTAGGAATTAAACATTTTTAGAAAATAAACTCTTTATTTGAATGTGAATAGCTCAATTCATTGCTCATTTTAGAAAACATTAACCAACCTTCACTGAGCATGTATGTGTCAAGAAGAGTTCAAAATGTTTCCTGCTACCTCACTTAATCCTCATCAAAAGCTTCCATGAGAGAGGGAATGCTGTCACCCTTCATTTGTGAAAGTGAAAATGAGGCCTGGAAAAGTAGACCAGAATCAGACATGTCAAAAAATACTTCAACTCACATTGAAACCCTGGTGATCTGACTCTAGAACCCAATTAAACACCAGGTAGCATCACTTCATGGCAAATAGATGGGAACAAAATGGAAATAGTGACAGATTTTATTTTCTTGGACTCCAAAATCACTACAGTGATTGCAGGCATGAAATTAAAAGATGTGTGTTCCTTGGAAGAAAATCTTTGACAAACCTAGACAGCATATTAAAAAGCAGAGATATCACTTTACCAATAAAGGTCTGTATAGTCAAAGCTATCTTTTTTCCAGTAGTCATGTAGAGATGTGAGAGTTGGACCATAAAGAAGGCTGAGCACTGAGGAATTGATGCTTTCAGACTGTGGTGCTGGAGAAGACTCTGGGGAGTCCCCTGGACAGCAAGGAAATCAAACCAATCAATCTTAAAGGAAATCCACCCTGAATATTCAATGGAAGGACTGATGCTGATGCTGAAGCTCCAGTACTTTGGCCACCTGATTTGAAGAACCAATTCATTGGAAAAGACACTGATGCAAGGAAAGATTGAGAGGAGGAGAAGGAGATGATAAAGTATGAAATGTTTGCATGGCATCATTGACTCAATGGACATGAGTTTGAGCAAACTTTGGGAGATAGTAAATGATAGGGAAGCCTGGCAGGATGCAGTCCATGGAATAACAAAGAGTAGAGTTGGAAATGACTAAGTGACTGAATAACAAAGCTTTCCCTCTGATAAAGCTATAACTGAGCAGGACCTTATAGGACCTTCTGATAACAGACTTCTGCCTGCCTTTTGTCTAAAATTAGTCAAAAAATAATTAATCAGAGAAGAGAGAAAATGCAGAAACAAAGGAAAATAATCAAACAAGACAAAATAATAATAGTTTTGCCTTAAACAAAGTCAAAGAAGATTAGTTCCTTCTCAAGGGCTATAGGTATCATTCTGAGCCATGTCTTTTGAGCTGTTTTGCAAACGCTCAACCCCCACCAGACGAAGAAGTTAACTGAATTATGTAGACCCCCGACTAGTTGGAACCAGAGTGTTGATAATGTTGACTCCCGATTTCCTCACCACCAACCAATCAGAACAATGTCCACATGCTGATCACACAGCCCACAACTCCCCTTCCTCACCTGTCTTTAAAAACCTTCCCCTAAAAGCTTTCTGGGAGTTCAGTACTAGCTGTCTGAACTCCTTGGTACCTGCAATAAACACTGCACGATCCTTTACCACAAACAAGTATCAATAGATTGGCTCCACTGCACAGGTAATTGGACCCAAGTTTGGAGAAGGAAATGGCAACCCACTCCAGTGTTCTTGCATGGAAAATCCCATGGACTGAGGATCCTGGTAGGCTACAGTCCATGGGGTTGCAAAGAGTCGGACACGACTGAGAGACTTCACTTCATTTCACTTCACTTTGATTCAGTAATAGAACAAGTAACAGTAACTAATGTATTCAAAAGCCCAAAACACCAGAAGCGTTCTTAACCCATGTCAGTTGCTTTGACTTTAAAGCACAAGATTAAAATCAAGTGCTACAGGATAATTTTGCCAAATCAAACTTGAATCCATGAAGAAGTGAAAGCCCCTCACAGTAGTGAGCACTTGAACTTCCCTGGGGAATGTCATCCATCGTGGCTACGAAAGGATCAGGAGCTACACCTATACAGGCAGGCCAGCTCTCCTGAAGCATCCGTACTCTCTGAAAGTCTTGGCTGTGACCATGGCAACCCTCGCCTTCCTGCTGTGTCACACCTGCTTTCCATCATGACAAGAATATCTTCACCCAGCTATGGAGTTGCATATTTCTGCAAACAGTGATTTCAGCAAAATAGTTCATCTCCAGGTTCTAACCCAGCTTTCAGGTGAACAAATTTAAGCCATTTCTTGACTATCCTTTAGAAATGAAATAAGAGAAGAAGAAAAGGAGACAGGCACACTTTCAAAATGACAAAAATGAGATTGAATCTTATTTCTCTGAGACTCATATAAAGCTTAATCTGAGCATACCTGGTTTTGTTCCTTCATTTTTCTAAACTATTTTTGCCATTTTTATTAAGTCAGGGGCAAATAAAGGTATTTTACATATCATTCTTTAAAAAGCCTTTTACACCTCCCAGAGCAATTATCTGAGTGCACATGAAATCCTGCCATTTAGTTATTTACAAAGATGATTTGAGGGTCCTTCCTCCTTAAATAAAGATCTTGATTCTTTGTATACACAGTATACATAGTAACCAATTTGGAATTTGGTATTACTTTCTTTGACAATTCAAATTTTAATAACACTTTTTCTCTTTTTAAGTTATTAGTTCTTCAGTATCATTAATCACCCTCAATGTTCACCTATTTTCCTGTTGTTGTAGTCAATGTGGAATTCAAATACATTGGCACACACATTTATAGGTAATCGTTCAAAAGTCAGGAATGCAATTATGATGTCTTCTTGCTTTCCCGTTTCAAGGAGATGCTTTCTGTACCTCATCATGCTTTTCTGTGGGATTTACTGGTATGTAAACAGTTCAGATTGGTTCATTGGCTGTGGAGGGCTTTCCCAGCAGCCTTGCCGGTTGCCATGTTTCAGAGAAGAATGTTGTGGAGACCCAGACACAGATGGGAGAATAGACTAAAATCAAGGACTCTTCTCCACAAAAGAGAGGAGGGATCTAGGAGAGATTGGGAACATGCCTTGGTGAAGAGAGACCCTTACAATAAGGCAGGATAGCTTAAAGTAAAGTGCATAGTCTCTGGTATCTGAATTCCACCCCTCAGCTGTGTGATGTTGGCTAATAGACTCCACCTCACTAGGGTCCATTTATCTCATATGACTAAGAGATGGTGGAAGGACCCACGGAAATGTTGTGAGGGTGAAATGTACTAGCTCATAGAACTATATAGAAGTGACAGTTATCATGACAATTGCTACTGAAGAGAAAGAATAAGAGAACTTCGAATACCTAAAGTTTTGGCAGAATGAAGTCTGGAAATTATATCATTCATTTTGTCTCACACCTTTCAGCTGCACTCAACAACTCCAGCTTTTGACAAGAATGTCTCTTTTTTCAATTATAAAAAGGACTTCATTTATTCTTAAACTTTAGTCAGGCTTCTCTCAGAGCTCTTTTCATCTAGGACTTGACGTGTCAACTGGGCCTATGTTGAGCAAAGAATCCTATTGAAACTAACTTTAGCAGTAATCTTACTGAGCCTGTTTAGCAAGAATTCTTTCAACCTTTAATATCCAATCAAGTTCCTCTCATCCTACCCTCTATATTAAACAAAGTTGGTCTTAGTAGCTTCCATCCAGTAACTCTCTCACCAAACTGGCCTTGTAGTCAGAGTTAAGTTCAGTCTTTCTCTCTAATGCAATGGTCTTCACTCTTATTTCAATAGTCTTAAATAAAGTCTTCCTTGCCTGTTTAACCATATCTGGTGCAATTTTCTCTTGCAATCTCTCTCAAGGAAAGATCAACATTCTCTTTGGAAAGTCTCAGACTACGGTTAAAGGGAGAGGAAAGGAAACAAGGACATGTAACTCCCAAACTCTCTGTGTTATCACTCCTAGACTCCTGCGGGGAGCGGCTTGAAAGAACTGACTCTGGGAGCTGCCTTGATTATCAAGGGTTCCTTCAAGGACATAGCTCTCTGTCCCGCCACCCCTCTGAATTTACTATCCAAAGATAAACACAACACTAGTAAGCCTTGAATGCACACAAGACGCAGACAGACAGCCTTTTTACGATTACCCCTAATCTAAATCAGGATGCCATTCCTGTGCTCTGGCGCCTAGTGAGAGTTCTAGTGATTGTTATCTTAAAGATGATGTACATGGGGAAGAATTTTCTTTGGGATGCCTCCTTCTTGGTTTAAGTATAAATGAAGCTTAGAGAAATAAAGGAGCATCGTTGACTGCAGCGATCCTCTCGACCCCATCTGTCCTATGTCTTTATTTCTTAGCCTAAAGGAACGCGTCATGTTGCTCGCTAAAATCTCCCGGCTGGTCCGGCACTCTCCCACCCCAACTTGGTCATCTGTGGCCAGCTAAATGATTTCCAATGGGAGTGAATGCAGTGAAGTTCATTTGCAGTAAAGTTTAATCTATCAAACACTGCATTAAAAGAAGTTAAAACAGAATAAAAGGAAAGACAGAAAAAACTGGGGCGCTCATGTTTCTGTGATCTTCAGGAACATATGACATTCTATGTATATTTTGTATGAAAGCATATCAGAAGTTCTGGAGTAGTAAAAATGGTTTCCTAATATCATCCAGTACATGACATAATCCCTTTATGAATATTTATGTCTTTGTTATCAATAATCTTCCTTCTTCATGTATTTGGCCTCTCATCCTTTCTGAACACTGTGATTAGCATTTATTTTCTTTTTACCTCTAATTCTGGCCATAGTATCTTTTACTAAGAGTTTTCCCTTTCCTACCAAAGTATAAACTCTCTGAGAACAGAAACAAAAACCATATTTGTATATTTAAGCATACTTAACTTACTATGGATTTCCCATATGGGTCAGGGGTAAAGGATCCACCTGCAATGCCTAAGGCCCAGGTTCAGTCCCTGGGTCAGGAAGATCCCCTGGAGGAGGGTATGGCAACCCACTCCAACATTCTTGCCTGGAAAATCCCATGGACAGAGGAGCCCATCAGGCTACAGTCCATAGGACCAGTCACAAAGAGCCAGACATGACTGAAGTAACTTAGCATAATAGGTAATAGTAGTTGAACACATCAAATCATTTATTCAGAGCTCATACATAGCATATAACCCAATGGCCAATTGACCACCTACTGAAGAGAGACAGAAGTTTAGAATTCCTCCCACCTGATCAAAGCAGAGCTTCCTGACTTCTAAAGAACTTCTAGCACAACAAGCACATAAAATTGTGGCATTTCAGCATTCCACTGAAGAAATGCATGAGAGCAAAAGAGGCATCATCACACCTGTGATGCTAATTTAATGTGTCAGCCTAAAATTCCCCAGGTGTTGGTTAAACATTGTCTGAGTGTATCAATGAGGATGTTTGTGAATGAGATTAACATTTGAAAACGTAGGCTGAATAAAGCATATTTTTTTCCCAGATGAAGATGGGCCTCCTCCAATCAATTAAAAACCTTACTTCAGCAAGTTGAGAAGAAAAGATATCTCCCTGACTGACTTTCTTCAAGCTGAGACATTGGTTGTCTTCTGACTTTAGAATCAGAACTCCTCAGACTCCAACTAATGCTGTTGGCTCCCCTGGTTCTCAGGCCTCAGATTTGAGTGGTCATCAGCTGGAAACAGTGGCATATTTTATTTTCTTGGGTTTCAAAATCACTGCAGACAGTGGTTGCAGCCATGAAATTAAAAGATACTTGCTCCTTGGGAGAAAGGTTATGACAAACCTACACAGCATATTAAAAAACAGAGACAACACTTTGTTAACAAAGGTCTGAATAGTCAAAGCTATGGTTTTCTCAGTACTCATGTACAGATGTGAGAGTTGGACCATAAAGAAGGCTAAGTGCCGAAGAATTGATGCTTTCTAACTGTGGTGCTGGAGAAGACTCTTTTGAGGGTCCCTTGGACAACAAGGAGATCAAACCAGTGAATCCTAAAGGAAATCAGTCCTGAATATTAATTGGAAGGACTGATGCTGAAGCTAAAGCTCCAGTACTTTGGCCACCTGATTTGAAGAGCCAACTTGTTGGAAAGGATCCTGATCCTGAGAATTGTTGAGGCCAGGAAGAAAAGGGGGCAACAGACAATGAGATGGTTGGATGGCATCACTGAATTAGTGGACATGAGTTTGAGCAAACTCCAGGAGATTTTGAAGGACAGGTAAGCCTGGCATTCTGCCGTCCATGGGGTCGCAAAACACTGGACTCAACTTAGTGACTGAAAACAACCAAAGCTCTCTTACGTCTCCAACTTGGACTTCTCATCCTACAAAATCACATGAGCAAATTTCTATAGTAAATCTCTCTTTCTCACTAGATGATTAGATAGATAAGTAGTAGATAACATCCTATTGCTTTTGCTTCACTGGAAAACCCAGACTAATGCAGCACAATAAACACTTCATTAAAAGCAGTCTCCATGGCTGATTCATGTCAATGTATGACAAAACCCACTACAATATTGTAAAGTAATTAGCCTCCAACTAATAAAAATAAATGAAAAAAAAATAAAATAAAAGCAGTCTCTACTAGTGTTACCAAGTCAAACTAGGGTTCACTCCCCTGACACACAGTGCACAGCAAAGCCAACCTACTAACACTGGGTTGTGGTGAAGGAAAGCGCAACGTTTATTGCAGGGCCCAGCAAGAAGAATGGGCAGCTCATGCTCAACAGACCCAAACTCACCAAAACGTTTCAGGAAAGCATTTTCAAAAGACTGTGAAGCAGAGGGCTTTGAGGAAGTGATCAGCTCATGCACAGTCCTCTGATTGGTTGATACTGAGATCCTAGGGTGGGTGTTTAAGGAATCTCAACCATCAGCTTTCTGATTCCAGCTGGTCTGGAGTCTACATGTTAGCGGTCAGCATGCACATGGTGGGGGTTTCAATTTCTGCAAAACAGCTCAAGAATATGATTCAAGATATTATGTGTAGCCCTTGAGGAAAAACTAAAGATCCTTGACTTTGTTTTATGGCTAAACACTTATTCTTTTTTCTTGCTTGACCATTTTCCTTTGCTTCTGCATTTTCTCACTTCTCTAAATTTCCCCTTTGAAACTCAAGGAAGGTGAAAGCTTTCCTATAAATAAGAGGCAGGGACACCAGGGCCTATCCCTGGGAATCCCCCTCAGGTCCTGTTCATCTTCAATAGCTTTTTTTTCTAATTCCCATCTCCTTGTCTTAATTAGCTAGTGTAATTCTGCTCTCTTTTTCTCCCCCTAATCTTTTTACTCCTTTCTACTACACATATCCTCTATCGTACAGAGCAAAACCACTCAAATTTTAGTGTGGATAAAAACACTTTGGATTCAAGGTGAAGTTGAAGTCATTCAGTCATGTCCGACTCTTTGTGACCCCATGGACTGTAGCCTACCAGGTTTTTCCATCCATGGGATTTTCCAGGCAAGAGTACTAGAGTGGGTTGCCATTTGGATTCAAAGACCCTCTTCAAATGCACACTCCTAGGCCCCATCTCCAAGAAATGGTGCCTCTATGTGGTGGCCCTGTATGCAGTTAAACCTGAGAGGACACTTTAAGACTTAGTGGACTTTTTAAAAATGCCTATTATATTTTACAGTAAGCAATAACATTAATAGTTATAATTAAATAATAAAACAAAGTCTAGGAACATATGATTTGAAGTGTTTTTAAATATTTCTTTTTTACTTTTTAAAAATTGAATTATAACTGATTTACAATGTTGTGTTAGTTTCAGATGTACAGCAAAGTGATTTAGTTATACACACACACACAGTTTGTCAAATTCTTTTCCATTATAGATTATACAAGGTACTGAATATATTCAATGCACAAGCATTCCTTGTGCTATACAGTAGGTTCTTGTTGGTTGTCTATTTTATATGTAGTAGTGTGTACCTGTTAATCCCGAGCTCCAAATTTGTTCCTCCCCTTTCTTCCCCTTTGTTAACCATAAGCTTGTTTTCTATGTAAGATGTAGGGTTTTATATCAACTTCCAAGAAACAGGACTCCTACTCCTAGTAGGAAAATTTTAAACCCATCTATTTTTCCCTAGAGCATGGTTCATAGGGTCTCCTTATGTATCTTAGCAGATTATCAATGTAAAATATAGCTGGAAAAATTTTCTGAACTTATAATCAAATATGAAGGGCTCTCTAAGTTTCTTTGGTTTTAACCATAAACTACTGTTTGAAGAAGACACATTAGCCAAAAATGACCTCAATCAATGTCACTGTGATTCTTTCTGAATCATCTGACATTAAAAAGAAAAAAGAAGAGATAGAAGAAGAGATTCTCCTTCATAAGAAGAAGAGAAACCTCAAATTTAATAATTATTCCTTGGGTATGGATTCATAACAAGGAACATTGGATGTCACTGTTTACAAATGTTTCAAACAGCCCTTTAGAAAACAAACCAGACTTTCTAAAACATAATTAATGCAAATTAGCTGCATATATGTGTGTTTGCGGGCTTCCCAGGTGGTACTAGAGGTAAAGGATTTGTCTGCCAATGCATGCGACATAAAGAGACCAAGCTCCATCTCTGGGTTAGGAAGGTCCCCTGGAGAAGGGCATGGCAATCAACTCCAGCATTCTTGTCTGGAGAATCCCACAGAGGAGCCATTGGGCTATAGTCCTTAGCACTGCAAAGAGTTGGACATGACTGAAGTGACTTAGCACAACATAGCCCATATGTATTTATACCTATGTAAGTGTGTGTACTTGTACATCTGTGCTTGTGTGTGTGTATTTAATAAATACCATTAAACAGAATTAACCAATTCTTTTCTAGCCCATTTTAAAAATAAAAAAGAAAGAAAAACATAAAATGATTATATTGTAAATTTCACTCACACTCAGAAGAATGGGGAAAAACCTGTCCTTATATTCTGCGAGCAGTAATGTTGGCTTGGGATAAAATTTTCTATGACAGTGTCAAACACAAAAAACAGTCCTATCTCAACTTGAGGTTCAAAGTATAGATCCCTGAAACACTGTTTTAACCAATTCAAAAGAGTGTCTAATGAAGATAAAATCAGATACTAAGTAGGAGTGGAAAAAGCTCAATAAGTTTTTTCTCATGAAAGTAACTAGGAAAAATCACTACTTCAAACTAATTCCATATATAATTTTTCATAAGACAAATAGCTAATATTTAGTGAAAGTTTTCTATGGACTATGCTCTCCTCTTAACACCTCAAATAATACACATAATTATTTGTGGAAAAAGCACTAAAAGTCCTTAATTTGGAAGTACAGAGACACTAGTAGTTTACCAGAGCCTTTTCACAAGGATGAAGCAGAACTAGCATTAAAACCCAGACACCCTGGTGTGCAGATATACCAGGCTTTCATTGCTCAGCTAGGACTGTTTTTCTAATCTATCCAGGCAGACTGGACATTTCTTCCTAAATTGCACAAAGTGCTATGTAGACCATTAGTCCTGAGAGTATGTGCTCACACACACACACACACACACACACACACACACACACACACACACACATCAAAAGTTATTAATAAATTCAATATTATATTTATGTGATATATTCAATTTTGCTACATTCCCAAAAAGTTATATACTCCCATCAACCAAGTAAAATTTTGGGGGGCTTGTCATCAGGAAAATGAGAGAAAGTAGAACATTTACAATATTTTCTCCATGAGGCCAACCTTGGTCAATGAGAATATTCTTGGATCAGCCGTTAAGAAAATTTCTATCCCCATCTTTTTAAGAAAAATATGTGATAAAGGAAATACAGAAAGCATAAGCAGAAAATCAGTTTTAATCACTCTTAACACTTAATTTGATCCAATTCCTCTCAAATGTGTTGCTGATCGATATATTTTGAAGAGTCAGATCCCATTTGGGAATTTGCACCATCTGTTTTCTGTCTCCAATACAAGAGGTTGTCAAGTACAGTTTACATAGATTTTGGATCTGAATTGCCTGGATTCTAGTCTGATTCTACTGCTGAGGTGAGCAATGCCAAGCAGGTTAACCTGCCAAGTTCCTCATGAGTAAAATGGAAATAGTAATAATAATTTCCCACAGACTCAGTATGTTAAGTGAATTAAAAGTGCCTAACTCATAGGAAGCACTATGTGAGTGTAAACTAATGTGTGTATACAGCCCAGAGTCCATAGTATTATCTTCATTCCTACTATTTCTTTAAAAGTCAAAAATTCAAGAAAAATGTTATTTACCTTCTTTCTCTCCTTTTATTTACAGTGTGAGCCACTTTCTAAAACAAACATTTTGCCCATTAGTTTTCTTTAACAGGTATTTGCCCTGAATTATCTGAAGGTCCTCATGGACATGGAAGAAGTCTTTCCCTCTATTATGAGTAATTATCTGTTTTAAAAATCAAAGTTATAAAAATTTCTTCATCTTTCTTTTTCAGTGTACTGTTAAAAGAAAATAAATGACCAACTTCATAAGATACCTTTCCAAAGACAAAAATTGGTTCTCACATCAAGGAAATCATATTAACAAAGTTACATACTAAACACATCACATACTCAAATTATTCACTTATTTGGATATCATTATCCACCAAAAATAACTATCTAGTATCTTGATTACCAATCTCTTTGGTTAGGCTCTCAAGTCTACCTTTAACAAATGCTTTAATCTTATCCATTTTAGGAAAAAGAATTTTAAGTTTCTACTTAACATTTTTTTTGGTTCAAATTCTCACGTGATTTGTGACCTATTTCTGATACTATTCTTGGCTATATATTCCTCCTTTAAAGTCCTTTCTATCACCTCTCTACTGATGTAATACTCTTATAGGAATCAGCCAAACACCCTTCAGCTCAAATGTAAGCTCTTTTTTTCATTCTTGTTTCTGCTATTTACTGGGGACCCCTTTATCTTCTCTCCTGACATCTCCTAGTGCTCCTTCACTCTTTGCAAAGCTTCCATTATAGCCCCTACCCCTTCTATCTGTGTCTGCTCCTTCAGAAAAATATGACAGTATCAGAGCTTTAATATCATTGCTATGCTGGCTGACTTTCAAGCCAATCTTCCAGGGGCACATCTTCACTTGAGTTACAATCATCACCTCAAATCCTAAATATTTAAACTCAACAAGTTCCTCCATCCATAGAGCCCACTGCCCTTCTCTCCCCCTATTTATTTCCACTGGTGTCATTCTTTGACCTGAACTTCAAATTTGAGAAAACCATCATAATTATCAAGGCAAAGATTACACTGAACAAAATTAAACAAAGGAAAACTTTGTTAACTATGGCAATAGAAAAGAGAGGCCAGAACTCAGTCTGAGCTCAATTCTGCTGAAACAAAGTTTGAAACGGCTTTCAAGTCCTAGCATGAGCTCATATGTCCTGGCATGGCTTCTCTGATACCTCAGATGGTAAAAAGAATCTGCCTGCAATGCAGGAGAACCAAGTTTGATCCTTGGGTCAGGAAGATCCCCTGAAGAAGGGAATGGATACCCACTCCAGTTTCCTTGCCTGGAAGATCCCATGGACAGGGACCTGGCAGGCTACAGTCCATGCTTTGGGAAGAATCAGAGATGACTAAATACAATTAAGTATAGCATGAGCTCATGGAAGAGTATATTAGTGGAGGACATTATGGAAATATGATAAGTCAAATGTGTCTTATACATGGCTTTATCCCATGACAAAATAAACAGGAGTTAGTTGTACAACTTGAAGCAAGTCCCCTAACCAAGTCAGATGCCTATCATCCCACAGAGCCTGGAGATGGGTCTGCTGATAACTTTTCAAAGGGTCCTTGAGAGAACATTCCTGGATTGTAAAACTGGCATCAAGCTTTTAAAAAGATTGGCTTATCAAGGGAGCAGAGAAAGAATTTACAATTACAAAACTACGATTACAACTACCAATGTCTAAAATAAATGCATTAAGAAAAGGCAAGTCAGGACCCCAGAGTCAGAAGGAAGCCTGTCTGAACTTTAGTCACATTGAGGAGAATGTCAAGACCCCCTTGTCATTGTCATCATCCACCAACAATTATAGAGAGCTTGTCACAAGCACGGTCCTGGGTCAAGAGATATAGGTGCCTCGTCTCTATAGTTTCCCTCCATTGTGTTTATCTCATAACGTATCAAATACCATTCTGTCAATTCTAAAGCTTGGAAACAGCTTAGATAAATAGATAAGGTGTTATACCCCTATGATTACAAGCATCTTAAGAATAAAGGAAACTTACATAGAAGATGCAATATATATATACATATTTGCAGAGACATGGATGAGAGATTTTCATACAGAGTGAAGTAAGTCAAAAAGAGAAAAACAATATAATGTAGCACTGCTTATATATGGAATCTAGGAAATTAATACAGGTGAACTTATCTACAAAGCAGAAATAGAGACACAGATACAGAGAACAAATGTATGGAAATCAAAGAGGGGAGGGAGGTGGGATGCATTGCAGTTGGGACTGATATTTATACACCACTGTGTATAAAATAGAAAACTGGTGAGAACCTACTGTACAGCACTGGGAACTCTACCCAGCTCTCTGTGGTGACCTAATCGGGAAGGAAATCCAGAACGAGGGGAATGCATGTATATGTATGGCTGATCCTATTTGCTGCAAAGCAGAAATTAACACAACATTGTACAGCAACTATATTCTGATAAAAATTCATAATAAAATAATAAAGCAACTTTTTGGATTCCTATTTATCCAGAAATAGTTTGATTGTTTGAAGGAGTACCAATACATTTTGAGGTACAAAGACCAACAGCAAGTAACATGTAATCCCTACATAAGAGTTTTTGATCCCTGCAACTGGTGATCTTGACTGAGTCAGGCAGCCTTTGAGTTTAGCAAAACTGCTCCTAGAGTTTCTTGGTGTGCTGGAACAAACAGTGCTCCTAAATATCATACCATTTTGTGAAAAACTTCACAAAACTGTGAAGTGATCTTGGAATGTGATCTTAATCGATTAAATTAGGGGCAAACAGTAGAGGCTAGAAGGCAGGAATTAACTGACCAGGAGTTTTGACATGTGGGGATATGTTTGACATGTTGGAGAACCTCAAGGAAAAGTGGGCTCCAAGGGAGAGACTGAGCTTGTTCCTTAAGGGAACAAAATAATGAAGACTGAAAATCAGGCTGCATTCATTATCCTGGACACTCCTTGAACTGGGTGTCCTAATCTGGGAGCGTAAATCTGTATAGGGAACACCTTCTCTAAGAGCTGGTTGTGGAGGATGGCAGATGCTTTCCTGCTCACCAGAGAGGGAGCAGAATGGGAGGGATTGGCTGTCCAGTGTTGCTAAGCAGCAGAGTGGCTGTTGTCACATGGATAAAAGTGGGTGGCTTGGAGGAAGACAGCAGCAAGGGCAGGTGTGAACTGCACTGAAGACTCACAGCCAGAAGGACAAGCAGCAGAAGGGACGGTGGCCAACAGACTGAGGGTGGTCAGTGCAGAGAAAGAGCTGGAGGCCAACAGGCCGCAGAGGGAATGGAACCCGGTGCTGCAGAATCTGTTTCTGAAAAAAATGTGAAACTATCTCCTCTTCCTGGGGGTCCCACCTCCCACAGGAAAATGATGTTACCCAGATCCTCAGTTGATGGAACATAAGAGACCATTTGGCTACACAGATGAGGATTTATTTTTAGCATTTAGGGAGGCAGATTTCCTGGGAGGAAAAGACTGATTTCCTTCTCTTCATGAAATTGGAGCATGGGCCATCAAGATTTAAATATTCCTGCAAATGTAACACATTTTTACCTGCTAGAAATTGAGTCCCAGAATGGGAAATTTCGAGTCTAAATTATTAGAAGAATTATTTCCATTTTCAGTTAAAAGAGCTCAGCACATTGCTGAGCATGAGTGGTTTTCTGACTGTGGATGTATTTTATGTTTCTCTCTCTGTCTCTCTCTGTTTTTGTCAAGCACATTCAGACACAAACATCACCATAGATTCTGTGGGTGACCCATGTTTACCCCTATGGGACTGTAAGAATCAATTTCAGCATTCCCAATGAGAAAACATCAGACATGAAACATTCAAAGTTGGAAGAGTGTCCCGTACAGAACTTTCTGTCCAAATGATAACAAGGAAGAAATCTGTGCAAGATTTTTTAAATGTATCTCTTTAGATGTGGTTTTATATCTTTAAATTTGGCATTATCGTCATCTTTGGAGTTGTAGAGAACTACCTTGGCTTAAATTCGAGAGAAAGAGAGGATTTTGGTTGCCACTGATGATATGTTTAAATTTTAGGGTTATTTTGTTATTTGTTGATTTTATTTGATTTCTGCACCTCTGTTTAGATACTGCAGTAAGTGGGTGTGATAATAAACTTGGCATTTAGCTGTGTGTGTAAGCTGGTTTTTCTACTTATTGCTATGATTCCAAAAGTGGCCAAGAATCATTGGATGCTGCTTAGAAAAGAGGGTGTCTTTGCCACAACCCAAATAACAAAAGCAATGGGAATCTGAGAAGCAGAGAAAGAACACAGCTTTGGAAATGGAAACATTTTCTACAGGTATAAGTCACATGGTTCTCTGAAAGTCACAGTTTCAGAGACGAGAACACAGGATCAAAATAAACTCATTCTCTAGACCCCATGGAGAAAACTCTATGCCCAAGACTAAGGCAGCATTTAGTCTATCCCTTAAGTCCTGTGCAAAGTCCCTGAGGTGGCTTGCAGCAGGTGAGAATCAAAGGCATCACGTCAAAGGCCCCAAATAACATTTTACTAATTTGCATAAATGGAAATACACAGTCTTCAACAATCGGAACCCAAACATCTCTTTAGCCTTATCTCCTGCTTTTCACCAAACCCTCAACTCTAGCACAGATTTTTCTCTGTTAACCCTCTCCTGTTCTGTTCTACCTCCATTTCTTTGTCCAGGGCTTACATTCCTGATATACTTGCCATCTTTCACCTAAATCGCACCCATTTTCAAGGCACTGCTGATATGCCACTTTGGATAAAATCTTCCTCTACTACCAAGTTTGGAAAATGTTCCTTCCTCCCCAAAATTCCTGGGAAATTTTGCTGTTAATTTTAGAAAAGTTTCCTTTTTTTATCGTCTTGAATAGTTATTTAAATAGAGGCATATCTAACTCTCTAGTGCTTTTTAATATGTCTTGTAAACTTGTCTCATAAAATATAAACTCTGCATTTAAAAGGTTGATAATAAACAAGCTTCTTGGTGTCAGAAGCCATGCTTCACACTTTCATGCCTACCATTCTTGTTTAGTCTTTTGATGCCTTGAGACTACATCAGATGGGAGTGGCAAATGTTAATAATAAACCCTGGGAATCCACTCCTTCCTCAAACTCAATACCCAATTCATTTTAGACAAATAAAGATCAATCAGACTTTTTAAGATTTCCCAAAGGTGAATTTTCAAAGCCTCTTCTGATCTTTGCTATTCATTTGAAAATCACTGCCCCACAGTTGACCTGACTTCACCGCACAATTCCCAGCATACTCAGGCTAAATTTTCGCAAATTCCCCTGGCTTAGAGTTCTCAAATGGGAGCAATTTTGTCTCCTCTGCTCCCCACCCACACACTCATGCTGGAAAGTGTTTGGTAAAGTCTGGAAACATTTTGGTTTTTACAACTAGTGGCTGAGTTACATGCATCTAGTTGGTGGAGGCCAGAAATGCTGCGAAACTTCCTACAAGGACAAGCCAGCCCCATAGAAAAGAATTACCCACCTCAAGAAGTCAACAGGGCCAAGATGGAAACCCCTCGCTCTAGCTAAAGTAATCTCTCCCTCTTTTAAATGCCTGAGTTACTTTGTACCTCACATCTTTAGAGAAACTACAAATTTTTATTTTGTAGCTTGATGAGAATTGGGTCATGCCTTTAATCACCTTTTGATGTTCCTGCTCTTGACCCTTAGCACCACCTTGTCATGCTTCTGTCCAGTTCCAAAGGCTATAAACAGCCCCCAGGACAGAAATGGCAGACCCTCAGAATATTGTTAATACCTAACCTAACATTTATTAAGTGTTTACTCTCTTCCAAATACCCTACGTGCCAAATAAAGATTATTCTAAATGATCCTCCAACAACTCTATGTGACAAACACTCTTATTTTATAGCTGGGAAAACCAAAGAGGTGAAGAAGTTACCTTGCTCAGAGTCATACAGTTAAGAAAGTAAAGATCCAAGATTCAAACACAAGCATCTGGACTCCAATGACCATCTTCTTAAGCAATGAAACATGCCATTTCCACTCTACTAAGTTTGAACCATAATCCTCAACTACAGACCTCAGAATCTTTGGTAACAAGATTAGGAAAGGTATGTTTTCAAGTAGAAGCAAGCAAAGCAGGAAAGCAGGTTATTTTCCCTACGCATTACCCAGATAAACAGTGTCAAAAACAAACCTTGTTTCTGATAAGTTGCACCAATCATATGCCTTTCACTTTCCAGAAAACATGCCAAGCTCTGCATCTGTAAAGATGAATAAGACATCGTCCTTGACTCAAAGAACTCATGGTGTATAAGAAGAGAGAAGAGATTTAACAATTCCAACCCTTGAAGGCCAGCACCCTAGTAGACCAGTGAGCAAGGTATTATGGGGAACAGACATTGAGAAATGTGTCTTACCTGCACAGTCCCACGTGCCCACCTGCCCAGCACAGCTTCACTGGGAATGGCTGAAGATTTTTGTTTATGTTAGCTCTCAGGGCCGTGAAATGCTACTGTTCCATCTAAAGGCATGTTAATCTTTAGTTTCTCTTTCGGAAGTTCTTTAATTCGCAGGTTAAGACTGACACAGTTTTGGTTATTGTTTTCCTCAAACAGTTCATGTGCATGAGTAGCATTTGTGTAGAGAGAGTATATGTGAGTCACAGAATTCCATGTCAGCAAGCAGGTTATGTGGTAACTTACAAATATAGTAGTTTGGAGCTGTCTCATATAAGCCTCTCATAATAACACCATGAATAGTCCTGTTCTTATTTTGGATGCACAAACAAGAGAATAAACTCAGGTAAAAGGCCTTGAATTTGCAAACTCTACCTAACTTTTTGAAGTGTGAAGAAAGCCATAGAAGTTCCTGACTGATACTGGAAGAGCTCAACTTTAGATGTTGTTTTCTGCAGCACAAAGAGAGTATACAAAGGCAAGGGAAGTTTCTATATTTTTCTTCCATTGCTTTCAGTTCAATGAAACAGTTGTTTCATTTGCACCTAAAGTATATGGTACAATTTTCTTAAGAATTAGGGGAACAAGGAGTTTACAATTTATAGGACTATTTCAGTTCTTTTCAATAATTCCTGGGTTTTCCTTTGTTTTATTTTCCAGTAAGGTTGAAGAAGGAAGAGGTGATGAAGAAAGCAACACCATTCATTTTTTTAAAAAAGAAATGATGTATATATATGTGTGTGTGTGTTTGTATGTGTATGTATTCTGTGTATTTTCTTGTTATCATTACAGTTATCTTCTTTCCACCAAAGTCTGCAATAACATTAACTCCTGAAGGTGCATTCTGGATCTTTTCAATTAGCCACTGTTATATTGTAGGAGACTGTCATGGGAGAGGAGTCAGTTTACTTTTAACATTCTCACAGGGGAGCCGTTTAAAACAACCTATTCAGCAGAAGACACCTTTAACCCTAATAATCTCAAGTCTTGATGAAAAAACTATATTTTGTAGATTATGGTTAAATGGAGAAAATTAAGTTCTGTAAGATAAATATGAGCTCCATTAACTTCTGATATCTGGATTATTATAGCATTACATAATATGTTAATCTTATGGTCTGCTTTCATCCAAATAAGATGCAGTAGTACTAACATCAACTTCTGAACAATGGCCTAAATTTTTTTTTGGTAATGAAATCTGATGTATGTTATTTATAGTGACATGTGCTTTTATTTTCTCATCAGAAATCTAAATATTAATTGCATTTTACATTAGCTCCCAATGGCTCAGCAGGTAAAGAATCCACCTGCAATACAGGAGACACAGGAGACTCGGGTTCAACCCCTGAACTCCAGGATCCCCTGGAGGAGGAAACGGAAGCCCACTCCACTATTCTTGCCTAGAGAATTCCATGGACAGAGGAGCCTGGTGGGCTACAGTCCATGGGGTCACAAATAGACACGACTGAGCAGCTAACACTTTTTTCAACACTTAGTACTTAGCATATATTAAAGTTTTGAACCCAACATGTTAACGCTTATGCTTTGCCATGTAAATTTCCCAGAAGTTGTTGAGTTCAACTGTACCCTATATCCACATGTAGTAATTTGTCAGAAACTTGTACTGTTTAATCCTAGCTACTGTGCTGAACAGTTTTCAAGTTACCATACAAAATGGCTTTATACAAGGAAATGTGTGACTTTTGTTTTGCAGTTTTGACATATAGAACTTCCTGTGTTGTCTTATTTACATGAATTTATTAATAAAACTGGGGGGGGGGGGAAGAAATGAAGAAACTCAACCTAGCTCAGCCTGAAAGGTAACACTACTGTCAAGTCTTAATGGAAGAGTAGACCATGTGGAGGTGATGTCAGCAAAGTGGGAAACTAAAAAAAAACAGACCTATGGACGCCTCTGTTCTTAATGAAACTACAAGTATGTAACTCATCTGGCTAAGTAAAGTTAAGTGTAATGCAGCAACGAAATAAAAGAATATGGAAAGAAGAAAGTGAAATTATGATGCACTTTTTTTGTGAAGCTGATTCTAATCCTCAGGGCAAAGGACTGAGGATTCTTAAGCAGGAGATTGGCCTGGTCAGAGTTGCCCTTTTAAAAGGTCACTTGGGCTCCAGAGTGGAATATATATTCAAAAAGAACAAGATTTAAGGGGGAAAATCATATAGGTGTTCACTTATCCAGGGAAAAAACAGTAAGTGCTGAACAAAACAGTGTCACTAGAGGTAACCGGAAGGTCCCTGGCAATAAACAGACAGTCCTTACCTGAGTTATTTCCTAAAATTTACAACCCAGTACACATAACCACCAGAACAGAGTCCTTATGCCCCATCATAAATATCTCACTGTTCAACTAAACATCCAGCATTTCTGTGATTGCCCTTGGGTTTCCTGACAAAAAGTCTGGATTTTACTCTCTAAAACTCCCAAGCCAACATTGAGAGATGCTAAAGAATTTAACATTTAGCAAGATTCTCATTTGTCAAAGAATAATGATAGATGTCCTAAATTCCCCACATACACCCAACCTGTGGTTAACCTTCAATAACATGAAAATAATCATTTGAGGACTTCTTCCTGAAAGTTCCTGATAATGTATAATCTAAGTTCTTCACAGTGTACTGAGAGTTCACTCTGTCTTGTTTTGTATTATTTCCTCATATTTTAGAGGTTGCACATGTATTCATCTACCTTGATTTTACCTTTTTTGCAGCACATTACTTATTTTTAACCCCAAATTAAGAATTTTCCCTTCTGAAAGTTTAAGCCTTAAAAAAGAAACTAATTCACTTTGAAGTCTAAAAATGCTACATGTGCTCAGATATATCTAACAGAAATAAGTGCTAAAACGCAGGGACTATTTAAACAGGATATGACAACATAGCGCTCTTTCTGCCGCCAATGGTCTAAAATAGATGAAAGGACCTGTTAAATCTATTGCATCCTTTCTACAGATCTTAGTGTACATCATTTCCTTAGGGGAGCCTTTCACAGTCCTCCAGGTAGTTAGATACCTCTGCTGATGTTCTCCAGTAGTCTGTACTGCCTTTACATTTGTTACCGAATTTAGGTGCACCTGCTTGCTGTTGGAAAACCAATACTCGAGAGACAAGTGTTCGTTGGAAAGGACAGTTTGCTTTATTCAGGAGGCTGACAACCAGGGGAGAAGGCAGAGTCCTGTCCACAAACCCAATTCCAAAGATTCAGCTCAACCGTGAAAATTTTGAAAGGGAGAAAGGAGAAGTTAATCGAACTTAATCAGTTAGGGAGGGTGTCAAAGTCTTCATTATCTTCCACTGTGTGCAGACTTTCTTCTGCTTGGTTGGTGGGGAGGTAAGAGGGTGGTGCTCCAGAAATTCTGTGCTCAGCCTGAAGTTTCCACCCTTCACTTGGGTGGTTGTGCTAATTCCTGCAGAACTCAAAGGTGATATTATGTGTAATCCTTGAGGAGGAACCAGGACACTTCCCCATGGCTGCATCATTTTTTCTTTGCTGCTTCTCTTTCATTTCTACATCCCTCCCTTCCTTTATAAACAACTGTTTGAATCTGCCTTTTGGAACTCAGTTAAGGTCAAGGAGGCTGAATAAAACCTATTTCCTACAAACAAGAAAGGAGGGACACAGAAAGGATTTGTAACTGGAAGCCCCATAGAATCTGTTCAGTATCACCTTAATACTGCTCACATTTAGAAAAATACTTATTTAATCACTCCTCCTCTTTCCCCACTTACCTTCATTGAGGGAATAGTCTTTAGTTGCCCTTTTTATAACTTCATTCCCAGAAACACCAAACATAATGCCTGACAAACAGGAAGTGCTCAATAAATATTTAATGTATGTTTACTAAAAAGCCTCTTGATGAAAGTGAAAGAGGAGAGTGAAAAAGTTGGCTTAAAGCTCAACATTCAGAAAACTAAGATCATGGCATCCGGTTCCATCACTTCATGGGAAATAGATGGGGAGACAGTGGAAGCAGTGGCTGACTTTATTTTTGGGGGCTCCAAAATCACTGCAGATGGTGATTGCAGCCATGAAATTAAAAGATGCTTACTCCTTGGAAGGAAAGTTATGACCAACCTAGGCAGCATATTGAAAAGCAGAGACATTACTTTGCCAACAAAGATCCATCTGGTCAAGGCTATGGTTTTTCTAGTGGTCATGTATGGATGTGAGAGTTGGACTGTGAAGAAAGCTGAGCGCCGAAGAATTGATACTTTTGAATTATGGTGTTGGAGAAGACTCTTGAGAGTCCCTTGGACTGCAAGGAGATCCAACCAGTCCATCCTAAAGGAGATCAGTCCTGGGTGTTCATTGGAAGGACTGATGCTGAGGCTGAAACTCCAATACTTTGGCCACCTCATGAGAAGAGTTGACACATTGGAAAGGAACCTGATGCTGGGAGGGATTGGGGGCAGGAGGAGAAGGGGACAACAGAGGATAAGATGGCTGGATGGGCATGAGTTTGAGTAAACTCTGGGAGTTGGTGATGGACAGGGAGGCCTGGCGTGCTGGGATTCATGGGGCCACAAAGAGTCAGACATGACTGAGCGACTGAACTGAACTGAACTGAATATGTGGCATAATCTGCTCCATCATCCATCTAAGCATGAGATTTGAGGTGGAAAAATGAACATGAATTATTGCCATTGGAGAGGGAGACTATATTCTAAACAGAGAGAAAGACTTACCCTCTCTGTGTGTTGATTTGCTATTGTTCGGACTGTGATGTTGTTTGAAAGTTTTTTATATGTGAAGACTTTTTAATTAAAAATTTTGAAAGTTTTTAAAGTTAATAATAAATAGATTTCTTGTTTCTATTCAATAAGCCTGTGAGAAAGAAAACATTGTTGGAAAATAGAACATTTATTGATTCATAAATACTAAGAACATCTTTATTCCCTAAGTATGATTAGACATAATTGTTAAAAAAAAATTTCTTCCTTGAAGATATTTCCATTCTAGAACTATAATGGCAGTCATTTCAATTCTCCAGTGTTCCTGAAGTAGGCATTCATATTGCATTACTAAATGGAATAGGTGGGGGGAAAAGCATTATCTTAAATTGCATTGCTTTGTTGAAAATTCTTTCTAATACACCTTGTCTATAAAAGTAATCAAAACTTTCCACACCCATCAGCATCTGAGGATATTTTTCCCAATCCAATCAAAAGTAACTAAATATCTACTCAGTATCTGATAATTGGTTAAAGCTTAAATTGCTACTCTTTCTCTAACAAAATAGAAATTTATAATTCTATTACTATAAATATCCCTTATTAAGAAACCATTCTGTAAGAGTAACAGTATGGGCTTGAAGTAACAGGAGACCTATTAAAATTCTTTTAGATATAAATAAATCTTACACTTCATGTAACAAGAAATTGGAGGCAGGGTGTTTTTGTGGATGGACTTTTCTGTGACTCTTTTCCTATTTCCCCTCTGCCACCCTCAGCATGTTGGTTGTTCATCTCAAGGCCCCAAAATGACTCCAGAAGATCTATACATCATATATTTAGTCAACAACCTTCAAATCCATAAAATAATAGTTTCTTTCCTTTGCTGGGGTGACTTTACAGGTCCAAGATGGAGCCACTCCCTCCCAGGGAACCACATTGACCAACCAAGACTTAGAGAATTTTTGTGTATGGTTCACTTGAACAGAAATGTGGTATATCCAGTCAGCCAATCCCCAAACACTAAGCCAACTCTATCCTTATTTCCTGTTCCTTCTCACCCCAAGCAAGGTCGACTGTGTGACCTCAGCCAATCAGATATTTTCTATTTTTATCTTCCTTGTTCTTCTTTTTATAAAAGCCTCCTGCTCTCCATTCCATTTTGCAACTCTCTAAATGGAGACTGCTCATTTCATGAAGTACAAAATAAAGTTGGTTTGTGTTTCTAAAATAGCTTCTTTAATCATTTTTAACACCTTGGACCTCTTTTCTTAAGAGAGATGGAAACTTCCGCAGAGCATTTTAGCAGCCGCCCCCCTAGACCCCCGCCCCCAGTCATACTCCTTCCTGAGTCACTGGTAAAGGGCAGGACCACCAGGGTTGCCTTCAATTAATCAGGATGTTGCTTGGTGCTGCGGAGGGAACAACTTCTCCTCCCCCAGGCAAATGAATGCCTGGCACCTGGAAAATGTCAAAGATCTGTTTTCAGGGATCGGAGTCAGAGGGAACTTGATAGTCAACCAAATGAAATCAACCCTATGAGTACTTTTTCTCCAATTTGCCCATTTTAAGGAATAGAAGAGTGATTATAACTGATGGTAGAAGTCCACTCAGATTAGGTAATTTTCATTAGTAAGAGAAAAAGTTTATTTTTTCACTTGTTAATTTAGTCAATGCACTAAAAACGAGCTAGGTGCTAGAATAACATAAATCATGGTCCCTGCTCTCATAGTTTCCACTAAAGTAGGGGAGATTGACAAAATGTTAGCTAATAAATGATAACACAAACATAACTGAGATGAGTGCGGTAGAAATGAAACCATAAGTTGTAAGAGGATAATATGGGGAGGAAGCCCCTGAATTCAGTGGTTCAGACTTACTGGGGAGCTGACGATGAAGGGAAGTTGGGTGGAAAAGAGTTCCCTGGGCAGAAGAAAAAGCACGAGAATGTCCTGACACAGGACAGAGGCTGCTGCCATGTATGGAACAGACACTTCTCTTGTGGTCTGTGTGCAGGTTGGAAAAGAATTTCCAGACATGAGGCAGAATGACAGGAGAAAAGAGTTTATTAGAGTGGGAGACACTGCTAGAACAGTGGACCAGCTCAACGGAGAGCTGATGCCTTTAGCAGGCTAAAGTAGCCAATTTTTATAGCCTCAAGACAAAGAAAATTCCTGCTGGAAGGGTGGTATCAGGTGATTGGTTAGGATGCAATAGGGTGGAAAATAGGCTTGGTATTTTATTGAACTGGAGTTGGCGGACAGGCCAGTTCAGATCAGGAGGCCCATGGTAAGAGCTGTTATGGGGCTTGGTCAGTTCCAAAGATTTTGGTCCTGTGACCTTGGTACTAGGTTCTGTATCCGTGACCTTGGTATCAGGCTCCACAACTTCCTCCTCTGACTCAAGAGAGAAGAAAGCAAGGGAGTTTCCAGATGCAGAAAAGTAGCAACAAGCTGAGGGATTCCCCTGTATAGTGTTGGAGAAGAAAATATTTCTCTTCTTCCCTTCTAGGATCTCTGGCTGGTCTGATATTTTAATTGACAGAAGACAGATTAACAGCCAAAAAACAAATTTAACTATGTATGTATAAGAGTCCCACAAAAACATGAAACTCAGTGGTAATCAGCAACTTATGTGTATGTACCATCCTGAGCCAAGGAAAAAGGGGGACAGGGTCCTGGGGCTTCAAAGGGAGGAAGAAAAACAGAGGAATGTGAGAAGAGCAAATGTTTGGTAAACCAATGTGTGTCCTGCCACACAGGTAAGCTTTTCTGAAATAAGAAGTTATCTCTGGCAATGGCTCTCTTTCTAGTGATAGGCACACTGTCTAAATTCTTTCAGGCAGTTAAGTTTTCCTGAGTCTTCTGGGTCTTGATTGCCTTCAGCTCAATAACAATCCACATGCCAACATGGCACTATTTAGGGTGGTATATTCTGCTTCCCCTCAACAGGTCCTATCTCTTTAGTGAAGATATTAGATGACTTGCCTTAATATACTGCCATTAACAGAAGCCAAGACAAACCCACTTAAAAAGAAGTATTGCAAAGCTCTCTGTGGGAGGAAAATATCTTTTCCACTATTTTTTTTTAGTTCTCTACTGGGAATCCTATAATAAGAGACAGATTAACAGTATGCATTTTTGTGTGTATGCATGACTAAGTCACTTTAGTCATGTCTGACCTTTTGCAACACTATGGACCACAGCCCTCCAGGCTCCTCTGTCCATGAGGTTATCCAGGTAAGGATACTGGAGTGGGTTGCCATGCCCTCCTCCAGGGATATTCTCAACCCAGAGATCGAACCAGCATCTCCTGTGTCTCCTGCATTCCCAGGAGGGTTCTTTACCACTAGCACCACCTGGGAAGCCTAATTAACACTACACAAATTTATTTAATGTAACAGAAAATAATACAAATTTATTTAGTATAAGTTTTATATGACATGGGAGTGTTACCAAACCCAAGTTTGGTCTGTTCAACACATGACAGGCCAATAATTGTGAGACAAGATGTTGAGACAAAGAATAGTAAATTTATTCAGAAAGCCAAGCATCCAAGAAGATGGTGGGCTAGTATCCTGGAGTGCCATCTTATCAAGGTCTGGATGCCATTTTCCTTTATAGAACAGAGAGGCAGGAGAGGTGAGGAAGAAAATTAAAAAGCCATAAATCTTGCAAAATATCTCCTGTCCTGGTCAGTATCAGGGAGGAGATATGCTTGATTCTTCTTGTCTGCAACCATTCACAGGTGAGAAAGGTCAGAATGTCTCCCTGTGAGCTGAACAAAGTCACTAACATTTAGGCAGAGGGATAGGTTTCCCTGAGGCAGGCCATTATGTATGCTCACAACTATAGACGGTATCCTTTCAGTGATTAAAGTAACAAAAGCGATGCAAATCAGAGATCAGAGTAAAACAAACATCTGTCATATAGTCAGGTTTTGCTTTTCCCTGTTTATCAGTCAATTCAGTCACTCAGTCATGTCCGACTCTCTCGGATCCCATGGACTACAGCATGCCAGGCTTCCCTATCCATTACCCACTCCCAGAGCTTGCGCAAACTCATGACCATCGTGTCACTGATGCCATCCAACCATCTCATCCTCTGTCATCCCCTTCTTCTCCTGCCTTCAATCTTTCCCAGCATCAGGGCATTTTCTAATGAGTCAGCTCTTCCCATGAGGTGGCCAAAATATTGCAACTTCAGCATCAGTCCTTCAAAGGCATATTCAGGACTGATTTCCTTCAGGATTGACTGGTTTGATCTTGCAGTTCAAGGGACTCTCAAGAGTCTTCTCCAACACCACAGTTCAAAAGCATCAGTTCTTCCATTCTCAGCTTTCATTATGGTCCAACTCTCACATTCATACATGACTACTGGAAAACCATAGCTTTGACTAGTCTGACCTTTGTTGGCAAAGTAATGTCTCTGCTTTTTAATATGCGGTCATGATTTGCCACAGATTTCCAAGGAGCAAGCATCTTTTAATTTCATGGCTATAGTCACCCTCTGCAGTGATTTTGGAGCCCAAGAAAGTAAAGTCTGTCACTGCTTCCGTTGTTTCCCCATCTATTTGCCATGAAGGGATGGGAATGGATGCCATGATCTTCATTTTTGAATGCTGAGTTTTAAGCCAGCTTTTTAACTCTCCTGCTTCACTTTCATCAAGAGGCTTCTTTGTTCCTCTTTGCTTTCTGCCATAAGGGTGGTGTCATCTACATATCTAAGATATTTCTCCCAGCAATCTGATTCCAGCTTGTTCTTCATTCAGCCCAGCTTTTCCCACGATGTACTCTGCATAAGTTAAACAAACAGGGTGACAATATACAGTCTTGACAAATTCCTTTCCCAATTTGGAATCAGTCTGTTGTTCCATGTTCGGTTCTAACTGTTGCTTCTTGACCTGCATACAGATTTTGCGGAAGGCAGGTCAGGTGGTCTAGTATTCCCATTGCTTTAAGAATTTCCCACAGTTTGTTGTGATCCATACAGTCAAAGGCTTTAGCATAGTCAATGAAGCAGAAGTAGATGTTTATAGGTGTCTTCAAAAAGAGATGAAGACATGAAGAAACAGTTAAACCTGAGTGTTTTATGCTAGGCTTGATAAAAAGTCATGGAATATCTTTCCATGGTAGAGTAAAACTGAACTGAGTATAATAAACTGGGGGAAAGTTAGCATGGCCTGTTGGTTCAGATCCTGTTACTGAACATAAAAATGCAGAGTGAGGCCAAACAAAGTAGAACACCAGAGAAAGGTTTTTGTTTGTTTGTTTGTTTTAATTTTTTTATTAGTTGGAGGCTAATTACTTCACAACATTTCAGTGGGTTTTGTCATACATTGACATGAATCAGCCATAGAGCCACACGTATTCCCCATCCCGATCCCCCTCCCACCTCCCTCTCCACCCGACTCCTCTGGGTCCTCCCAGTGCACCAGGCCCGAGCACTTGTCTCACGCATCCCACCTGGGCTGGTGATCTGTTTCACCATAGATAATATACATGCTGTTCTTTCGAAACATCCCACCCTCACCTTCTCCCACAGAGTTCAAAAGTCTGTTCTGTACTTCTGTGTCTCTTTTTCTGTTTTGCATATAGGGTTATCGTTACCATCTTTCTAAATTCCATACATATGTGTTAGTATGCTGTAATGTTCTTTATCTTTCTGGCTTACTTCAGTCTGTATAATGGGTTCCAGTTTCATCCATCTCATTAGAACTGATTCAAATGAATTCTTTTTAACGGCTGAGTAATATTCCATGGTGTATATGTACCACAGCTTTCTTATCCATTCATCTGCTGATGGACATCTAGGTTGCTTCCATGTCCTGGTTATTATAAACAGTGCTGCGATGAACACTGGGGTGCACGTGTCTCTTTCAGATCTGGTTTCCTTGGTGTGTATGCCCAGAAGTGGTATTGCTGGGTGGACCAGAGAAAGGTTTTATTGCAGAGCTGTGGAAGGAGAATGTGTGGCTCATGCTCAAAAATACCAAATTCCCCAATGGTTTTGGGGGGAAAGATTTTATAGGCAACTTTGGGGTGAGGGCTGCAGCATGTATGATTTTCTTCTGATTGGTTGGTGGTGAGGTAGCAGGGTGGTGATCCAGGAATGTTGAGCTCAGCTTAAGTTAACATCCTCTAACAGGGTGGGGGCCTCAGTTCCTGCAGAACTCAAAGATATCCTTATGTTTATTCTTTGAGAAGGAACCAGAATCCTTCTTTAATGACTGCATTATAGTTTCCTGGTTGCTTCTCCTTTGTTTCTGCATTCCCTTACTCCCCTGATTAGTAACAGTTTCAATCTGCTCTTTGGTATTCAGGAAGGTCTAAGAGGCTAAAGCCTTTGTCCTGCAAATAAGAAACTGGGGACACAGAAAAGTTTTAGTGCTCAAGAGGACCCCACAGGGTCCTTCTTGGCTTTAATCCCTCTGTAAGCTCCTTCCCTTCTTCAGGGATAAAGGTGCTCCTTTCCTCCAAGCATAGGTAGGGGACCTCTCACTCGAGTGTTTCATAATCTGACTCAGAGAAATGTCAGAAAGTCCTCCCCGTACCTGCCATTGCCCAAACTCTTTGACTTTGAAACAGTCAATAGGCCAGTTGTCGTGGTCTGTGTGGGGATTGGAAAAGAATTTCCAGATATGAGGCAAAATGAGAAAATAAAAGAGAATAAAGTTTATTAGGGTGGGAGATGCTGTTTGATCAGCGGGCCACTCAACAGAGAGCTGATACCTTTAGTGGGCTGGTAGCCAATTTTTATAACCTCAAGAAAAAGAAAATTCCTAGTGGAATGGTGTCATGGGTAATTGGTTAAGATGTAACAGGGTGGGTAATAAGATAGGTATTTTACCTAATATAGGGTCAGGAAATTGGCCAGCTTAGATCCAGAAGCTCATGGTATCAGTTGCTGTGAGAGTTGGTCAGTTTCAGAGATTTTTGTCATGTGACCTTGGTACAGGGCTCCACACCTGTGACTTCAGCATAGATCGCTACATCAATGTGCCATACTTTAGGATAATGTTGGTCTCAGGTGACCTCAGCCTGTAACCGCTTGAAGCAGGACTTGGGTTCCTAGCCAGAAACTTAGGCTGGGTCACGGCGGTGAGAGCACCAAATTCTAGACACTAGACCAGTGGTCAGTGACAAGGTCCCAGGCCCTCTGACTTTGCAGAAAAGAATTTCCACAAAGACAGAAAGTAGTGAAGTAGGTAGAGTATTTATGAAGAGGAAAAAGAGTACAGTACATGTGGATAGACACATAGGTGGACTCATAAAGAGCAGCACCTTTATGGTAGTTTAAATCACTTATATGGGGCATTTCTTCTGAGTTTCCTTTGCCCAATCATTTTAATTTGTCAGGTTCACAGTTCACCTTTGGTAAATCGCAGGATCCTCCCATCTGTGCACATGCATCTCTTAGCCAAGAAGGATTCTACTGAAGAGTCATATGGGTAGAACATCTCTTGACATCACTCCCCTTTGACCTCCAAGGAGCATTTCTGAGCATGTGTGGTCAAGAAGATCTCCTGACTTTGAGAATGAGAAATATGTAGTCTAAGCAGGGACCTGCCTCCTCCTTTAATTGTCTTGCTATTCTCATCTTGGAATTTCAGTTCATGAGGAATAAAGCTCCAGTTGTTTACCCTGTGTGGGAGGCGGGGCAGATGGAGATGACATCTATCTGCTGCCTCCATGTGTCTGAAATCCCATATCTCCTTTGGTAGCCACAAATGAGAAGTACTACAGGAAAGCAGGGCAGCTATGAGGACCTCTGGGACTAGAGCCAGGAATTTTGTAGGTATTAAGATTCTTTTGGACTAGCCTAACCCTGGGTATCAGCCTCATCTCTCAGGCTTTCTCCTTGTGAAAGGTGACATTGATGGAGAGACCTCTGCAGGCAAAAGTTTGTAATCCCACGAAAGAGATGAAATGAATAATTCCCTATCACTTTCTTCCAAAAACCCACCTAACTTGGCACATCCCTGAATCAATCTCTGTGGCCAAGAAAATGGACCACTGATCCTCACTCACTGAGTCACTGTGTCATGCAGAGGGGGGTTGTCACCCAAAAGGAGAGAAGGGGGTCAATTACAAGCAATCTCTTCCAAGAAACAACTCAAGTGTGATTGATAACTATGCAAGATATTTTTTTAAATTATTTACAATTCAATTATGTCAATAAACAACAAAATCATCTACAATTCCAGTACTGAAGCTCTAAGCCACCTCACAGAGGAATAATCAATAAAGCATTAAGTTAGTCTCAGCTTGAATAAAAAGCTTCTTTCACTGTGCCAGTTCTATGATGCTAATTTGTCTCATCTTGTGTTCCAGTTGACTCCATATCCCATACCAGACCTTATGCAGATATTCCCTCCCTGTGTCTATCTGCAAATGCTGAAAACTTCACACTTGGCTTTTTACTGTAGTGATTGCTGCTCTTAATTGTCTACTCCAGAAATTTTTGCAAAATTGGAATAGGGCAAATTTACACATACAGTTATGGAAACGGTCAGCCTCGATCTTTATCACATACAAATCACACAATCTATATTCAACTTGCTTAGTTTTGAAAGTGTTAATAGTTTTTCTAATAGAAAAAGGCCTTGTGACTAACTATAAAATTCAATTTCAATTCAGATAGCACCACCTGCAGAGTCATTATGAGATGATGCAATTCAAAAAACCAAGCAAGCATAACATTTCCTTGGAAGAATCAGAGACAGACTAGGAGGTCAGATTCTCACAAGTTATGTTTTTTTCCAGCCCTACTTTTACCCACTGAATTGCAGTTTTCTACAAACATATTTTCCAGAAAATTTCAATGTCTAGGGCCTCAACATTTCAAATATATTCATAAGCCCTGTAGCATAAAGACTTAGCTTAAAAATGTAGAATAGAACCTAAAGATACTAAGATATTTTACAACTTTCCTCTTATGTGTCAATGAAAAATTAATCAGTCAATCTGAGAAAGAAATGGAAAATTTTATTCGAGCCAAATTTGAGGATTGTATGCTGGGAAGAGCATCTCAGAAAGTTCTGAGCAACTCAGAAATCTCCAAGGCACAGGTGTTTAAGTTTTTGGAGATAGAGGGCTATACATCAAATGATGTGTTAATGTCAGTTTACATCATCCAGATCTAATCATCATCGTGGTAGGGGTCATGAAATGAAAAGATCAAGAAGTAATGTTATCTTCTCAGGAACTGTTTTGTTGATGGTAGGAGAATGTTGCTCTTTATGTTGAGCAAAGGGCAAAGAGGCTTCCCAGATGTCACTAGTGGTAAATAGCCCACCGCCAATACAGGAGACACAGGAGATGCTGGTTCAATCCCTGGGTTGGGAAAATCCCCTGGAACAGAGCATGGCAACAACTCCAGTATTCTTGCCTGGAGAATCCCATGGACAGAGGAGCCTGGTGGGCTACAGTCCACAGGGCTGCAAGCAGTCTGACGTGGCTGAAGTGACTTAGCAGGCAGCAAAGGACAGAGAAACATTTTTAATGTTAAAATTTTTTGTCGTGACATAAAACATGAATTTTATTTCCCATATGCTGCATGACTTTCTTTAAAAGTTGACAGAAGTATTGCACATTTGGAAACATGTCCAACAAAACTTGAGCAGTGAACATTCAACTACATCCTAAAATGGAAAAAAAAAAAAAAAAAAGTGTTTTCTTCCAAGTTATTGCAAATTCATGATGTAGCTGCCTCCAGTCTCCAGGAATGGTTAAATCTTTTGGTTAAAGGAAATATTTATTGGTTGTTCTCTACAACACATTAAAAATGGTTCCCTACACCTTTAACTGTTAATTAGCTCAAATATTTGGTTCAGAAACCACAGCCCTGTTTAGTGTGACCTCACTGGTATGGCATCTGGGCAATTATCTTTGAGATAATGAGCCTTTTCATCCATAACAGAACAACAGCCTCTCGCTTGGATTGCAAAAGATCAGAGCCAATCTGCTCCACACCAGGGTGCCTGCCATCCCCTTTGTATCACACCTTATTTTCAAACTAACCTTTCACATGCTGAATTAATTAAAGTGTTTTCAGATTAAAAATTAATGAATTCACTTTAGCATCATTTGGGGGGATAATAGGCACAAAATATCATCCAAACAATGTTATGGATGCTAATATCACACTCTAAAAGAGAAGGAAAACCACATTGCTTACGGCATTTTCTGACACATGCCCTAGCCTCGCCAAGCCCTGATCTGGGTTACTCAGAAAAGTAAAGTCTCAGGAAAGATTTGATAGAGTATGCTAAATGCTCAATTGGCATTTTGATGTAGTCTCATTTTGTTCCAAAATTAATTCAGAGGTTACCAAGTTTTTATCAGGTTGTGATAATAAAATCCTTAACCTTTGCCATCAACCACTCCTCTTTAATCATTTCTGTAAGGCGAGTGCAGAGAAAAAGAGAGCGAGCCGGGCAGTTAGGCAAGAAAAAGGGAATTTATTAGAGGGGAAACAGAGGGTGACTGGCTCTTAAGGAGAACCAGCGGTCTCCCTTTCTGATGGAGTCCTTCTTATACCCCACCAATGAAAAATTCCCTGAAGGGATGGTCACGTAGTGGGAGGTCTGGAAACTGGTGGTCTTGCAGCTTTGAGAAGATAAGCGCCAGTGAGATAACAGGATGCCATTTGGGCAATTTGGTCAGTCTCACAGATCATTGTGATTTTATTCTTCGTTTGCAAGGTCTAAATAATGAGCCATCTTATCAATGAGACCCCATGTGGGCCCTATCGATTTCCTGCTTCAACATTGAATGCGTCTTCCCTTCTTAAATAACACTAAAGAATATGAAGCCTTTTTCTCAAAGGATCAAGCACTCCTCAGAAATTTGTTGGAACCTCATTTCTTTAAAAGACTTCATGAAGTTTAAGATGAGCATATTCCATGTAGGTATATAGTTTTAAATATATGTATTTAGATACTTATTTTAAAAAACAGCAAGGAAAACTTTATTGCAAGTGAAAGTTGCTCAGTCATGTCTGACTCTTTGCGACCCCATGGACTATACAGTCCATGGAATTCTCTGCGCCAAAATACTGGAGTGGGTAGCCATTCTCTTCTCCAGGAGATCTTCCCAATCCAGGGATTGAACTCAGGTCTAGCCACGTTGCAGGCAGATTCTTTACCAGCTGAGCCACAAGGGAAGCCAAGAGGATCCTGCAAAGGTAGTCCTGCAGCTAGGGGATGTTACCAGAAGGGAACCACTTCTAGGACCCAAGAATGGGCTCTTGTCTAACACTCAGAAAAGAACTGTCCGAGGAGACACACATACTGACAAAGCAAACGATTTTACTGGGAGCCTAGGAGGAGAGTAGCAGGGTAAAGAAACCCAGGACAACTGCATGCCACGTGACTCACAGCCTCAGGTGTTATGATAACGGGGTTGGTTTTCCAGGTTGCCTCTGGCCAATCATCTTGCCTGTGCCTAGGTTTGTTCTGACTCAAGAGCCTTCCTGGCAAAGCACACATCTCTCAGTCTAGATAGTTTCCACCTATGAGGGTTTCTGAGAAAGTGGCAGGGCATATTATGGCCTGTCTCATCCCTTCTTTGGGCCCCTCCCAATTTCTCCCAGTTAATTTTTGGTAGCAGCATCATGTTCCTGATCAGGACTTTCTGTTGGGAGACAACTCATCCAAGTAATTATCCTTATGCCTGGGCAAGGCAGGCAGTTTTGATCAATGATTCCCTAACAGAGAGAAATTGACCTCAACTCTGAATGGAATAAGAACAAGAGAAGACTTATCCAAGGAATAGTGTAGGGTCAGTGGATGGAAAGTTGTCAAGAGAGGAAATACCTAGGCTCGAGAGATTCTTACTAGACTGACTCAGCTTTCTGATTGAAGGTAGAGCAGAGTGATGAAGCACCCAGGATGGGGAATAAGGGGTTTTATCACATACAGAGGGTGAGGAATTTTTGATAATCTGATTTAACAAGATTCTTGATGAACCTGAATTAGATCATCTAAGGACAAAGCCCAAGCTCATGGCCTCATCTGTTGAGGGCTCAGAGAATCATGACTCAAGCTTAGTGAGAGAGTTTTGGTCAGTACTAGAGCATCTTTGTATAACATTGAAATGCTACAGCAATCAGTCTTCTTACTATTTTATGTCTGACTTGACTTAATAAGAAGGAGGAATGCCAAGAAGAGGGATGCAAACCATTCTGCCACCATTCCCATTGTCTTAGTCAAGCTGCTTTTGGTTGTAAAACACAGAAAGCCACTCAAATGAGTTCAGTCACGGAGGAGGAATTTTTTTAAGAAGCATCACCTACTCAAGGGACATGAACTTGAGCAAACTCCAAGAGATAGTGGAGGACAGAGGAGCTGGGCATGCTGCAGTCCATGGGGCTGCAAATAGTCAGGGACAACTTAGCAACTGAACATCAACACAAGTGTAACCGAGTCTTATGAAGAACTAGATCTAAGATCTAGGGCAAAAAAATCAGAATGCAAAACATCTCTCTCTCTCTCTCCACCCCTGCTTACATACACACATACACACACACACACGCACGCACACACACACACACACACACACACACACACACCCATGTTGTTTCCTACAGGCTTGTTTTTGTCTCTAAGAGCAAATCTGATCTAACCACTCTGGGGATTGCTATTCATTACTGCCCTGAGCTACTTTTGCAAAGGAAAATGACAGCATGATATCAAGATGCTTGTTGTGGTCAATGTCTATGAACAGGAGGATAAGGACAGCTTCTCTGAGAAGGGGACGTGGCACCAAAACAAGCTGGTCCACTGCATATGTACATTGTACTGGGCAGCACTGAATGCCTGTGAAACATGGCACTCAGCCTAGCAGATCCAACATAAATTATGAAAATTCAGGTGTGCCAGAAGGCAAAACACTAACAAGGGACCATATACATGGCCTCAACTAATAAATGTTTATGCCACATCTAAATTTCTTTCCTATATCCAAACTAGAAAAATGTCTAGTACTCATTTTGCCATTGATGAGCTTTAAATTTCCTAAGGAAGGAAACAGGAGAGAGGAAAAGAAGAGAATTTTTATCTCTCCATATCAAAAGAGATCTATTGCTCTTAGTTCCATGCATGCAAGTAGAAATTAGGAGTTAAATTCAGCCAGAATAATGATAAAGCATCTTTAAAAAATCACACCCAAAAATCTGGCTGATATTAAGTCACATAAAATTTAAGTAACTCCTTTGCCCTTTTAAGAAAACTTGTTTCTGTCATCAGCTAATCTAATAAAAAGGTTTTTGCTCACATTAGAAGTTATTTATATGCTTATTTTATAATTCTAAAACATGTGGCAGTAAAGTACACACATAAAATAAAATAACTAGAAAATGTTAATAGTTGATTAACCATTGAATCTGAAAAGAGCCATGAAAGAGAGATTCCATTTTAATGCAGTTAATTCAGAGATTTCATTCTGTTTCATTTCTTCTTTTTTAACAATACATTCCTGCTTTTGGCTATTACTTTTAAAGACTTGAGTTGAACTTTGCAGAGGTTATAGCTTGGCATTTTATGACTTTTCCTTGGAGGAGGTCAAAGGACAGGAATTCATGCTTCACTCACCCCCAAGAAGTTAGGCAGTAAAGGAAAAACACACCATGAAGTCTCAGGAAATTCAAGATCCCAGTCTGGAAGCCATGTGCAAGAGATACAGGGAACAAGATTATGTGTGTTTTATATGTGATACTAAGTTTTCCTACAAGGAAGTTTAGCTTTTATAGGAAAAATTGATTCCATGCAATATTAAGCCAGATTAATATTCATTCTGTGACATTTCCACAGTGGGAGACTTTGCACACTTTTCCCCTTCCCACCTTCTACAGCTCTTCTACAAACCTCCAAGAAAACTTTGGGCTTTGAAGTCCATGACACTTTGTGAATCTCTCCAAAATGCAGACCCCATGGTCATGGATAAAAATCACAGGGTACAATATCACACTATGAAGCCAATTCTTGTGGTTAATAAATAATTGATACTGTACTTACACTTCCTGGCTTCAATACAGTGCTCGCCAAGAATTTTAAGTCATTATTTTCCAACTGCTAGATGCTGGGTTTGTGTGAGTGTGTGACTCTGTTGAATAGGCCATAAATGCCACATTCTCACTCTTTCTCACACCCAGTCCAGGAACCTCAGCAAGGCCCCAGGCCTGCTCCCTGTTGCCCAAATGTATGTCTTTTTCCCCACTGTCAGCACCCTGGTCCCAGCCCGTCACTGCCCCCAGAACTATTACAGAGGCTTCTGCTCTGGCTCCTCACCCTCCTGTGTCTCATTATCTGGATGCTGGAATGATGATCTATCCTCATTGACCTGGAAGAAAGTCTAGCCTCTCCAAAGCTGTGGACATCATTTTCTGCTTCCTTACTTCCCTGAGTTTCTTTTTTAAAAAATAATCAATTATTAAAATAAATGAATACATCTACTCCTATTAGTCTGGAAGAGCTTACAAGTACCCCACATTAAAGAAAGGTCCTTCTTCAGCTAAAGACTACTGAAATTACCCTCCTTGTACAAGCATTCTCATTAATCCACTGGCATTTCACTCAGAGAGTCCACACAGATGGACTCTTTTGGCAGACTGTGATGACATTTTTTTTTCCTTATTGCACTAGATATCTTTGCCAGAAAGGGGTCTCTGCATTGCATTGAGTGGGGTCTGAGAAAAGTGTAATTCTGCTATAATAAAAATGGTAACTTTGGACAGCAGTGTATCATATGTTTAATAAAGGCTATCAAATTGTTGTCAGGGTCACACTTCCTCAGAAGGCTCTAGGGGAGAATCTTTTCTAATCTCTTCCAAGTTCTAGTGCCTCCAATATTTGTTCATTCATAGCAACTTGACTCCAGTTTCTGCCTCTGGCTTCACATGGCCTTCTGTGTGTTTTTTGCTGTCTTCTCTCTTTTTGTAAGAACATTTGTCATTGAATTTAGAGTCTGAAAAGTTATCTGGAATGATCTCATGAGTCTTAATTTAAGTATAGAATATCCCCTAGAGAAGGAAATGGCAGTCCACTCCAGTATTCTTGCCTGGATAATCCCTTGGAAAGAGGGGCCTGGCAGACTACAGTCCATGGGATCACAAAGAGTCCTCGGAAATGACTGAAGTGACTTAGCGCGCACACACATGCACTATTATGACTTCCCAGGTGGTTCAGTGGATATAGAATCTGCCTGCAATGCAGGAGACATGGGTTTGATCCCTGGGTCAGGAAGACCCCGGAGAAGGAAATGGCAAACCACTCCAGTATTCTTGCCTGGAGAATCCCAGGGACAGAGGAGCCTGGCGGGCTACAGTCCATGGGGTCGCAAAAGAGTCAGACACAATTGAAGTGGCTGAGCATGCACGTGCAGCCTTAATGTATATTTTTGACATTGATAAAATTAAAATATCCGAAGCTCTGAAAAACCTCTTAACTTGGGGAAGAATTTTTTTAATCTTTTTGGCATTCTTTGTGCAATCAGTATTTAGGATTTCCTTTATCCATTGTGTTACTTATTACAAAGAAGGGTGATCATTTTTGTCTGTTTGTTTTGTGGTCTTTTAACTAGTCAAATAAGTAGCTAATTTATATTACTTGCCCCCTGCAGGCATTTCATTACCACATTGAAAAGGTGAGAAAATAAGACATTAATATGCATAGACACTTTGCTTAAGCGATTTAGAAGTACATATACAACAGGAATTCTTTCCAGATCTTCGCCATCTCAAAGCTAAAAAATTATATTGAAATTCAGCTATTTAACCTTCATAAATGAAGTAACCCGCATAGCTAACATTAAATGTTTGATTTAATTTACTGGCACAGGTAACTCACTGAGAAGGCATTTAACCTTAAAGTTAATGATATCAGATCTATTCCACAGTGTATGTGCCTCCAATTGCTTTCTACAGCACTGCACAAACTAATATTACATTCTCATTTTAGTAATATCTGTGGGCAGGGGGGAGACATTATCCCCAATTATAACCTATACAACACGTTTGTCAACTTCAGCTGCCTTCAGTTTCAAGAGCTGTAGGTGAGGAAAGCAGGGGCAGGACCAGATGACCTCAGAGGGTGGATTCAAGGAGAAACCTCTCAGAGCCAAGAGGGAAGGTCTGCTTCAGTTGTGTCTATGCCAGAGAAACTTCCTTTTTCCTTTCCATATTTATACAAATGCCACCTTTAGGATGTGCAGGGGCTTTTTGCTGGTGTATGGAGATGTGTTTCTAAATGGGGTGGGGAAGACTACAAAAGTACTAGACATCTTTGGAGAATTTATCATTATCTCAGAGGGGGATGTCCTTTCTAATTATAATTTTAAAAGTCCTCAGATTTTTAAATGGTTATCCATTTAACTACCTACATAGCAAATAACTGCATGGCAAGATTCACCAAGCAAAGTGAAAACATGAAAAACTGGAAGAAAAATACCATCATGTCATAAAGGTTTATATCTCATTTAATACACAGAGTTTTCACAAATCAGCTTCAAAAGTCTAATAGCCATTAGAAAAATGGCAAAAAATATGAGCGCATAATTCACTTTCAAAAAGTAAATATCCCTCTTGAATAAATGAAATAAGGCCCAAGTTCATTCATAGTGGAAGTACAATGATACCAAGATAGCACTATTTATTATCAGACTAGCAGGGACCCAGAGGTTTAATAACATGCCATAGGTGATATAGAGCAACAGACACTGGCATACAACGCTGATGAGTCTACAGTTTCAAAACTTGTATGGAAGATAATCTCAATATACAGCAGAGTTACATATGTATACATCCAGAAATGCCACTTCCAGGAATATATCCTATAGATGTACTCATGCACTTAGAAAAAGACATTCACTGTAACATCTTTTGAAGAGCAAATTGAGCGAGCAACCTAAAAGTTCACATAGAGTGGTTTTGTTAAATTAAGGCATATACATAAAGGAATACTATACTGTCATTTAGAATAAAGTTCTTTGTATAGTCAAGTAAATTGACCATCAAGATATGCCATCAGATTAAAAAAAACACAAAGTGTGAAGCAGTATGTGTAGAATGCAGATGTTTGTGTAAAAAATAGGGAAAATATGAAATAATAAAGTTAACCAAGAATAAATAAAAGACACATAAGGAACTGATAATATTGGTTTGCTGCACTGAGAATTGTATGTTTGAGGGCGAGAAATGGGAGGAAACATCTATGATGAATATCCTTGGTATTCTTGCATTTTGAAGCATATATTTACTATCTATACAGAAAATAATTTTTTAAAGTCGAAAGAAGGATGCCTTTTAGTCTACAATAAAAGGATGTCTACAATAAGGTATGTAGAGGTTCTATGAATTTCATCTGTTAAAAGTCTCTTTAATTCTTATCACAATGGACAAAGATAATCAAAATTATTTTTTGAGGGGAAAAAAAAGGAGGAATGCTCTTCTGTTTGAGCTGCTCTTAGAAACTGTCTTCTCTGAAGAATCCTAAATGCTTTTTCTGCACTCTCCTACTCCATCCCTCATCTTCTCTCAGAATGAGACATCATGGGATAGCTTGTCTAGAAATATAGGTAAGGACTTCCAGCCTTTGCCCAAGGTCTATGTGGAATTAGCTCAGGCCTGCTCAATATCAACTTGTAAACTATATTGGGACACAATTACTGTATCTCTCTTCACATAGAGAGGCCTGGTCTAGCATATGGTCTGACACTGGAATAGACCATTTTATTTTTTAAATGGCTATTTCTTTTGACTGTGCTGGGTCTTAGTTGCAGCATTTGGGATCTTTGATCTTAGCTGCAGTAAGTGGGATCTGGTTCCCTGGCCCAGTATTGAACCTGGGCCCCCTGCATTGGGCGTATGGAGTCTTAGCCATTGGATCACCATGGAATTCCTGGGATAGAATGATTTAAATGGAGCCATGTGGAAAACTGGGGACATGAAATGAAAGAATCTTTTAACATCAGGTTAGAAATTTGAAGTGAAATTAAATATTCTTAGTTTCCTATTTTCTATATGGTTAATTTTTGTTTTTTGATTGCTTGTTTGTTTTAATGTGGAAGCTCTTTAGTTATTAACCAGAGGAAAATGTTCAGTTCTAACTCAAAGAGCCATGGATTCTTCCCCAGGGTTAAGCCCAGGAGGAAGTTGGATGGCAGGAGGAGGCAGGAGCTGATAGCAAAGGTAAATGTAAATGAGGTGGGTGTGTGATTATGTCTATGTTGAGTGTGGCCCAGAGATGAAGGGTGTCTGGGATAGTGGGAAACAAAATGCGACCCTAATTATTACTAAAAAAATTATCACTAAACTGCTTGCCTATTTTTGAAAACTGAAGTTATCTCCAGTCCAACAGGATGGCAAGATATTTGCTATCATAACTGAAAATAGGTAGTTTTTAAATACAACCTGCAATAGCAATGGAGCAAGCTGGGAGTGTTTAGTGAAAGAGTCAACTACACAAGAGAGGAGATACCAAAAAAAATTAGAACTCAGCCAGAGAGAGAATTCTCCATATTCATTTTTGCAGTCACCAGGAAATTTCCTTCTGGTACAAAATCTTTTCCCTCATAAAGTGACCCTGGGGATATGTTCCTTCTCTCTTCTTTATTTTGCCTCCTGGCTCAAGGTTTGACTTTGGCTTGTTGTCAATAGCATCATCTTCAACAAATCATCTTCATTTGTCCAATTATAGACAACATAAAAATGCCTGTCGGCCATGATTCTTATTTCAACACCAGACTTGACATCACTCAGTTCTAAATCACAGAAGACACGTGTCAGTTTCTAAGACTTCAAGTTAATTTTCACTCCGCTCTCTTGTCTGATTTCACATTTCTCATGGGTAATGACCAGAGCAAAACTGATGGTTGAAGAGCTTCTCTTCTTCAGATTACTCACTACCCCTTTACAGATTTATACCACACTTGTCTTCAGGAAATTTCAGTACAGCTTTCCCTTCCACTCAACAATAAAAAAGAAAAGATCATATGATAAACTGGTTTAGATATTCTCTTTTTAAATCAATTTTTATTGGTGTATAGATGCTTTACAATGTTGTATTGGTTTCTACTGTAAAGCAAAATGATTTGTGCATGCAGATACATATATCTATTTCCTTTTGGACTTTCCTAAGTTAAGGTCAGTTCAGTTCAGTCACTCAGTTGTGTCCGATTCTTTGCGACCCCATGAACCACAGCATGCCAGACCTCCCTGTCCATCACCAACTCATGGAGTCCACCCAAATTCATGTCCATTGAGTCGGTGATGCCATCCAACCATCTCATCCTCTGTCGTCCCCTTCTCCTGCCTTCAATCTTTCCAGTATCAGTCTTTTCAAATGAGCCTGTTCTTCACATCAGGTGGCCAAAGTATTGGAGTTTCAGCTTCACCATCAGTCCTTCCAATGAACACCCAGGACTGATCTCCTTTAGGATGGACTGGTTGGATCTCCTTGCAGTCCAAGGGACTCTCAAGAGTCTTCTCCAACACCACAGTTCAAAAGCATCAATTCTTCTGTGCTCAGCTTTCTTTGTAGCCCAACTTTTCTCCTTTGCTTTTCATTTCCCTTCTTTTCACAGCTATTTGTAAGGCCTCCTCAGACAGCCATTTTGCTTTTTTGCATTTCTTTTTCTTGGGGATGGTCTTGATTCCTGTCCCCTGTACAATGTCACAAACCTCCGTCCATAGTTCATCAGGCACTCTGTCTATCAGATCTAGTCCCTTAAATCTATTTTCCACTTCCACTGTATAGGCATAAGGGATTTGATTTAGGTCATACCTGAATGGGCTAGTGGTTTTCTCCACTTTCTTCAATTTCAGTCTGAATTTGGCAATAAGGAGTTCATGATCCGAGCCACAGTCAGCTCCCAGTTTTGTTTTTGCTGACTGTATATAGCTTCTCCATCTTTGGCTGCAAAGAATATTGATCATATTCAGGTCACCAGTGCATTAAGTAGAGTTCTCTGTGCTATACAGTAGGTTCTCATCAGTTATCTGTTTTATATGTAGTATCAATCTTCTTACACCCTTGAGGGGGAAAGCTCCTTCCTTTATGTCTATGTGTGCTAAGTCTCTTCAGTCATGTCCAACTCTGTGCAACCCTATGGACCATATCCTGCCAGATTCCTCTGTCAATGGGATTCTCCAGGCAAGAATCCTGGAGTGGGCTTGCTGTGCCCTCCTAAAAGGGATCCTCCCAAACAAGGGATCAAGCCCATGTCTCTTATGTCTCCTGCTGGTGGGTGCGTTCTTAACCACTGAGCAATCTCGGGAGCTCCCTTCCCTTATACCATGATGGAAACAGCTACTACCATCAATGAAGAAAATGGAGCAATTGATGTCTTAAGGAATTCATGAGTATTTCTACTCATTTCATTCTGCTGCTCCTAAAATCAGCTTATGCACTTACAAAAGCCAGCTACCTCTGTGGCTGCATCCAGGTAGGGAAAAAACACCTGTATTAACAAATTGGGGAAGTAAGCGATCACTCTCCTTTCAATTTGAAGAAAAGCATTTTAGGAAAATGGAGACATGCTAAGTAACTTAAACACTAAAGTGTTTTATCTTTATTTTCTGCCTAAAAGAAACAATATGGGTAAGTACTCCCAAAAGAAAACAAACTAACAAAAAAGTTTGTGTATTTTGTCTCCATGTATATTATCTTGGCCTCTCTTTATATCACTGTCTTTTTTTTTTTTTTTTTTTTTCAGACTTTCATTTCCCTTTTTATTTTTTTGGGTCCTCTTCAAGGTTCTAAAATGCCTGACTTGTAGTACACACTTGAAAATTTCCGTGGGAACCAAGATTTAACCTTGAAATGTGATGTTCTAACCAGTGTTCTGAAACACCTCTGGGACCCCCATATATAGGGTTGCTCAAGCCACTATTGTTGGGTTTTTTAAAGGTGATTTCCTGGATACCTGAAAATGTGAGTGTATTGAAGATGAAATATCCTTCACTACCAATGTTTCCTGCCTGTGTATACTTTATCTTTGATCTTGTATGGTTCTGTTACTTTCTTCAAGAAAGAAAAAAGTCATTACAATTTAGATTCCAGGAATTTACTTCCAATTCAATTTACGCTGCTCTAAAATCTAAACTTCAGCTATTTTCTTAAATCTAGAAAATACTCATCAGAGGTAATAATGTATTAGTCCCCAACACTATCTCAACTATAAATGGCTTTTATAATTTATTAATTAACAGCAACATCTTCACCATATCATTGATTTGAATAATTTCATTTTAATGCTGATTGCTATGTTGGGAAAACCAGCATGCATTGATTTAAGGGAAATATTTTTTTAAATGCTTTACTGAAGGTAGAGGGAAGTCCTTTTATTGAATAGATGCTATCTAATCACACATTTGTGCTACAGTGTTTAATATGAGCCTCCTGTCTTAAAGGAGCCTGTGCTATTCAAAAGTGTAGCCAACAATCACATGCATGTATTGAGCAGTAGAAATGTGACCAGTCAGAACTGGGATGTGCTAAAAATGCAAAACACACATTAGATTTTAAAGATAGGGTGCATTCACACCAAAAAAGAAAAAAAGTAACAATATGAGGTGATAGATGTGTTTTAATTTATTATCTGTGGGGAAATCTTTTATAAATTTTTATGTATATCAAATCATCACATTGGATACTCAAAATATCTTACAATTTTATTTGTCAATTATACTTCAATATAACTATAAACTAAAACTAACTGTGTAAAAAAGAATACAAATATCTAATCAATAGTTTTATATAAATTATATGTGGAAATGATAAAATTGTGGATGTATTGGACCAAATAAAATACTTCATCAAAATTAATTTCACCTGTTTTTTTTTATATATAGATACAAAATTTTTATATTTGACATATATTATACTGATATAGATATATCATGTGAGAGCACTGATACAGACATTTTAATGGTATCAGACAAGGATTAGAACCATTGCTCTTACTAAAGGCCTAGCACAAGCTTTAAATACCCCTGATCTCTGGCTAATGTATGTGCTCAGTAAGAATTAATTAAATAAAATGACAAATGAGAGTGAAAACAATTATCTATCCAAGGAATTTTGTCCAAGGAAACAAAAATGCTACATTAGCATAGAGAGATGAGTAATTTGCATGTTTGAGACCTAAAGGAAGCAACTGCTAAGGGAAATATATTTGGTAAGTAAAGAAATTGTGATTAAAACAGAGTAAGTATTGGTTAAAGTTGCAAAACCAAAGGCAAAGAAGGGAGATATATTTATAAGATGTAATGATCATGAAAAAGAACTGATGTATATTGTTCATAAGCAAGATGGCAATGTAACTGAAAAATCAACATAGTTAATGTGAAATTTGAGCCACTATTTCATGAGTAATTTATGCAAAGTCATGATTTAAGTAGGTTAAATCAAAAGTCAACTCTAATAAAGTTAATAGTTTCCAAAAAGTTATATGAAGAAAAATTTAAAAAGATTTTTAAAGGAGTTAAAATTGTGACTAGTGGCATCACACTAAAACTAGTTAGGCTTCCCTGGTGGTTAATATGCTAAAGAATCTGCTTGCCATGTAGGAGGCCTGGGTTCAATCCCTGGGTTTTGAAGATACCTTGGAGAAGGGAATGGCTATCCACTATGTATTCTTGCCTGGAGAATTCCTTGGACAGAGGAGCCCAGCGGACTATAGTTCATGGGATCACAAAGAGTTGGACACAATTGAAAGAATAACACTTTCACTTTATTTCACACAAAGTTTGCTTTTGTTTCAAATTCTAACTAGAAATAGATATCCGTTAGTTTTACCATATATTAGAATTAACCTTAAAGTGAATTACTTATCACAGAAGGAAATTCTAAATGTTGGGAAACAAAAGAGGCAATTTGAAAAATTTGAAAGCTATTTAATAAGTGATAAATCGCTCAAGTTATTTTTGATTGTGGCACTCAATATCTAGAAGGGAGCAACAGTATTATTAGCTGACATCAATAAGGTGTTTAATACGCTCTAGGCACTGCCTTCAGAAATTACATAAATTAACTCATTTAATTTTCACAAGAATTTCATTATTATCCCTACTTTACAGATAAGAAAAGTGAAATGAGAGTTTAACTTGTGTGTCCAAGGTCACACAGCTAAGTGGCGTAGCTTGACTGAAAGCACAGGCAGTCTGGTTTTAATATCTTGCTCTAATCACTCAGCTATATTTTTCTGAGCACCTGTCATGAGACAGATTATTTAAATTTCCCATGTAATCTTTACAGAATCCTACAAGAAGGGGCAATTGTTACCAGTTTAAAAAGCTAGGAGATGAGGTCTCCAAAAGATTAAGTGACTTGTACAAGTGGGACCAGAAATCAAGTATCAGAATCAAAATTTGAATACAGATCCATCTGATTCCAAAGTCTCTTCTATCACCAGCCATTTTCTGCTAAATAAATAGAACCTGAAAATGACTGAATAAACCTCTTGTCTCTATGTAGGTATTAATTACTCTGTTCAATTACGGTGGATTTGGATTATCTGTACCAAATATTCTGAAGCACTTTCTCTTCTGAAAATAGAACAATATCCAATCTAGTAGAAATTGGTTATTTTCTCTTAAAACTTTGCTCTGAAACTTCACAGACCTGTACTCTACTATTGACTATGTTTTAATTTGTAAATTTTTTTCTATTTGTCAAACTGAGTATAAAGTAGCATATACAAAGCTATGAACAGTACACGGATAGAGTATCAGAACCTTGGAGAGCTCCGCCAACTTTCTGCAGGCCTCCTCCACAAAGGAAAACTACTGGATTTGGGGAGGGAAAAAAAGAAAAAAGAAAAAAAAAAAAAAAAAAAACACCATCTGCAAGCTGCAGAAAGCTCTTCTCTCAAACAAAGGAAATTTTCTACCTTGCAACCTGACCCACAAATGTATAAGTCCCAAAGGTCAGTGAACAGTTAAAACAGGGAGATACGTGGTCATCTCATTTTTTTTCCTTTGAGAAATAAAATAAGGGGAAAGGGAAGAGAAGGCTAATGCTAATTGTACTGAAGAATTAGAATGCAGGAAAGTTAGAAATGAAAAGTTATGTTTCCCCTAGTAAATATAACTTGGCATATTCTATATAAGGGCATAAATAGAACAGCAAATACAGTATATAAAATACTATCATGTGTGCAAGGAATGAATAACAATAGTTGGGAGGATCATAATTTTGACTTTCTTGACTTTTATGAGTTTAAATTCTCAGCCACAATGTTGCATTAATACATACAAGTTGGATTTTTTTTCAAGTCAACCTTAATTTAATTTTTGCCTCTCTGCAATTGACTTCCATTTTTTCTTGGCACTATGCAGGCTAAAGCAGTAACATTTGAACACTGACCTTACAAATCTGATTCTGATTCAAGTCTTGACCTTTAAGGGGAAAATGGGAGGAGAGAATGTTTTATCTTAGGTCTCATTAAACAAGGGAAAGAAAGTGAGGGCAAAGCTTTCAGCTGTGCATGATTGTTAAACAGTGGGGGAATGCAGAAACTGCTAAATAAAACAAGTCACGCATTGGGGCAGAAAAAAAGCTGAAGCAATTGTTTAAGCCTGCACACTGCTGTTTTTTATTTAATGCTGAGGGATGTTTACAATGCTGTGATTGCTGGAGAAAGGTTAATCCAGATGAGTAAAAGAGTAGCAGTAAATGAGACTGTTTCACACCAGCTCTTTGCAGTGAATATTTTGGTAACCATTGTGAATCCATGTCAGCAGTGCACCCATCGAATGAAAGAGGAAAAAAGTAAATACTACTCTAAAGAATGAATTTTTATTTAAAATAGAGGGAGAGGCATTTTCATTGCCCTCTGCCTTAGTGATGATGGGCTGGGAAACAGTTTTCATCAAAGGAAAGTGCTCTTTTTGAGCTCCTATATTCTCAACTCACCATCCTTTTTGTGAACTTGAGAAGTAGGGAGGAATAAAAACTTCCACTCATTCTCCTTCCAGCTTTCATTTAGTTTCTTTTTTCCCATGAGGTTCACACTGTAGTAGCAATTCTCTCCTTGGAGAGTAATGCCTTGCCTCTGACTCAAGTTATGTCAAAAACTATTCAATATTCTAAGCAGTTCTACCAGGGCACATGTTCCTATTTCCTTCCCTGAAAAGTATCAGTATTGATCTCTCCAAAACCTTGAGGCCAAATGAAAATAGCAGGAGAGGCTTTCTATGGGTGAAATGCAGATTTGTACTGTCCCCTCCATTTTTTTTCTTTTTTTCCAGAGTATCCATGCAGACAGAGCAATATTGGAAATTCAACATTAATTTCTTTCTTTCTTCTTCCCCAAGGCTGTGTTAATAACAACCATTTGTGTTCCTGCCTTTAAAACTTCAGGACCAAAGATCAGAGTCATTGTTTCAACTTTTTCCTTCAAAAGAACCACTGCCCAACCTATATATAAAATGCAGATTTCTTCCTCTGCTGTTCGGTAATTTCTGTGAATGATAGTAATTATTGTTGTATTATTGCTGAAGTATGGCTGAAATATCAGCAATTCAAATTTGAGTTCAATCTTTTGTACCCACTTCATGATTTTAAACTCTATACAGAAAAAAATAATTCAGACAATTGTTAAAGATGGCAAGGAGGGTTACTACAGTGGGTTTTGTGGTAGAGGAAAGAGATTAAGTTCAACTCACGAGGTTTATAACTGAGGAGCAGGATGGGAATCAATGATGGAAATTTACTTGAGGAAACCTCAATTCTGGGGGTTAGGGCTGAGCCAACTTGATATAAATTTGCAGAAGGCAGGTAAAGATGACAGGATACCAGGGAGGGGCTTGGGAACTTGATCAGGTCATGGGGGATTTTTAATAAAATGACCCAGCAGGATTCTTTCTCAAACCTGACTAACTGAGCCAAGGATAGAGTAAGTCAAAAAGAGGACTCAGAAGAGTCCAAATCATGTTTGGTCAAAAGAGAGAGTCTTCATCAATTCACTTTTTTAAATGACTGCATATTATTAGAAAAGAAAAGGAAACTGTAGGTATGCTCAATATAACCTTCTACTCTCTGATGGTAATATGCACTGCAAGCAAATGTATTTTTAATACTATGATCTGTATATCCATGATTATATTCAAAACACATTTTATTACTAAAAGCAATTCAATATTTTGTACATAAACCAATGCCAAAATGCCATGGAAAGAAACAAAGTCTCTAAGCAAATTGGGTAATTGGCTTATGATCTGAATTATAAATTAATAAAAGCTTATACTTATTAAGTATTTTTAAGTTATTTTCTCATGCTTAAATACTACTACTAACTTTACTACTAGGCATTAATAACTGTCAGGTCCCCTACTGAACAGTATGACCAACTTTTTCTTTTTTTTTTTTTTTTTGGATATGCGCTATTGCTGAGGTTCCCAGGTGGCACTGCTGGTAAAGAATCTGCCTGCCAGTGCAAGAGACAGAAAAGACTCGCATTGGACCCCTAGGTCAGGAAAATCCCCTGGAGGAGGGCATGGCAACCTACTCCAGTACACTTGCCTGGAGAATCCCAAGGACAGAGGAGCCTGGCAGCCTGCAGTCCATAGGATCACACAGAGTCAGACACGACTGAAGTGACTTTGCACACGTGCATGCGCTGTTACTACATTCATTCAGAGAAAACTGAAGCTAAGCGTATTGCAAAAATACTATGTTAGATATTGAGCCAGACTTGCCTGTGAGTGTCCAGGAGTCTCTGGCAGAGGTGTGGGTCTACGGTGGCTTACCGTGCAGTCTGGGGCTCTGACTACAACAGTCGTGGGACTCGTGCTGTGCTGACCTAAGTCCTTTTGAAGGAGGTCACCATTACTGTCATTACCCTCAGTTTGGCCAAACTATGGGGAGGGAACACAGCCCTACCAATCAGCATAAAATTGGATTGAAGATTCATTGAGCTTGGCCCTGCCCACCAGAGCAGAGTAAGACCAATATCACCCACAGCCAGTCTCCCCATCAGGAAACTTCCACAAGTCTCTCATCCTCATCCATCTGAGGGAAGACAGGATGAAAACCACAATCACAGAAAACTAACCAAACTGATCACATGTGTCACAACCTTGTCTAATTCAAACTATGAGCCATGCCATGTATGGCCATCCAACATGGATAGGACATGGTGGAAAGTTTGGACAAAACGTGATGCACTGAAGAAGGGAATGACAAACCACTTCAGTAGTCTTGCCTTGAGAAACCAACAAGCAGTATGAAAAGGCAAAAGAATATGACACTGAAATATGAACTTCCCAGGTTGGGAGGTACCCAATTGCTACTGGAGAAGAGCTGAGAAATGGCTCCAGAAGGAAAGAAGAGGCTGAGCCAAAGCAGAAACAACACCTAGTTGTGGATGTGTCTTGTGGCGAAAGTAAAGTCTGATACAGTAAAGAGCGATATTGCATAGGAACCTGGATTGTTAGGCCCATGAATCTAGGTAAATTGGAAGTAGTCAAATGGAAGATAGCAAGAGTGAGCATCGACATCTTAGGAATCAGCAAACTAAAATGGGCCGGAATAGGTGAATTTAGTTCAGATGACAGTTATACCTACTACTGTGAGCAAGAATACCTTAGAAGACATGGAGGAATCCTCATAGTCAACAAGAGTCTGAAATGCAGTACTTGGCTGCAATCTCAAAAGTGACAGAATGGTCTCAGTTCATTTCCAAGGCAAACCATTCCATATCACAGTAATCTAAGTCTATGCTCCAACCACTAATGCCAAAGAAGCTGAAGTTGAACAGTTCTATGAAGACCTACAAAACCTAGAACTAACACCAAAAAAAGATGTCTTTTTCCTCATAGGGGACTGGAATGCAAAAGTAACAGGCAAGTTTGGCCTTGGAGTACAAAATGAAACAGGGCAAAGGCTAACATAGTTTTGGGAAGAGAAAGAACTGGTCACAGCAAACACCCTCTTGCAACAACACAAGAGAACACTCTACACTCTACACATGGACATCACCAGATAGCCAATATTGGACTCAGATTGATTATATTCTTTTCAGTCAAAGATGGAGAAGCTCTATAAAGTCAGCAAAAAAAAAAGACCAGGAGCTGACTGTGGCTCAGTTCATGAACACCTTATTGGCAAACTCAGACTTAAATTGAAGAAAGTAGGAAAAACCACTAGGCCATTCAGTTATGACCTAAATCAAATCTCTTACAATTATTCAGTAGAAATGACAACATAGGTTCAAGGGTGTAGATCTGATAGACAGAGTGCCTGAAGAACTATGGACAGAGGTTCATGACATTAAACAGGAGGTGGTGATCAAAATCATACCCAATAAAAAGAGATGCAAAAAGGCAAAATGGTTGTCTGAGGAGGTCTTACAAATAGCTGAGAAAAGAAAAGAAGCAAAGGGCAAAGAAGAAAAGGAAAGGTATACCAAACTGAATGCAGAGTTCCAAAGAAGAGCAAGGAGAGATAAGAAAATCTTCCTAAGTGAACAATGCAAAGAAATAGAGGAAAGCAATAGAATGGGAAAGACTAGAGATCCCCTCAAGAAAATGAGAGGTGCAAAGGGAACATTTCATGCAAAGTGAAAGTGAAAGTGAAGTCGCTCAGTCGTGTCTGACTCTTTGCGATTCCATGGACTGTAGCCTACCAGGCTCCTCCTTCCATGGGATTTTCCAGGCAAGAGTACTGGAGTGGGTTGCCATTTCCTTCTCCAAGATGGGCACAATAAAGGACAGAAATGATATGGACCTAACAGAAGCAGAAGATATTAAGAGGCGGCAAGAATACACAGAAGAACTTCACAAAAAAAATCTTAATGACTCAGGTAACCTTGATAGTGTGATCACTCACCTAGAGCCAGACCTCTTGGAATGCAAAGTCAAGTGGGCCTTAGGAAGCATCTTTGAATAAATCTAGTAGAGATGATGAGATTCCATCTGAGCTATTTCAAATCCTAAAAGATGATGCCGCTAAAGTGCTACACACAATATACCAGTAAATATGGAAAATTCAGCAGTGGCCACAGGACTGGAAAAGGTAAGTTTTCATTCCAATCCCAGAGAAAGCCAATGCTAAAGAATGTTCAAACTACCACACAATTGCACTCCTCTCACATGCTAGCAAAGTAATGCTCAAAATTCTCCAAGCCAGGCTCCAACAGTATGTAAACCAAGAACTTCCAGTTGTTCGAGCTGGGTTTAGAAAAGTCAGTGGAATCAGAGACCAAATTGCAAACATCAATTGGATAATAGAAAAAGGAAAAACATCTACTCTGCTTCATTGACTATGCTAAAGCCTTTTACTGTGGGGATCTTAACAAACTGTGGAAAATTCTTAAAGAGATGGTGATAGGTTATGGTGAACGGTGTCAGATTCTTGATCTCCAAAGTAGATTTAGCTTCAGGACCAGGGGCCAGGCTTGATCACTCAAGAGCTTTTGTGTAGAAGAGTTTTATTAAAGTATGAAAAGGGATAGAGAAAGGTTTCTGACATAGACATCAGAAGGGTCATGGAGAGTGCCCCAATTCTTAGTCTTAGCAGGCAATCATATACTTTTTAATTGGTTATTACAATAAATCAAAAGAAAGCCTCAAGATTGGAAGGATCTTACCAGACCCATTCCCACACATTTTAAGATGACAGGACTAGTCAGGTTTTCAGGAAGGAGAAATATGTCCTCAAGCAGGTTACATTATTGTTATATAATCCTTACTAGAGAATGTAGAAAAAAAGCTTGTCATTTCCTCCTCCTTGAGAATTCCAGGCCCCTATCTCTTCTTGGAAAGCCCCAGACCCCACCTCTCCTCCCCAGGGACCTGGAACTTCCTATCAATCTGCCTAGGAATTGACTCTCTCAATGGGAATACCAGACTACCTTAACTGTTTCCTGAGAAAACTGTATGCAGGTCAAGAAGCAACAATTAGAGCCAGAAATGGAACAGCAGGCTGATTCTAAATTGGGAAAGGAGTGCGTCGAGTTTGTATATTGTCATCCTGCTTATTTAACTTCTATGCAGAGTACATCATGGGAAAAACCCAGAGCTTGCTCAAACTAATGTTCATTGAGTCAGTGATACTATCCAACTATCTCATCCTCTGCCATCCCCTTCTGCTCCTGCCTTCAATTTTTCTCAGCATCAGGGTCTTTTCTAATGAGTCAGCTCTTTGCATCAAGTGACCAAAGTATTGGAGCTTCAGCTTCAGCATCAATTCTTCTAATGAATATTCAGGATTGATTTCCTTTAGGATTGACTGGTTTGATCTCCTTGCAATCCAGGAGACTCTCAAGAGTCTTCTCCAACATCATAGCTCAAAAGCATCAATTCTTTGACATTCAGCCTTCTACAGGGTCCAACTCTCACATCCATACATGACTACTGGAAAAAAACATAGATTTGACTAGACAGACATAGGTCAGCAAAGTAATGTCTCTGCTTTTTAATACATTGTCTAGGTATGTCATAGTTTTTCTTCCAAGAAGCAACCCATCTTTTCATTTTATGGCTGCAGTCACCATCTGCAGTGATTTTGGAACCCAAGAAAATAAAGTCTGTCACTGTTTCCATTGTTTCTCCATCTATTTGCCATGAAGTGATGGAACTGGATGCCAGGAACTTCGTTTTTGAATGCTGAGTTTTAAGCCAGTGTTTTCACTCTCCTCTCTCACTTTTATCAAGAGGCTCCTTACTTCCTCTTTGTTTTCTCCCATAAGGGTGGTGTCATCTGCATATCTGAGATTAATGATATTTCTCCTGGCAATCTTGATTCCATCTTGTGCTTCATTCAGCCCAGTTTTTCCCATGATGTACTCTGCATAGAAGTTAAATAAGCAGGATGACAATATACAACCTTAACTTTTGACTGCAAATTTGCCAATTATTTCTAAATAGCCATTTTGAAAACACATTATTTAAATTAAATTTATTTTGAATAGGGAGAAACTTGATATTACTCTCTAAAAGAAAGTTTTAAGGATTATTAACAATATATTAAACTCATTATTAGATAATTAGCTTTGATTTTATCAGTTTAGATTTATGATTAGAACTAAATCTAGTCTGAAGTTTACTTTTTTATTGTGAGGGAGGCAGGATGAAGACCAAGGAAGCCTGGTGTGTTACAGTCCATGGGTTCACAAAGAGTTGGACATGACTGAGAAACTGAACAACACAATCAAAGGCTTGGGCATAGTCAATGAAGCAAAGTAAATGTTTTTCTGGAGTCCCCTTGCTTTCTCTATGATCCAACACATGTTGGCTATTTGATCCCTGGTTTCTCTGCCTTTTCTAAATCCAGGTTTTACATTTGCAAGTTCTCAGATCACATACTGCTGAAGCTCAGCAGTATGAAGGATTTTGAACATAACTTTATTAGCATATGAAAAGAGAACACTTGTATGTAGTTTGAACATTCTCTGGCATTGCCTTTCTTTGGGATTGGAATAAAAACTGACCTTTTCCAGTCCTGTGGCCACTGCTGAAGGTACATTAGTTGGCAAAAGCAAATTACTACATTTAGATTTAATAGAATAAAGGTGGCCATAATTCTTTGCTGCTTTTCCTACATAGAGGTGATTTATTTCTCAGAAAAACCTGACTTTCGTCAATGAAAGTCTTAGCCTTAAAGAATGTTGTGTTTCCTATATGGGATTCAAAGGCATATTTTAAGACTTAAAACTAAAAATTTGACTTTCCTTGGCTCAATCATCTCTCCTCCATGAAAAGAATAAAGAGACAAGCAAGCCCAAAGGAAAGTGGTCTCAGTTAGTATCTCAGAACTTTAACCCATTCCATAGTCACAATTGCTCCTTGGAAGAAAAACTATGACAAATCTAGACAGTGTTAAAAAGTAGAGGCATCATTTTGCCAGCAAAGGTCTGTATAGTCAAAGCTAGTTTTTCCAGTAGTCATGTACAGATGTGAGAGTTGGACTATAAAGATGGCTGAGCACCAAAGAACCAATGCTTTCAAACTGTGGTGTTGGAGAAGACTCTTGAGAATCCCTTGGACAGCAAGGAGATCAATCAGTCAATCCTAAAGGAAATCCACCCTGAATATTCATTGGAAGGACTGATGCTGAAGCTGAAGCTCCAATACTTTGACTCCCTGATGTGAAGAGGAACTCACTGGAAAAGAACATGATGCTGGGAAAATCTGACAGCAGGAGGAGAAGTGGACAACAGAGGATGAGGTGGTTGGATGGCATCACTGACACAATGGACGTGAGTTTGAGCAAGCTCCAGGAGATGGTGAAGGACAGGGAAGCCTGATATGCTGCAGTTCACTGGGTCACAAAGAGTTGGACATGACTTAGTGACTGAACAACAACAACGGTTATGAAAGACACAAATTAAAGCCTGATATCAATACTAAAAGAAAAAAACAAAACAAAAACTACAAAACTTACAAACGAATTTTTCTTTGCAATTCTGAGGGCACCTTATTACTTCCTGAATAGCAGAGAAATGTGGCCTGGGAAAATGTTACTATCTCAGTCAAGTGTTTCTTCTGTTTTTGAAGAGGGTGGCTTCTATTACTCATATTCATATTGGTTTGAAAAAGCATTCATATTTGTTGCTTTCCTTCTATTTTCCATAAGATACTGATCTTTCCAGGAATATTGCCAATATCTATGTTTTTCAGGAATGCAAACTCTAAACTGTTAGGAATTAAACTGATCACATATCTGTCTCAATCACTAGATAATGTTTCTCTAAGGCAGGATCTTTTTTTTTTTTCACATCCTGCTGCTGCTGCTAAGTCACTTCAGTCGTGTCCGACTCTGTGCAACCCCATAGACGGCAGCCCACCAGGCTCCCCTGTCCCTGGAATTCTCCAGGCAAGAACACTGGAGTGGGTTGCCATTTCCTTCTTCAGCGCATGAAAGTGAAAACTGAAAGTGAAGTCGCTCAGTCGTTCCAAATTTTAGCGACCCCGTGGACTGCAGCCTACCAGGCTCCTCTATCCATGGGATTTGCCAGGCAAGAGTACTGGAGTGGGGTGCCATTGACTTCTCCATTTTCATATCCTATGCATCCTTAAATCCACACTCTCTATTACAGTGCCTACTGCAAAAATTGCTTTAAAATGTTTTATGAAAAAATGTCAAGCTTTTGAATGGTTTTGCTTTAGTAAAATAATATGGAAACTTTTGCATGTGTTTTGTGTATGTGTGCATGCAGGTGCATGTGTGTAAAATGCACACGTGTGGATGAGTTTAAGAGAATTAAACCTGCTGCTTTCAGTTTGACAGTTCTCACTAGAAAGAAGTTGGTTATATACTCATATTTTGCTGGTCTATGAAAATGAAAGTAAAATTCTTTCCAAATTACTCAGAGCTGAGCTTGAGCAGGGTTGCCTTTATGAGGAGTCAAAAAAAAGCCATTTTACCAATATCTTTTTTAAAAATTTCAACATCTATTTTAGTACTACTTATGGTTTTTAACTCCTTCTAATGGTGTACTTAAAATCGCATTTTGACTCAATATTTTCACAAATTATTTGGTTCACAGTCACAACTTTTCTAATCTTTAAAAAATTTTCACATGTACATGCATGTGGTTACACCTAGGGAAAGTCATTTATCTACACAGATATTTCTCTACAGGCATCCCTGAACACCTCAAGTTATATTCATGATGGTTGTTCAAAGTGGCACATGGCTGCACTTCTTTGAAGTATAGAATTACATGCAGCTGCCTTCATGCAGTGCAATCCAAAATAATTACTGTCAACCTCCAACTTCTACCTTTAAAGGCCCAGAGGGTAGCAGAAAATTCATGGAGGAAATAAACTATGTAACCTTGTTCAAAGCCTCTCTTACTATCTTCTTTCTAAAAAATTCATGTAACACTTCACTAAACAACTATTAATTAAACATTAAAAAACTACAGCATTTTTATCTCAAACTTGCTTCTATAAAATATTTTGAGATTGAAATGTGTTTGAAGACAACATCTATAATTTTCTTAGTAATTTAGAATTATTGACATTCCAATAATTGACAGTATTTTCTGCCTCTCATACACATATTTGGAATATGTTTGTATATAATAGTTGACATAAAGAACACCTCTGAACCTTCAAAATACATGACCCAACTCTAATCATATATTTGCCTTCACTATATGAATAAGTAAAGTAAATGATTTGGTGCTGAGGATTTCTACATTGATTGCTCAATTGCAGTTATTTGGCATATGAGAAAAAACTATGATGATAACATCTGCTAATAGTATTTGAAACTTATCATGTCTTTTTAAAGTGGAAAAGGGAAAAAGTTTTCAAGAAAATTCAAGTTAATCTTGAAACTATGATGGCATTACATATCTTTCAAGGACATAAAAATTTTTAAGAGAATTATAGAAAAACCTTAACTTTTGACAGCAAATTTGCCAATTATTTCTAAATAGCCATCTTGAAAACACATTATTTAAATTAAATTTATTTCAAATAGGGAGAAACTTGATATTACTTCTCTAAAAGAAAGTTTTAAGGATTATTAACAATATATTAAGCATTATTAGCTTTGATTTTATCAGTTTAGATTTATGATTAGAACTAAATCTAGTCTGAAGTTTTCTTTTTTATTATGAGGGAGGCAGGATGGGGAGGGAAATAAACTGCTTACCATAAGTAAAACTGCAAAGGAAATCTTTATCTTTTGGAGGAAAAATGTGAACTCCTTTAACTACTTTAGAAATGTTGACTTATGAACAACATAATTATATGTAAACGTGGATAGACCACAATTTGAAAAGCTGATTGAAATTATTTTTTCATCTTTAATATTATTCATAGGAGACTACATTAGCTTAATTTTGAATATATTTGGAATACAGGGAAAGGTATTTTGGAAAAGTAAGCCTATTGAGAAACCTTATTACAATGAAGGTACATTGCCTTTTGGGTTTGTGTGTGTGTGTGTGTGTGCATATTTACATCTATAATATATATATATACAGAGATAAACATATTTTGCATATTACAAAATTGAAATCATGTTGTAATTGAAAGTGGGGTCTGGTTACTCACTGCTCAAAAGCCAATAAAGGGGCCAGATTGGTGGAAAGGAAAGTTTGCTCTATTTTGGATGCTGGCAACTGAGGAGGAAGCTGACTCCTCCTCCCTCTGGACAATCCATGGACAACAGTTTTTATAAATAAAGGCAGAGGATTACCTGCAAAAATAGAACAGTCCACTCCAACAGTCATCTTGAATTGGTCATGTGGTGGTCTGACCAGCACCATCTTGACTGTTTTAAGTACAATTAATCCTCAGTTCCAGGGTTGGTTTGTTCCCATTTGCTTAAGGCCAATTCTCAGAATTGCAGCAGCTTATGTCAAAGCAACAGTCTGGTCATCATGTTTCAGCATCTATAAAACAGTTCATAGGATATGGCTCAGAATATTATCCATAGCCCTGGAGAAGGAACTAAAGGTACTTGACTTTGCTTAATGACAAAACTAATTATTTGGTTTTGTTTGACTGTTTTTCTTTGTTTCTGCATTTTCTTACTTCTCTGATTAAACTTATTCTTTGGTTAAAGTTTTTCCACAACCAAAAGATAGGCTGAGGACATCATGGGCAAGGATCGCAGGATTCTGCTCCATTTTGACACTACTTAATGCAGCTTTTAATGTAAACATTAATGAATGATTTTTAAAATTATTTTTATTGGTTGCATAATATTCCATGGTATAAATAGTTCATAATATTTATTTTGCAGTATTTAATATTTAATATATGTCAGACATTTGCTGTTTTAAAACTATGTTGATATAAATGACTTCATAAATAAATCTTCATCTACATCTCAGATTATTTTATAAAGAGAGATTCCTAGAAATGGGTATACTGTTTATAGTGTCAATGTTTTAAAACTAATACTATATTATAAACTTTCAGGTGCATAAGCTGGATTTAGAAAAGGTAGAGGAAAGAGGGATCATATTTCCAACATCCACTGGATTATAGAAAAAGTAAGTGAATTCCAGAAAAACATCTACTTCAGCTTCATTGACTATGCTAAAGCCTTTGACTGCATGGATCACAACAAACTGTGGAAAATTCTTAAAGAGATGGGAATACCAGACCACCTGATTTGCCTCCTGAGAAATCTGTATGCAGTTAGAAGTGAACATGGAAAAATGGACTGGTTCAAAACTGGGGAAAGAGTGTGTCAAGGATATATATTGTCACCCTGCTTATTTAACTCCTATGCTGAGTACATTATGTGAATCACAGGCTAGATGAAGTTCAAGCTGGAATCAACATTGCCAGGAGAAATATCAATAACCTCAGTTGTGCAGATGACACCATCCAAATGGCAGAAAGCAGAGGAACTAAAGAGCCTCTTGATGAAGGTGAAAGAGGAGAGTAAAAAAGCTGGCTTAAAACTCAAAAGTCTGCATTAAAAACACTAAGATCATGACATCTGCTCCCATCACTTCATGGCAAATAGATGGGGAATAAATTGAAATAGTGACAGACTTTATTGTCTTGGGCTCCAAAATGACTGTGGATAATGACTGCAGCCACAAAACTAAAGTACACTTGCTCCTTGAAAGAAAAGTTTTAACAAACCTAGACAGCACATTAAAAAGCAGAGACATCACTTGTGAACAAAGGTCTGTACAGTCAAAGCTATGGTTTTTCAGTAGTCATGTACGGATGTGAGAGTTGGACCATAAAGAAGGTAGATCACCAAAGAATTGATGCTGTAGAGTTATGCTGGAGAAGACTCTTGAGAGTCCTTTGTACAGCAAGGAGATCAAACTGAAACAGAAATCTGAGTTCTTGTTAGCAGAGCTGAAGAACTGAATCCACGAACATGCAAACCCTCATAATAGCAAGTGAATAGAAATTATTAAAGGCCCAGTTCCTGGAAATCTCCGCCACTTCCCAAAAGCAGTTGGAATAATCTTCCCACTCATTAGCATATGAAATTACCCAGCCCATAAAAACTAACCACGCCACATTTTGAGGCTGCATTTGCCCTCTGAGAGGGCCCACACTCTATCTGTGGAGTGTGATTCTCTCTGAATGGAATAAATCCACTTCTTACATATCACTTTGTCTCTCACTGAATTCTTTCTGCAATGAGGCATCAAAAACCTGAGCTTCATTAAGTACTAAAAGTAGGTATATGATCTCAGTTGAAAGATCATGGGTCTAGCTAAGTTCAAGTTCCAACTGTGTGGGTGCATGTCCCAATCTGAGTTACAGTTTCATTATTATTCAGAAATCACTGGTAGCTTATTTTACTTTGCTTTTCTGGTTTGCTATGAAGTTGAATTTCTCAAAATATTAACTCACAGTTATAGATAAAAGAACACTTTAATCATGCATAGCTAAAGCACATGAAATGGTTAAAAGACCAGTGTACTTAGAAGTATCATGTACCAGGATGTTAATCCTCATCTATATTAGCTAGAGGATGAACTTTTGTCATTTAGTCTCTTTCAATTGTTTGTACATCTGTTAGACTGAAATAAGATTTTCTCTACTAACTGTATTGTAAGAACGTACAAAAGATCAAGCAAAATTACAAATGTGTGTTAAGCCACAGTGATGTTGGTGAATGCAAGTTTAGTGCCTGACACACAGTGAGGCCAAACAGAAACACTGAAGTTCAGAGCAGAGAAAATTTAGTACAGAGCCAAGCAAGGAGAACCACTGGCTTATGCTCAAAAACACTGAGCTCCCCAATGGTTTTCAGAGAAAAGTTTTCATAAGCAGTAATAGGGGAGAGGGCTGCAGATTGTGTGATTTTCTTCTGATTGATTGGTGGTGAGGCAACAAGGTGGTGCTCTAGGAATCTGAGGCTCAGCGTGAAGTTACTACCCTCCACCTAGGTGGGGGCCTTAGTTCCTATAGAAGAGCTCAAAGATGTCATTTAGTACATCCCTTGAAGAAGGAACTAGGACCCTGCTTATCACAACAGGATTATTTTAATTACTCCTCCTTAGTTTATGTATTCCTTCACATCCCTGATTAGCCACTGTTTGTATCTGCCCTTTGGAAATCAGGGAAGGTCAAGGAGGATGAATGAAGCCTATTTCCTAGGAACAAAAAATGAGACACAAAAAGGATTTGTACCTGGGAGCCCCATATGGTCCTGCTCAGTTTCAGTAACTCACAACACATCTGAGTTTGGACTCTAATTCTAGCAGAGTCGCTGTCGTTGCTCAATTGCTCAGTCCTGTCTGACTCTTTGTGACCCCATGGACTGCAGCATGCCAGGCTTCCCTGTCCTTCACCATCTCCCAGAGCTTGCTGAAACTCATGTCCTTTGAGTAAGTGATACCATCCAACCATCTTGCCCTCTGTCATCCCCTTCTCCTCCTGCTTTCAATCTTTCCCAGCAACAGGGTCTTTTCCATTGAGTCAGCTCTTCACATCAGGTGGCCAAAGTATTGGGGTTTCAGCTTCGACATCAGTCCTTCTAATGAATGTTCAGGACTGATTTCCTGTAGGATGGACTTGTTTGATCTCCTTGCACTCTGAGGGACTCTCAGGAGAATTCTCCAACACCACAGCTCAAAAACATCAATTCTTCAGCATTCAGCCTTCTTTATAGTGCAACTCTCACATCCATACATGACTCCTGAAACCGTAACTTTGGCTATATGGACCTTAGTCAGCAAAATAATGTCTCTGCTTTTTAATATACTGTCAGGTATGCCATAGCTCTTCTTCCAAGAAGCAAGTGTCTGTTAATTTCATGGTTGAAATCATCATCTATAGTGATTTTGGAGCCAAGAAAATAAAGTCTGTCACTGTTTCCAATGTTTCCCCATCTTTTTGCCATGAAGTGATGGGACCGGATGCCATGATCTTTGTTTTTTGAATGCTGAACTTCACACCAGCTTTTTCTCTCTCCTCTTTCACCTTCATCAAGAGGCTCTTTAATTCTTCTTTGATTTCTACATAAGGGTCGTGTCATCTGCATATCTGAGGTTATTGATATTTCTCCCTGAAATCTTGATTCCAGCTTGTGCTTCATTCAGCCCAGCATTCTGCATGATGTACTATGAAAATAAGTTGAATGAACAATGTGACAATATACAGCCTTGACATACTCTTTCTCAATTAAGAACCAGTCTGTTTTTCCATTTCAGGTTCTAACTGTTGCTTCTTGACCTGTATACAGGTTTCTCAGGAGGCAGGTAAAGTGGTCTGGTATTCCCATGTCTTTAAGAATTTTCCACAGTTTGTTGTGATCCCCACAGTCAACGGCTTTAGCATAGTCAATGAAGCAGAAGTAGATGTTTTCCTGGAATTCTCTTGCTTTTTCTATGATCCAGTGGATGTTGGCAATTTGATCTCTGGTTCCTCTGCCTTTTCTAAATCCAGCTTGAACATCCGGAAGTTCTCAGTTCACGTAGAACTAGCTTGAAGAATTTTGAGCATTATTTTGCTAATGTGAAGTGAGTACAATTATGCAGTAGCTTGAACGTTCTTTGGCATTGCCTTTCTTTGGGATTGGAATGAAAACTGACATTTTCCAGCCCTGAGGCCACTGCTGAGTTTTCCAAATTTGCTGGCATATTGAGTGCAGCACTTTCACAGCATCATCTTTTAGGATTTGAAATAGCTCAACTGGAACTCCATCGCCTCCACAAGTTTTGTTCATAGTGATGCTTCCTAAGGCCCATTTAACTTCACACTCCAAGATTTCTGGAACCAGGTAACTGAAAACACCATTGTGATTACCTGAGTAATTAAGGGTTTTTTTTTGTTTTTTTGTTTTTTTTTTTGTATAGTTTTTCTGTGTATTCTTGCCACCTCTTCTTAATATCTTCTGCTTCTGTTAGGTTCATACCATTTCTGTCCTTTATTGAGCCCATCTTTGTATGAAATGCTCTCTTTGTACCTCTGAATTTCTTGAAGAGATTGCCAGTCTTTCCCATTCTGTTGTTTTTCTCTACTTCTTTGCATTGTTCACCTAGGAAGCCTTTCTTATCTCTCCTTGCTAGTCTTTGGAACTCTGCATTCAGGTGGGTATATCTTTCCTTTTCTCCTTTGCCTTTTCTTCTCTTCTTTCCTCAGCTCATTGTAAAGCCTCCTCAGACAACCATTTTGCTTTTTTGCATTTCTTTTTCTTGGGCATGATAAGGATAATGTCAGTAATGGCTACCTCCTTCAAAAGGACTTAGGCCAGCGTGCCGCGGCTCCCAAGACTATTGCAATCAGTGCCCCAGACCCCACAGCAGGCACTGCTGACCCACTTGTCCGCCAGAGCCTTCCGGACCCTCACAAGCATGTCTGCCTCAGTCTTTTGTAGGGTTACTGCTCCTTTCTCCTGGGCCCTGGTGCACCCAAGCTTTTGTTGCCTCCTCTAAGAGTCTGTTTCCCTGGGTATTCTCAGTCTGTTTACTGAATCCCCAAGTTGGGAAATCTGTTGTGGGTCCTGGAGCTTTTGCAACATTGTGAGGACTTCTTTGGATAATTGTTCTCCAGTTTGTGAGTCGTCTGCTTGCTGACTCTCGGGTGGAGCTAATGGCGACCTCCAAGAGGACTTATGCCACATGCTCTTCCTCCCGGGTCTGCTGCAGCCAGATCCCTGTCCCCCGTGGCAGGTCACTGCTGACATGTGCCTCCACAGGAGACACCCAAACACTCAAAGGCAGGTTTGGCTCAGTCTTGTGGGGTCCCTGGGTCCTGGTGCACACAAGGTTTGATTTGCACCCTCTGAGTGTCTCTGGCAGGTCTGAAGTTTGATTCTGAATGAGATTTTTCCCCCTCCTACTGTCTTGTTGAAATAGCTCAGCTGGAATTCCATCACCTCCACAAGTTTTGTTCATAGTGATGCTTCCTAAGTCCCACTTAACTTCATTCACCAGGATTCCTGGATCCAGGTGACTGATCACACCATCATGGTTACCTGGGTAATTAAGGTTTTCCTTAAATGTTTCCCATAAACATGGAGTATCTTTTTTGGTGGGATCCAACATTCTCCTATCAATGGTTGTTCAGCAGCTAATTGCAATCTTGGTGTTCTCACAGGAGAAGATGAGTATACATCCTTCTATTCCTCCACCTTAGGTTTGATTGTGTGGGTCATGACAAACTCTGGAAAATTCTTAAAGATATGGCAATACCAGACCACCTTACCTGCCTCCTGCAAAACCTGCATACAGGCCAAGAAGCAACAGTTTAGAACTGGACACAGAACAGTGTACTGGTTCCAAATCGGGAAAGGAGTACATCAAGGTTGTATATTGACACCTTGCTTATTTAACTTCTATGCAGAGTACATCATATAAAATGCCAAGCTGGATGAAGCTCAAACTGGAATCAATACTGCCAGGAGAAATATCAACAATCTCCGATATGCAGATGACACCACCTTAGTGGCAGAAAGTGAAGAGGAACTAAAAAACTTCTTGATGAGGGTAAAAGAGGAGAGTGAAAAAGCTGGCTTAAAACTCAACATTAAAAACAGTAAAATCATGTCATCTGGTTCCATCACTTTGTTGCTAATAGAGAGGAAAATTGGAAGCAGTGACAGCTTTTCTTTCCTTGGAATCCAAAAATCCTGTGGATGGTGACTGCAGCCATGTGTTTTGCTGAAAGTTTTTACTTTCATCTCAGGTTCAAAGGATTCGCTTGCAAAAAAGTCACTCATTACATACAAATAAATAATATAAATATTTGTTAGAGAATTATCTAGCTTACTTTCAATATACTAACATTAAAAGAAAAGAGAAGTAGAAAGAGCAGAGAATACATCACCAAACTGGGTTTTGACCAGCATCCAGACAGCACTGGGAAGTCCTGCGTCACAGCACATCTGAAGTCCCAGTTGGGAAAATGTTCCAGGCAGTGAGTCTGCTCCATGAGTAAGACTTCAAAGATCGCAGTTCAGGGTTCCCTCTTATAATTCCAGGATGTAAACAGATATCATCATCAATCTGTGGCCAAATTGCAACTCTGGTTTCATGTTAATGGTGTTCGTTTTGTTGTATAAAACTTGGAAAGTAGTTAGCCCTGGGGCTCGATTGGCCAGGCCCCCTTCGGGGACTCAACAATGTCAAGATTTCTCCCCCATCTTACCTATGGTGCTGCAAGTCTTGCTCTCACACCAGGCAGTCATTCCCAGTCACTCCCAGTCACTCCCAGTAAAGGCAGTGTCCAGACAGGTTAGAAGCAAGGTCAGAGGGTTGCTCTGCTTTGTTTCTGAAGCCTAAAAAAGACTATTTAATTTCCCTAACACCATGAAATCAAAAGATACTTGCTCCTTGAAAGGGAAGCTGTAACAAACCTGTATGCTTCGATGTTCAGTGTTGTCCAACTCTTTGCAATCCCATGGCTCCTCTGTCCATGGGGGTTTCGAGGTACTGGAGTGGGTATCCTATTGCTTCTCCAAGGGGTCCTCCTGACCCAGGGACCTTGTAAGATAAGGACAAACATAGAAACAATTAAAAACATAAAGCATGCCTTGATCTTGGTTTCTAAACACTTTTTCACACCAAAGAGAGCACAATTTCTTGGGGGGAAAAAGGCTGATTCCAGGGATTTGGCAAGGAAAATCAAGGAAGAGCATGATGGTAAGTTGCTAAAGAAAAAAAAAAAAAACTTATGGAGAAATGTCAAAGGACATAGTAGTCAGTTTGAAATTGCTCCCACTAGACAAATTTGGTGAAATTTGGACATCAAAATGAACATTTATGGATTACAAGAATCTTTGAATTCATACTAAAAATAAAGAAATTAGAACTCTTCCATACAGTAGAATGCCAGATATTAATAGTAAGTATAGAATGAATGATAGACTAAGAAAATCTCTGTAGTGGAGAAAACTGCTAATTTGATTAATTAATCAAAGTTATTATAACTAATTACTGGACAAATTGGCATCATGTGTCTCCTGTAAATGATACACAAAGAAGTACACAACTCACTTAAGTAATGTTTCAGCCCAAAAACCATACCCCAAATTTTATCCTGAAGAAATAACAGGCAAACTCACATTAAGAAACATTCCACATTCTGACCGGTGCAAAGTGGTACCTCACTGTAGTTTTGATTTGCATTTCTCTATTAATTAGTAATGTTGTACATCATTTCATGTGCCTACTGGCCATCTGGGGCTCCTACAATTAGAATTAGTTACATCCAGGAATGCCACTGGGTTCTCAGAGTGAAGATCACAGAAAAATCTCCTATGCTTCTGACAGGGAGCAGGGAAAGTAGCCAACATGGAAAGAACTCAGAGCATTCTGTTTTGCTTAACAATAGCCCTCCCCAAGGAAAATTATTTTGCAAGAGCCGAACCCACTTGGGTTTTTACCAGAGCCTAACTAACAAATTAAAAGATGCTTACTCCTTGGAAGGAAAGTTATGACCAATCTAGACAGTATATTAAAAAGCAGAGACATTACTTTGCCAACAAAGGTCCATCTAGTCAAGGCTCTTGTTTTTCCAGTGGTCATGTATGTATGTGAGAGTTGGACTGTGAAGAAAGCTGAGCGCCAAAGGACTGATGCTTCCTTTCCCCCCCATTTATTTTTATTAGTTGGAGGCTAACCACTTTACAGTATTGTAGTGAACAATGATGTTGGAGAAGACTCTTGAGAGTCCCTTGGACTGCAAGGAGATCCAACCAATCCATCCTAAAGGAGATCAGTCCTGGGTGTTCATTGGAAGGACTGATGCTGAAACTGAAACTCCAATACTTTGGCCACCTCATGCGAAGAGCTGACTCATTGGAAAAGACCCTGATGCTGGGAGGGGTTGGGGGCAGGAGGAGAAGGGGACAACAGAGGGCGAGATGGCTGGATGGCATCACCAACTCGATGGACATGATTTTGAGTAAACTCTGGGAGTTGGTAATGAACAGGGAGGCCTGGCGTGCTGCGATTCAAGGGGTCGCAAAGAGTCGGACACAACTGAGCGACTGAACTGAACTGAACTAACTTGAGGGAAAGAAAATACTCATCTCCAGCACCCTGTAGCCTTCCTATCTTACTTAAGGGGGAAAATTCTAAGAAGCACTTGTGAAGGTCCCATCCCTAGGGCACAGACTTACTAAAAGATCAAGACCTAGATATAGGACATCAGCAAGATGGCAGAAGGAAGCTCTGAACCCTCCTTTCCTCCAGGATCACACCAATTCAACAACAATTCACAGACAAATTCCCTTCATGGAAAATCCAGAAACTAGTTGAAAGGCTCATGCACACCAGGCAAGCATGAAATCAAATACACTGAAACAGTAGGCAAATTTAAGAATCTTCTCAATGTAATCCCTACCTGCAGCTCAGCACTACACAAACTGGGAGGAAACCTCCACGCTCCCAGCATCTTCCTGGGAAGGAAAAGAATTGGTCTACTTATCAAATACCCAAAACTTCCTGGGGGCTTCACAAAGGACTGGCTTCTGTCTTGCCTATCTCAGCGTGCTGACAAGACTCAGGAGAGTCTAGCCACCTAGGAAGCTAGTAAGAACAGAGACAAATGTTTGGGCTTACAGTCACCATAGTACTTCACCTAAACTCAACACAGAGCAAGTGGTTGAAACATGACATATTCCAATCCTCCGTGCAGAGGGCAAGAGTTGGACAGGGAATCCAATGATTCAGCTTTTCAGAGAAGTGCCCAAGGAAACATCTTCCTTGTCATTTGTCTCAGAGTACTGGTGAGACCTGGCATACTCAAGAGAGTTGGGAGCCACCAGTAACAAGGAGTTTGGACTAGCCTGAAGGTTTCAGAACTCTCCAGAATCTCTGGCTGGGTGACCTTTGAGGGTCTTCTTTCCTATGAAGTCAGTCTGTGGAGACTGGGAGAAGTAGATGTTTTGTTGAATGTGTGGACACCAAACAGAGAGCCAAGGAAAATAAAGAAACAGGAAAATATGCTACATACTCTTATCCTTCTAAAAGATAAACTTCCAGAAACTGACTTTAATGGAGTTATATAACTTACCTTGCGGAGAATTCAAGATAACCATCATAAAGGCACTCACAAAGGTCAAGAGAACAATGCTTGTACAAAGTGAGAATTTAAACAAAAAGATAGAAAATATTTTACAAATACCAAACAAATCATAGAATGATTTAAATAATAAAGTAACTGAACATAACAACAACAATTCACTAGAGGAGTTCAGCAAGAAGTTAGAGCCAGCATTTTGTTGTTGTTTTTCAGTCACTAAGGTGTGTCCAACTTTTTGTGACCCATGGACTGAAGCAAGTGAGACTTCCGTGTCCTCCACTATCTCCCAAAGTTTTCTCAGATTCATGTGCATTGAGTACATGATGCTGCCTAACCTTCTTATCCTCTGCTTCCGTGCATAATAAAGGCTTAATGAATGCAAAGACAAATCATTAGAAGCTACTCAGTTAGAAAAGCAAAGGAAAAAAGAACAAAAAAGAGTAAAGAAAGTTTAAGCAACTTATGATACATCATACAATAGACGGAGACTCATGAGACATCATTCAATGGACATTATGAGAATCCCAGAAGAAGAAGAGAGAGGAAAAAAGAGAGAGAAAAACAGAATGCTTAATCAAAGAAATAATGACTGAAAACTTCTGAAACTTATTGAAGAAAATGAACAACCAAATCCAGAAAACCTGAAAAATAACAAATAAGATGAACCCAAAGACATAAACACTGAGACATAATATAATCAAATTGTCAAAGATCAAAGACAACGGAAGAATCTTGAAAGCAGCAAGAGAAAAGAGATCTGTCACATATATGTGGACCTGTAAGAAAATGAGCAGTGTTTTCAGTAGAAACCATGAATGAAGGCCAGAAGGAAGTAGGATATTAAAAGGGCTAAGAGAAGGAAAAGAAAACTTAAAAACAAGAATATGTGATATCACAATACTAAAGATGAGATATGTAATATCACAATACTAAATGTATAAATCAAACATTGACAGACATGATGTGAAAAATAGAGAATAATACAGTAATAGTAGAGAACTTGAATGTTTCACTTTTAATAATAGATAGAACAATCAGACAGAAAATCAATGAAGAAATGGGAGACTCGAACAGCTCTATATTTGAAATGCACCTAGTTGATTTATACCGACAATTCTATGCAACAGAAGTAGAATACACATTCTTCTTAAACACAGAAAAAACTCTCCAGAATAGATCACATGATAGCTAACGGTCACAAAGCAAGACTTAGCAAGCTTTAAAAGATCAAAATTATACCAAGTATCATTTAGGACCAAAATGGAATGAAAGCTATATACCAAAGGCAGAAGGAAAACTAGAGTATTTACTAATATGTAGAAATTAAACAACACACTTCTGATTAACCAATGGATCAAAAAAGAAACCAAAGCAGAAGTTTGAAAATATCTTGAGACAAATGAAAATACAATATATCAAAACATATAAGAATTAGCAGAAGCAGTACTAGCAGAGATTTTTCTTTAGTGATAAATGTCCACATTAATAATGAAAAAAATCTCAAATAAATAACCTAAACCTTATTTTATACCTCACATAACTAGAAGAAGAAGAAAAGATCAAAATTGAAAGAAGGGAGGAAATAATAAAGATTATAGAAGAAATAATGAACTAGAGAATGGAAAACAAAAGAAATAATCAGTAAAATTAGTGGATTTTCTGGGAAAAAAGATAAAATTTACAAATATTTAACTAGACTAAAGAAAAAAAAAGAATGAAGACTCAAATAAATAAAATTATAAATAAAAAGAAGAAACTGATACCACACAAAATATTATGAGAAACTATTTTGAACAATTATACACCAACAGATGGACAACTTAGAAGCAATGGATAAGCTCCTAGAATCATAAAATATACCAAGTCTGAGTCCTGAAGAAACACAAAGTCTGGACAAAACTGTTACTGATTAAAAAAAATTGAATCAGTAATCAAAACCTCCCAGTTAAAAAAAAATAACAACAACCTCCCAGTGCATCTCATTCAGTTATCAGCAAAAAGTTACAAGACATACTAAAAGTCAGAAAGAATCTTAAGGCACAAACTAAGCATCGAACAAGACTTGGATATGACAGAGATTTTGGAATTATCAGACAAAGAATTTTAAATAATTTTGATTAATATTCTAAAGTTTCTAATGGGAAAAGTGGGCAACATGCAAGAACAAATGGGTGATGTAAGCCAAGAGAAAAAAATTCTAAGAAAGTATCCCAAAAAAAGTGCAAGAAATCAAAACCACTGTTACAGAAAGAAGAATTTCATACCAAGGTGAAAATTTCCAAGTATGGTAACTGAATTATGATGACATAAGTATATAGCTTTTTCTTAGAAAATAATTGCTAAACATCTAGGAGTAGAACAGTTACTGTTTGCAACTTAATCCCAAATGGTTCAAAAAGTACAATTGACCCCTGAACAACGCAGAGCTTACCAGTGCCAACCCCTGCACAGTAGAAAAGCTGTGTATAACTTTACGATTGTCCCTATGTATCTGTGATTCCATATGCACAAATTCAACCAACTATGGATTGTGTATTATGTATTTATTGGAAAAGATGTGTATGTAAGTGGACCCACACAGTTCAATCCCTTGTTGTTCAACTATAATTGTAATAATGCATGTGTATGTACTCAGGGTGGTGGTTCAGTCACTCAATAGTGTCCAACTCTTTGCCAACCCATGGACTGTAGCCCACCAGGCTCCTCTGTCCACGGGATTTCCCAGGCAAGAATACTGGAGTGGATTGCCATTTTCTTCCCCAGGAGATCTTCTCCACCCAGGGACTGAACCTGGGTCTCTTGCATTGCGACTGAATTCTTTACCACCTGAGCCACCACGGAAGCCCATTTATGTGAAGGGAAGGAAACAAATATGGTAAAGTATTCACATTTGGTGATTCTAAGTGGAGAATATATAAGTTCATACATAGTATTATTATTTTTCTGAATGCTTGAAGTCGTTTCTAAATTAAAAAGATGTGTGTATGGAAAACAGCATAATGTATATACCAAGTTAGTGGAACAGAGATTCCTTTTGAACTGAGGAGAGTAGGATGAGCATTATATAGAATATAGAATATAAGAGGAGCTGTGAGTTTTGGAAATTTTTCAGGAAATCAATGGAAAACAGATAAATATGATGAAAGTGGCTTTTATGAAAGCAACAGTCAAGAATGTTTACAGTATGTGCAAAAGATGATGTGTACAGTAGTGTGACCAAGGAGATAAATATAGAAAATGAGCAAACCTACTTGACTATGTATGAAAAATAATAACTGAAAAATCACTCTATAGAGTGTCTATCAGTACTAGAAAAACCAGTGCCTAGAAATACTCACATTCCCCACATATATGTGTTTACTGACTTCCTTTCAACCAAATGCTAAGGCATTTGCCTGTATCCAATCATCTTTTTTGCTACACTGCTTTCTGCTCTGACTTAACTTGTAAGGCTGGAATTCAGGGTTTCTCTGGCAGAGTTGAAACTTCTCTGGTGACTCAGCAGTAAAGAATCCGCCTGCAAAGCCAGAGATGCAGAAGACTCAGGTTCAATCCTTGGGTCAGGAAGATGCCCTGGAGGAGGGCATGGAAACCTACTCCAGTATTCTTGCCTGGAGAACGCCATGGACAGAGGAGCCCGGTGGACTACAGTCCATAGGCTTGCAAAGAGTTAGATGCAACTGAAGCAACTTAGCATGCACACAAGCTAAGAAAGTTAAAGTGATGTATTCCAGCCAAATTTTACTGAATTTTGATTGCCATGATAAACAATTTGGTCTTTTATGGACATTAAGATGTTATGGTCAAAACTGTGATCAAAGTAATAAACTAAGAAATTTAAATGCAATAAAACCTGAGTGTAAATCTTAATAAAGGTACTCACAAGGTTTGTGTCCTCTGGCAATTTGCAACCTTCCTAGCTTCAATTTTTCTCTTAAAATGATTAAAATAATGTAGCCTCAATATGTGTATTCGAGAGTGGACTGGGAAAGAGGCCTGGCATCTAGGAGAACACTCAATATCACTATTAGATAGAACCTCTGTAATTCAAAGAACATTCAACAGATATTTCTCTAAGCCAGGAATAAGTAAATTATGATAGTTACATTGAACCTACATTGCCATGAGCATAGATATCGAAGAAGAAGGAGGAGGGGGAGGAGAGACATTAAAATGTCTGCACAGCTAATTTGCTCAATCATTTTCAGGAAAGCTGTGGAATTTTGAATAAAAATTCATTCTGAAACAAGGTGGGGAAATTGCCTGCCTACCTTTAGCCTGCCTTAGCTATCTTCAGGGAGAAGGCAATGGCACCCCACTCCAGTACTCTTGCCTGGGAAATCCCATGGATGGAGGAGCCTAGTAGGCTGCAGTCCATGTGGTCGCTAAGATTCGGACACGACTGAGCGACTTCACTTTCACTTTTCACTTTCATGCACTGGGGAAGGAAATGGCACCCACTTCAGTGTTCTTGCCTGGAGAATCCCAGGGAAGGGGGAGCCTGGTGGGCTGCCGTCTATGGGGTCGCACAGAGTCGGACACGACTGACGTGACTTAGCAGCAGCAGCAGCTATCTTCGATAAGAGTCAATGTGAATAAGAAAGAAAAACCATAATTGTATAATTTTAGGTAAGAAGTCTTTATCTTACCCTTCTCATGGAAGACATTATCAACCATTATTCCCTCTCTGCACATCCTCTTTGCAAACATTCCTAGCACTAGGATTCCAAAGGAGAGAAGTGATTAAATAGTTCTTCAGGCAAGATCTCTCTGCATTAAATGAGGTGGAAAGGGAAAAGATGCAGGTAAGGGTTGTAGTCTATGAGTTAAGAAGCAGTTTTGAAACATTTTTAGCTCAGAATTGAGATTCTGTCCCAGAAACTTAATTTTTTTCTGTAGAGATCTTCTATAGCTGAATTATCATAAGGTAGAAAAAAAGGTTGAAAAGCATCCAAATAGAAATTGCTTACAAATACTTGAAATACTGCACAAAATCTCTGTTTAATCTTCCAAACAGATTTTAAGAATCACAGTCTTAGCCATTTTCCACAGCTGTTCAAAAGCCCCACAGCTTACAGTGCTCTGCCAGGCAGAATTGAATTAGTTGTCACTTCCTAAGAGGAGCAGAGAGTTTGGGTGATGTAGGTCAGAAAACAGCTCATGTATAAACTACTTAGAGCTTATTTGCCAGATTCTATGGTTGTTCTTGGGTTACACAAGGTAGATTTGTTTGTTTAATTGATTAGTGAAGGTTTATTTTGAAGGCAGAAATGTTGAATTAGTGAACACCTTTATACGAATAGCCTTATGGCATGTTGCTCATTATTTTCAACAAGATGACGATTTCCACACCAAGAGACCTATGAATATTGTAATGTATCTCAAGTAGAGATCAATCATCACTACTCTCACATTACAGAAGAAACTAGTCTTCTGGGGAGTATGTTATCATTGAAATGCTTCTTACCCTCACCAAAGCTCCTTTCTAAGAACCGTCAAGTTCCATTTTTTCCCACTTCTTTCAATTAATTCTCCTACTAAACTACTTTTTAAACTGTTTTTTCCAACATTTTTCAATTCATTTTCCAACTCACCTATTTTTTTTAATTTCCCTGTATATTTTCCTTTCATCTATCAACTTTCTTTTTTTTCTATATGGGCCCTTCTCATTACAAATCTCCCCTCTTTTTTGTCAAAAGGTAAGGCTGCTAGTAGCTTCTATATTTATAAACCAGAAATTACTCAACCATTGAACATATTATTTTTAATTGAAGTATGGTTGATGTACAATATTATATTAGTTTCAGGGATACAACATAGTGATTCAATATTTAAATACATTATGAAATGATCACCATGATAAGTCCAGTAACCATCTGACCCTATACAAATTTATTACAATATTATTGACCATATCCCTTATGCTGTGTATTACATTCATGTGATTTATTTTATAACTAGAAGTTTGCGCATCTTAAACTACTTCACCTATTTTACCCCAACTCACCCATCAGGCAACCACCAGCTTGTTCTCTGTAGCTATGAGTCTACCTTCTTTTTCTTTTGCTTGTTCATTCTGTTTTGTTTTTTTAGATTCCACAAATAAGTGAGATCATAGAGTGTTTGTCTTATGCTCTCTGACATTTCACTTATAATACCTCTGGATCACTCCATTTGTTATTGCAAATGGCAAGATTTCATTCTTTTTTTATGGCTGAGTAATATTCTATTGTGGGCTTCCCAAGTGCCACTAGTAGTATAGATCCCACCTGCCAACACAGGAAACAGGAGATGCAGGTTTGATAGCTGGGTCAGGAAGATCTCCTGGAGGAGGTCATGACAACCCACTCCAGTATTCTTGCCTGGAGAATCCCATGGACAGAGGAGTCTGGTGAGCTACAGGCCATAGGGTCTCACAGAATTGGACACAACTGAAGCAACTTAGGACACACACATGCATGCGATATTCCATTGTATATATGTACCGTGTCTAATTTATCTATTCATCTACCAATGAACACACATTGTTTCTATATCTTGAGCTATCATAAATAATATTACAATGAACTTAGAGCTCCACATATCTTTTTTAGTTAGTGTTTTTGTTTTCTTTGGGTAAATATCCAAAAAAGTGAAATAGCTAGATTATATGGTAGTTCTATTTTTAACTTTTTGAGGAAACTTCATACTGTTTTTCCTAGTGTATGAATTTACATTCCCACTAACAGTACATGAGGGTTCCCTTTTCTCCACATCCTTACCAGCACTTGTTCTTGCTGTCATTTTGAAAATAACTATCCTGACATGTGTGAGGTAATGTCTCATCATGGTTTTACTTTACATTTCCCTGATGAGTGGCAATGTTGATCATCTTTTCATGTATCTATTAGCTGTTTGTTTGTCTTCTTTGAAAAAAATGTCTATTCAGGTCCTCTGCCCATTTTTAAATGGATTGTTTTGGATTTCTTTTTTATATTAAATTGTATGAATTCTTTTTATATTTTAGATATCAATCTTTTATTAGACATATTATTTGCAAATATCTTCTCCCATTCAATATGTCACTTTTCATTTTGTTGATGGTTTCCTTTGCTGTACTACAGTTTTTTTTCATCTGGTATGTTGGTCCTTTAATGGACTGGAACCTGGTGGTTCCAAGAGTAAGAGAGAGAAAGAGGCTGATATCCCCTGGTTTACACGGAAAGCCAATAAAGTCCTGTTCTTAGGGCTCGCGCTGCTGCACGTAGGCACCGGGCGCCCTCTCAAGTGGGTGAAGGCACAGTGTGTCTTCTCGAGAGGGTCTTAGAAACCCGGGCAAGAAAGTGAGCTCAGCGGGCCTCCGTGCTCCAAGGAATTAGCCAGAAATAGAGAGAGAGACAGAGAGAGAGAAGGAAGGAAGGAAGAAAGAAAGACACGGGGACCAAAGCTCTGATGGAGCAAAGGTGTTTTAATCAACATGGCGTGGGCATATATACTGTCTTACAAGACGGTTATTCTCAGCAAAGACAAAGATTAAAATTCCAGACTTACAAAACATAAGATGATCCCTATCAAAGAGAGAGAGAGTTGCAAACAATCACCTTTTACTGTATGGCTCATAAAAAGGAAGAGGGTACTTATCACCATAATGAGAAATGCCTGGATTCCTCAGCCCCAGGAAAGGCATGCCTCTCCTCTCAATTCCTGAATATTCAGGAATCAATTAGGGCCAGAGGGTTCCTGACAGATCCAAAACAGCACCAGGAAGCCTCTTGTTAAATGCTTCCTGACACTGGTATAGTCTCATTTGTTTACTTTTGCATTTGTTTCCCTTGCCTCAAAAGACAAATCTGAAAAAATTATTGTTAAGATCCATGTCCAAGAATCTACTGCCTATGTTTTCTTCTAGGAGTTTTATGGTTGCAAATCTTACATTTATGTCTTTAATCCATTTTGAGTTTATCTTTGTATATGGTGTGAAAAAGTGGTCCAGGTTGATTTTATTTATTTATTTGGCTGCACTGAGTCTTAGTTGCAGCACATAGGATATTTGATCTTCACTGTGGCTTTCAGGATCATTAGTTGTGGCATCTGAACTCTTACTTGTGACATGTGGGATCTAGTTCCATGATTAGGGATGGAACCCAGGCCCATGCATTGGAAGTGCAGAGTCTTAGCCACTAGACTACCAGAGAAGAGTTCATTCTGATTCTCTTGCATGGAGGTTTCCAGTTTTGCCAACACCATTTATTGAAGAGGAAGTTTTGGATCCATTGTATATTCTTGCTTCTTTTGCTGTAGATTAATTTCCCATGTAGGTGTAGGTTCATTTCTGGACTCTATTCTGTTCCATTGATCTTTGTGTCTGTTTTTATGCTAGTACCATACTGTTTTGATTTCTGTTGATTTGTGGTGTAGTTTGAGATCAAGAAGCCTGACACTGTAAAGAGGAAAAACAGAACTCACACCACACTGAAACTGCCTACCTCATTCTTTGGCCATATTCCATTACTTTAGTCCTGCCCATCAAGAGTTAAATATTAGAGAAATGCTGTTGATGCCCAAATAGATCATTAAGTTTCCTTAAGAAAGTTCCCATCCCGCAGTCTTGGGTTAGTTATAGTTACTACTTGTCGATAAGGTTACTTTCAGCCTAGAAACCTTGCAAATAAGCAGATTTGAGTCTGGTAAAATAAAAGTAAAGCTAACAACTTTCATGCTTTGCAGGAACCTTGTGATCCAGCTTACATGAGAAAGCAAAAGAACAAAGAAATGTTATGCTCTCCTTGAAGGCCAAGGGGCTCTAAGAATTCTAAAATTTGCCTTTACCCTTTAATAATAAACCTTCTGGCTTGACCTTTTTCCTTAACATAAAAGAAGTCTGAATTCTACTCTCATTAAGATGGTTCTTTTGGACATTAGTCTGCCATCTCCTTGGTCTGCTGGCTTTCCTGATTAAGTCACTATTCCTTGCCCCAACACTTGTCTCCTGACTTACTGGCCTGTCATGTGACAAGTAGAATTAGCTTGAACTAGGCAGCAACACCTCCAGCTTTGTTGTTCTTTCTCAAAATTGTTTTGGTTACTTGAGGTCTTTTGTGGTTCCATACAAATGTTAAGATTATTTGCTCTGGCTCTGTGAAAAATGCCATTGGTGTTTTGATAAGGATTGTATTGAATCTGTAGATTTCCTTAGGCAGTATAAACATCTTAACAATAGTAATTCTTCTAAGTTCTGAGCATGGTATTTCTTTCCATTTATTTGTGTTATCTTCAATTTTTTTCATCAGTGTCTTATCATTTTCAGAGCATAGTGTTTTGGTTTTTTTTTTTTTTAATTCCTTGGTTAAATTTATTTCTCACACTCTTGTAAAGTAATGCTCAAAATTCTCCAAACTAGGCATCAACAGTACATGAATAGTATGTGAACTGAGACCTTCCAGATGTTCAAGCTGGACTTAGAAAAGGCAGAGGAACCAGAGATCAAATTGCTAACACCCATTGGATAATACAAAAAGCAAGAGAACTCCAAAAAACATCTACTTCTGCTTCACTGACTATGCTAAAACCTTTGACTGTTTGGATCACAACAAACTGTGGAAAACTCTTAAAGATGTGGGAATACCAGACAACCTTACCTGCCTCCTGAGAAATCTGTATGCAGGTCAAGAAGCAACAGTTAGAACCAGACATGGAACAACAAGCTTGTTCCAAATTAAGAAAGAAATGCATAAGGGCTATACATTGTCACCTTGCTTATTTAACTTTTATGCAGAGTACATCATGCAAAATGCTGGGTTGGATGAAGCACAAGCTGAAATCAAGATAGCCGGGAGAAACATCAATAACCTCAGATAGGCAGATGACACCACCCTTATGGCAGAAATCAAAGAGGAACTAAAGAGCTTCCTGATGAAAATGAAAGATGAGAGTGAAAAAGCTAGCTTAAAACTCAACATTCAAAACATGAAGATCTTGGCATCCAGTCCCATCACTTCATAGATCAGGAAACAATGGAAGCAGGCTGTTTTGTTGGGCCCCAAAGTCACTAGAGATGCTGACTGCAGCTATGAAATTAAAAGATGCTTGCTCTTTGGGAGAAAAGCTATGACTAACCTAGACAGCATATTAA